>NW_024537433.1:0-343574 GCF_016647745.1 Suillus plorans
TCAAACATGTTTCTATCAACCTCCGTATATCTATAAACATTTTACTAACCTCCAACCCCCGAAATATATTTTTGTTGTCTCATACCGAGTTCCGAGTTCCGGGACCCCCGAACCCCGAAACCCGAAACCCGGAAGTCCACAATTTCGGGGTTCAGGAGTTGGGTCCCGGAACTAGGAACTCGGTATGTGAGACAAGCAAAATATATTTCAAACACGGGTAAGTCAATGTGTCCGTCAATCAACTCGATTGTAAATTATATTTTATTGATCTCCCCAAATTTCCCAAGTTCCGAGTTCCGAGTTCCGGGACCCCCGAACCCCGAAACCCGGCAGTCCACAATTTCGGGGTTCGGGTGATTGACGGACACATTGACTTACCCGTGTTTGAAATATATTTTGCTTGTCTCACATACCGAGTTCCGAGTGCCGGGACCCAACTCCCGAACCCCGAAATTGTGGACTGCCGGGTTTCGGGTTTCGGGGTTCGGGGGTCCCGGAACTCGGAACTCGGAACTTGGGAAATTTGGGGAGATCAATAAAATATACTTTACAATCGAGTTGATTGACAGACACATTGACTTACCCGTGTATGAAATATATGTTTGTCTCACATACCGAGTTCCAAGTTCCGGGACCCCCGAACCCCGAAACCCGAAACCCGGCAGTCCACAATTTCGGGGTTCGGGAGTTGGGTCCCAGCACTCGGAACTCGGTATGTGAGACAAACATATATTTCATACACGGGTAAGTCAATGTGTCCGTCAATCAACTCGATTGTAAAGTATATTTTATCGATCTCCCCAAATTTCCCAAGTTCCGAGTTCCGAGTTCCGGGACCCCCGAACCCCGAAACCCGGCAGTCCACAATTTCGAGGTTCGGGAGTTGGTAAAATTTGTATGGATAGATGAAAGGTTGATTTAAACATTTTTGAAAGATGTCCCATATGAAATGTCAAGTCCCAAGTTTTGATTTCCGGCTTTCTGGAGTCCCGAGTCCCGAAGCCCGAAGTCCCGACACCTGGAGTCCCGAAACCCGGAGTTCAAAATTCGGGACTTAACATTTCATATGGGACATCTTTCAAAAATGTTTAAATCAACCTTTCATCTGTCCATACACATTTTACCAACTCCCGAACCTCGAAATTGTGGACTGCCGGGTTTCGGGGTTCGGGGTTCGGGGGTCCCGGAACTCGGAACTCGGAACTCGGAACTTGGGAAATTTGGGGAGATCAATAAAATATACTTTACAATCGAGTTTATTGACGGACACATTGACTTACCCGTGTATGAAATATATTTTTGTCTCACATACCGAGTTCCGAGTTCCGGGACCCCCGAACCCCGAAACCCGACACCCGGCAGTCCACAATTTTGGGTTTCGGGGGTTGGTAAATCTCGGTTTGGGGTTTTGCACTGAAAAGTTGACATTTATACGTATCCAGGCTCACCCATATATGTACCCATCTATGTACAATTCCCCCACGTCAGCCCACCCATCTATGTATTATCCCCCACGTCGGCCCACCCGTCTATGTAATACATCCTATGTTGGCCCACCCGTCTATATAATACATACTACGTCGGCCCACCCATCTATATAATTATACCCCACCTCGGCCCACCTGTCTATGTAATAAATATTTTATCACACCCTCGGCCCACCCGTATATGTAATACTTTTTATGTCGGCCCACCTGTATATGTAATACACCCCGCGTCAGCCCACCCATCTATGTAATATTCCCCTACCTCGGCCCACCCATATATGTAATACACCCCCGTCGGCCCACCCGTCTATATAACAATATTTGCCTTACATCTCTCTTCAGCCCAGCTGTCTATAATATCCTACTCTACATATTACCCTGATGGGCCCACCCATCTCCATGAATGATCATATTCCCCCGGCCCATCCGTCAACATCAAGGATATATATATCATTGGCATACATGGGCCCACCCGTCTCCATCGGAAATAATATGTGTCCCGGCCCATCCGTCATCATCGAGAATATACACAACATGGGCCCATAATCCGCTGGCCCGTCTCATACGGGATATTATGTAGGTCGGGTGGCCCGTATAATACGGAATTTGTCACTGAAGGGGCTCAGGCTGCGGGGTAATGCAGAGTTTTGTCAAAGTTTCAGCCACATGACCATTGTTTTTGTCATGCAAACAAATGTTTATGTCACACAAACAAATGTTTTGTGCCCTGTGCAAAGTTTTCATGAAAATTTTGATTTAATTCAATTGTCCAGTCGCTCCCTCCATACTAAAATGCATGTATCTCCATTCCTCTCTGTATTTCCATGAATCGTTCAACACCCAAGTAGCACTTCACATCTGAGTCCATACACTCAGTCATATAGTTATTCCACATATAGTTATTCCAGCAGTTTTGCTACAGTAGTACCTCAGGCCCCAATGCCTGTAGCTCATGTATTATCACATCTTAAGCCCGTAATTCAAATGGCCAGTATATGATGTTTAATACCTGTTGTATCTTGGACTGTGAGTTGCAATGCCTCTTTGAATTAACAGTCGGACACAAGTCAGACAATACCAGCACTACTATGGATGATAACACTGAGCTTATTCCTCTTCCACTGGCTACAATATGTTTAGCATTTGCTGAACTTTGTCAACATATTAACACAGTCCTGTGAATGCAAGTTGGAGATGTTGCAAGACTGCAGGATGCTAAGCATGACTGTCTATGACTGTTCAGTGCTGTTGAACAAGTATGTAGTTGCTGACTCAAGTTTTGACAATGAGATGAATGTAAATAGTATACCAGCACACAGAGTTGGTTCCACACAATGAGATTCTTATCATCAAAACCAGTGTCCAGGAGATGCTCAATGCTCTTGATGATGCCGCGTTGATTTCTGTGGATGCACCTGATCACCCTCCTGTTCAATTCTCTCAGGTAATTCATACAGGTCACTGTGGACGTCCCCATGTAGAGATTGATTCAGATTTGTTGAGCATTGCACTTACAATGCGAGGACCAACACATCTTGCACCACTTGCTGTGTGCTCAGCTCGCACAGTCTGTCATAGGGCTCTTGAGCATGACCTTGTTGAACCCGGTCCACCTGTTTATGTTGACTTTGTCAATGAGGATAGTCATGAAACTAGATTTTATACTCAAGCATCGAGGAATCACTCTGGACTTTCTGATGATGAACTTGACAACATTACTCGGCAGATACTTAAAGTTTTCCCCCATTTTGGTCAGAGGATAATCAACGGGCATATGCAATATCTTGGACATCAAATCCCTCGCTGATGAATCCATGCATCATATACACATGTCCATGGTCCTCCCACAGGTTCATTTGGTCCTCGACAGATCCAGTGTTGAGTCTACAAGGTAGCGGGGCCCAAGTCACCATGATGGCCAGCATGGTTAGTTCTACCTGTCTTATTTCAAAGTCATTGCTCACTGTTGGATTGATCATAAGGACTGATATGATATTGAGTTGTTTTTCATGCCTTCATAGATGGGTTTTCCCGGTTCATTACTGGCATCAGGGCCAGTAATAACAACTGTGCAGAAACTATCCTTGATTTGTTCACAGAGATCATTGAGATCCATGGCTTGCCCAGTCATATACGAGGAGATCATGGGGTTTGTGGCTGGGATCTTATATCTGGGGCCGGTAAGAAACAATTGAGCATCACATGTTTCATATAATATACTATTTTATATTAGGAGTGTGCACAATGTGCGCATCGAGCAACTATGGTGCGACCTGACAAGCGGGTTTGGCTCCAAGTGGAAGGACTTCTTTCAGTGTCTCAAGGCACATGAAGGCCTCAATCCCGATCTAGAGAGTCATATGTGGCTCTTGCACCACCTCTTCCTAGATGCCATCAACGAGGATGCTCTGGAATGGGCAGAAGCATGGAACAACCATGTCATGTCCATTCAAGGTGAACGACACACCAGTCCAAGAGATATGTTTTTCTTCAGAATGTTAGAAAATGGAGTGCATGGTTTTGAGGGTCTTGAAGATGATGAAGATCTGGATGATCTAGCACCATATGGGATCGACTGGGAGTCTATTGATGACCGTCGTATAATTTATCACCATCATGCAAACAATGAAGATGAACTTGGCAAGAATCCTTTCATCACTCACCACCCACAGCAGTTTTCAGAGGTCATGGTTCCGGAGGCGGACAGCCCACTTTCACTCAAGCAAGTGCAGTTTCTTGGAATACAGCTTGAGGCTTTAATACCAGTCCACTCTCGCAGCATGGAATCCAGATGTTTTATTTGGTCTACAGCTTTACAGATTTGTAGAAATCTTTTTACGCATGAGGATGGTGTACTGTAGCTAATATGTGTACCTGCACGTAGTTCGCTGCAGCAGACGAATGCCAGCAGATGGCGACAAAGAAATAGAGAAGGAGACATGAAAAGATCAATGAGAGCAGCACTGCCAACTCCACTGCACAACATTCATAGGCAGTTCGAAACATTTTTCTTCCCACATCAAGGATCCCAGAGAAAAAGAGGGCAAGGGGATGCACGGCTAAGTCATGTCATGGGATGATTCATTTGTGAAGAGAACACGATGATAACACAGAATACACACCTTAGTAGAAGACTTGAACAAACACTCGTGCAACCCTCCTGATCTTGTGTGGATTGAATCCATGTATAGTTGTTCTAAGTGGGGCTTGTTGTAAGTTACATCATAGGTGACAAAGGAGTATGTACTGAACAGTGTCAAGTATCTTTGTGGAGACTTCTTGCAAACTTTTGAGAACCAGCACCAAAAACCTGCCGCGTACAACGTCACAAAGTCCCCAACCCTCTCGTGTAGAATGCCTCGTGCACATTGATCAACATTCATTTAGGAGAAATCACATAGGCTTGTTGACTCACCAATGAAAGCCCACTCGAAGACTCCAATGAGCTGCTCTGGCACATATAGTCCATATTATCCTCAGTTGAGAATCCCTGAATGCTGACCATATCTTCCACATCTGTTAAGATCAAAAAATATCAACAATAAAGATCTGAAAGATGGTCAGAGGCCATACCAAGCTGGTCCAAGGTGTTGCGCACCTACCCAGTAGGTAGTGAATCATCACATGTTTGATAGACAACTCACTTCAACTATGGGACCTGGGGAGATGTATACATGCACTATGGCAAAAATTGGTGAAATCATGAAGCCCAGTGAAGATGTCCACTTGATATGCTGGAGTCCAGATGGTGTGCTGGTTGTCTGGAGGAAATTAAAATCTGGGACGCGCTGATAATGATCACACAAAATTTCCTTTTCTGATTCGACCATTAGTTTTCACTCGAAAATTTTGAATTTCATCGTGCAACTATTTGTTTAATTTTGTCCAGCAGTGCCCCTCATAAAAAATTGATTATGTTCCTTTAAGAATAATGCTGTATTTTTCATCTATTGCCTTTTAAATAGCAGCTTACAATAATGCTAATTTTCTTCTTTGTGTTTTTCAAATATACACAGAACATTTGAAAAACACAGAGAAAAAAATTAGCATTATTGTAAGCTGCTATTTAAAGGACAATAGAAAATACAACATTATCCTTGAAGGAACATGATCAATTTTTGCATAATGTCCCACACACAAAAAATCATTAAAACATGAATTACTTTTTTCTGATGTTTTGACAGACAAAATGAGAGGAAAATTCTATCTTCTCAATCAATGTTTTTTGGATGTTTGGTGGAGGAAAATGGGAAAATGCCTACAGTGACAGCCCATACTCCCTCAACCCTAATCCAAAGACCTCTACATCACCACCCTCTGCCAGAGATTGAATCAGGAGACAATTCCAAATGAATAGTGCAAAAAGTCCTAGACTTGAGAATGCACAGGTCCAAACTTCAATACCTAGTAGAATGGGAAGGATATCTAATTGAAGAAGCAACATGGGAACCTAAGAAAACCTAGAGAATGCACAATTGAAAATACAAGAATTTCACTGGCAAAACTCAAAGGTGTTGAATCCCTGCAAAATCAACAAGTCAGTCACTATGAAACCAAAAGCAGGTGAAGTTCACCGGCTGGATCACCTGTGAGGTTGGTGATGATGACAACCTTACAAGGTGACGATCACCATCATCCAGTTGTATTCACCGTGCGAACGGGTGCATGAAACAAGGTGAACATAACCGGAATTTTTGCCGATTTCACCGTCTTGTCAAAAGGCTTTTCAGGTGACAAAGTTCACCATCTTTTCTGGTGCTTTTGACCACTCACCTGTCATGCACCATAGCTGTATAATCAACCACATTTCTGGTGTTTTTGACTATGTATCATAGTGGCAATATACACCGGATTTTCTGGTACCTTTGACCATGTACAATAACTGTCAGATACACTGCAAATCCACCTGCCGCTTATCCTGATTCGCCCACGTTATCTCCTTCATTGTTCTCGTCGCCACTCCCACGCTCACTGCTCTCGGCTTCTTCCTCCGACTCACTACCACTCACATTGAAACGAGAACGTGTCTTGCATCGACTACTGTTCCCCTCACCTTGAGCCTTCCTCTTGTGGTTGGATTGTTTTCTTTTGTTTTGCAGATACTGCTTTGTTATCTCGGCTGTAGCCCAGTCGTTCTGGAACTGCTTGAGGTAAGGGTGCTCATGGCGGGCCTATAACCACAACGATCCTTTAGGCTTTAGCTCAGTTCTCACTCTCTCGCTATTGACTCACTAGTTTGAAAATTTTACTTAAAACTTCTGCAGGTTGATGAACATATTTTGTCCTGAAGTCAAGTCCTACTCGGGCACACAGCAAGTGCACGTCGCCCTGTTTGTTCCATCAAAATCAGTTAGATGCATGGTACGTAAAATATTGCATCTCACCTGGATTGAAACATATTGATTTCTGGCATCTTCAAGTCCCATAGCTCTCATTAACCGCCCACGACCACCATCCCTCATATTAGCGGTTGTAGGCCGGGGGATCAATTTATTGGTTTGTCCATCGTGGTCTGACCGGGTCATATTTTTAATCTTCTCTTCGGCAGCTCTTTTTGCAGCATCTGCCTCCTGTACTGCTCTTTCGGCCACAGCACGGGCATCATTCTCTCGGGCCAAACGGGCTCCACAATACATCAATTGTCAATCTTGACAATTATAATAAATTGTATGTCCATACCTTCTAACTCTTTGATTTTTCCAGCTAATTCTGCATTTCGGTCAGCTAAGACTTGTTTTGTGGCGTTGTTGGTCTTTCCAGTGGTCTTCGGAGTTCCACCTGTTGGCTTCATTGATTTGGCTGATCCGCTGGCATTAGCCTTCGCTGTGGGTTGCGAGTTTTCTTTGTTGGCCATCGGGGGTATCCAAGGGGTATAGTGTACACCGTAATCGCAATGGGGAGAACCTGCAAACTATGTATATGAGAATACAAGTGAAAATTTGAAGGTTTTGTTTGTTGCTGTATTGCTCTCTGATTTCAAAATTTGACAAGTCTTTTCTGACAATACATTCCCTTGTCATTGCAGCATACTATTACACTGTAAATCGTGTCTACATACTCATGCCAAAGACATCCAGTTCGCACCAGAAGTTATGCCGTTGTTGCAACAAGTGGGTTAGTGCTCGCACAGAACTTAATCATCGCCGTCTCGTTGCCCCACCCCACCTCAAAGCCACCTCATCATATCTTGCCAAAGTGCTTCAACCACTGGAACGAGCCCCTCAAAAAATTCCACAACCTATTCTATCACCTCTGAGTCCAGTACTGCAAGCTCAGTTTCCATGTCCGACAACCCTTGAGACCCAGGATCTTGATGCCGACTATGACATTAGTCACGACGATCAATTTCAAGTTGAACCATACGAAGATCCAGTCCAGGCAGCCTTGGCTACTGCAAAATCAGTCATGCGAGGTCACAATTTGGACTCAAATGATGAGGAAGAGGGCAACTTGGATGACGAAGCTGATTCTGATTCTGATTTGGATGGGGACTGCAATATTGGTGTCGAAAGTGATCCTGAAGATGAGTTCATGGGGAAGAATGTCGAACGAGAACTGTATGAAATGGGTATGCTGTCAACATGACATTCGTGAATATCAGCTCACAAGTGGATTTTCAGGAGACGACCTCAGCTCCTATGATAAACATGTTCTTTGTGCATTTGCTTACAAGGTGCGAAGTCGAACCACCGAAGAGGCATTTAACATGCTTCCATACGCATTTCCCGATATCCAGCTGCCAAGCTTGAAGCAGACAAGGGCTCGTGTTGCATTTCTTGCTGGGTTATCACCTGCCCGGTATGACTGTTGCATCAATTCATGCTGTTGCTTCATTGGGCCTATTGAAGTCCTGGATAGGTGTCCACACTGCTCAGCTCCCCGTCGCACACCATCTGGTCAACCACAAAAACAGTTCACATATATTCCCATCATTCCCCGTCTTGTAGCCCTCTATGCCAATCGACAATCAGCTACAGAAATGAGATATCGCACTCGTGGACATTCACATCAGCCGGGAAATATCACTGATGTGTTCGATGGCTCGTTATATCAAAAACTACTTGCCAAAAAAGTGAGTGTCAATGGCCACGAACTTGCACACAACCACTTTAGTGATCCAAGAGACATTGCACTCGGCCTTGCCACGGACGGTTTTGCCCCATTCCGACGTCGAAAAACCACCACTTGGCCACTCATCCTCTACAACTACAACCTCCCCCCTGAAATTCGTTTCCACAAGCAAAATATCATATGTGCTGGCGTTGTTCCTGGGCCAAAGAAGCCGAAGGATTTTGACTCGTTTCTGTGGCCTCTTGTTGAGGAATTGATGAAACTTGCAGCGGGTGTGCGTGCATTTGATGCACTCGAAGTTGTCCTGTTTGCACTGCATGCCTACCTCATCATCATCAGTGGAGACATGCCTGCAATATCTATGGTCATGCAGATCAAGGGCCACAATGGGTATTCCCCTTGTCGCATGTGCAAAATCACAGGCATACGAGTCCCAAATTCATGCAGCTCTGTCCACTATGTCCCCCTTGATCGCAGCACTCATCCTGATGTATGTTGTTCAGTGACTGCCATCAAAAAATACGACCCACGAAACCTACCAATGCGTACACACAAGGAAATGGTAGCACAGGGATGTGAGGTTCAATTGGCACTGACAGCTGCCGAAGCCGAACGTCTTGCCAAGTCATATGGTGTCAAGGGTGTTTCAATTCTCACTTACCTCTCCTCAATTTCATTTCCGAAATCTTTTCCTCATGATTTTATGCATCTGATCTGGGAAAACACTGTTAAAAACCTTATTCTGCTCTGGATGGGGGAGTTCAAAGGCATCAACACTGGTTGCGAGTCATACGAGCTTGGTTTGGAAGTCTGGAAAGCAATTGGGAAGGCAACAGCTGCTTCAGGAGGGACTCTTCCTTCTGCGTACTGTGCTCGCCCACCAAATCCAGTAACAGAACGGTCAGCATGCACAGCTGACTCCTGGTCCTTTTGGACCCAATATTTAGGTCCTGTCCTCCTCCGTCAAAAGTTCTCAAAAGCAAAGTACTACAAACACTTTGTGAAGCTTGTAAAGATACTTCGTGTCTGTCTCCAATTCGAGCATTCGGCACAAGACATTGAAGATTTGCGAGTTGGATTTGAATCTTGGGTCAAAGAGTTCAAAGAGTAAGTGTGAGTTTGTTCTTGCATTATTTAAGTATATCTAACTATGCAAGATAGAATATATTACCAGAATGATCCTCAACGTGCAGGAGTATGTCCAATAACCATCCATGCCCTCCTCCATATTGCCGATAGCATTGAGGAGACAGGCCCTGTTTGGACATCATGGGCATTTCCAATGGAACGATTTTGTGGGCGTCTTCAGCCCATAATCAAGAGCAAGCGCCATCCAGATGCATGCATTGCACGATACATTGTCGAAGAGGCCCAGCTCACACAGGCAGCACTAATCTATAACATGGCAGAAGAACTCTCATTGCGCAAGCCACTGAATGGAATGGTGGCAGGGCAGTTCACACATGAGTCCTGTGCATGATTACATGTGTTTCTGTTTATGTGTTTGTTAACATTGTTGATTGGACTAGATCCTACCTGTGTGCTTCTCCCGCCACGACAAAAGGGGCCCGATGCCATAGATGATTCACTTTACAGCAAGATCATCAAGGCACTTGCAACATGGTTGGATACTACTCCCACTGTCCTCAAACGGGTCGTTTTTCACAACCATATGGAGCAATGGGGAAAAGTTCGTCGGCTAGAGGGAGGAGACACTATGATATGTGCAAGGCTTGTTAAAAAGCAGGTGGATTCGCGTGATGCAACTTTTGTTCGGGTGAGCACATGCATGTGATCTACTTCACCATTAAATGATTCAATGGCACTGTAGTATGAATCTCTCGTGGATAGAAATACTCGTCAGCGAAACATGCCATCAATCTTTGAAAAACAAACATTTTACGGTCAGCTCCAGCACTTGTTTGTCGTCAATGTGCCTGCCAATCCAACTATTCACCTCGATGCACCCTTAACAATATTCTTTGCTGCACTACTTCTCTGTCTTCTGACTGCCTCATCAGCTCACCTGGATATGCTCGACATTCACTTCTACTCAACAATGGGAACATCTTTGGATATCGTAGACATTGTCTGCATTCAATGTTTGGTGGGACGGGTGCCACTCGACGACAATGGTCAGAGCTGGGCTATAATTGACCGGAGTGGTGATCTTGCTCGTGCAGTGTTCGAAGACTAACTTCAAGGGGCAGAATGTGGTCTTCATAGCTTAATATTCAATTTGATGTAAAGCTCGTAATGGGAACAAATAAAGCCTCTAGGAAACATTTATGCACAAGGAAAATTTTTCACCTCCAGGAGTTGAGCCTTGCACTGCGCATCACACAGTTCCTTCTGAGCTTGCCATCGTGCTGTCACAATGGAATTGATAAAGTCTTCTGGTACCTGGAGCATTTTGACCAGCGGAGAGACTTGGACAGCAGCCTGCTCACGCTCAGCCTGTTCGGCGAGGATGGCAAGGTACTCATCACCTATGGAGACATTATTGGTCACTTCATTGTTAGTAACACACAAAAATGTAAGACGTACTGAATTCAACAGGGTCGGAGGCGTTGATTGGTAATTTATAGCGTCGGAACATCCGAGGCCTGGAAACAGGCATTGATCAGCAAATACAAAGAGGAATCACGAGAATCACCCACCGTTTTGGTGCACCAGGAGGATTTTCAGATGCCTGCTCACCACCGAAGACATTTTCTTTGCTTGGATCAGCGAATTGAGGTGTGGGTAACTCAGTCCGTTGACTTGTGATTGAGTTAGAGTCAGAGACAGTACAAGCAATAACGGAGGAGACAATTTGTATGCTTACCATTTGGCTGTTTGCAAGGAGGCTCGTGGTGTGGCCATCATGATCGAGTATTGGATTGAGTGAGAGTCAGTGAGAGTCAACTGAGGATCATGATAGTTAGAGCTGCATTGGCCACAGAGCAAGTTGGGACTTACTTGGTGTACTATATACACTGACACTGTACACGAAGAAAGGTGATGAGGTACGTACTTAGCACTAGCTATAGTACTAGTACTGGCGATACCAGCTGTGCAGATAAGCCAAAAATTGCCATCGGTCGACAAAATTAGAAGATGTTGAAGGCCACTAGCAGAGCCGGTGATGTTCAACTAGCATCTCGCAGGTGTGAGGGCAGTGTTGGTAATCACCTGACAACACGGTGTTGCAAAATCACCCGTCAATCACCCGTCACCGTCTCATTACCTATTTAGTAGGTGAAACGGACATTTCACCTGTGGAAGGGGTGACAATAATCTCCTTCCTGTTTCATAGTGAGTCTTTGAAACCTAAGAGTTTTTGGAATGGCAAAAGAAATTTATTCATCCTAGAGAGGGGGTAATGTCATGAGTTCCAAATACAAATCATTAGTCTTTCCTGAATTCAAAATCCTTCAACCACCTAGTCACAGCATCTATCTCTAAGAATATGTTTACTGTTGAAGAAGTTCCCACTGTGGTGACTATTGTAGAAATACCAGAAATGCCTGTAACTGAATCATGTGACTTACCAGAAGTTCCTACACTTGATGACCTCATACCACATGATCCTCTTGGAATGTTCCAGAGTCTTACTGTGGCTGCAGCACATGTTATGATATCATAGTTATATATAGAATTATATGATACTTTTAATTATTCTAATTGGCTAGTAGTTAGAACTCAGATTCAGTCTTTGTTTCAATACATATATATAGGTAGCTTATTATAGTCAATATTTCTTCAGTTCAAACCTCTTGTTTGTATAGCTTACTTGCTAGCAATTACAGATGTACCTGCTACCTCTCATCTTTTCATTGTGATAACCTTGTTCAAGTCCTAGTCTCTGCCCTACTGTTTATTTGTTTGTAGGTTGTGACACAAACAAACAATTATAGTAAATGTTATTAAGAGTTGAGTGGGATAACAAGTGTGTGCATCTTACCTCAGTCTAAGTATAATGGACTGAGGTGGACAGTCTATAGATAAGAGTAAAGAGAATATATAGCCACCTGTGTTAGCAGCAACATAAATTAGGAGTGTGCTATTCTATGTGTGTGCAGTAAGTGAATGTGAACATAAACAAGGAAAAAGTAATAGTGAGACTTACTACACTTTATGTTGAAGTATTTGTTCTTACTAGGTACATGAGTCTACAACAAAAACAGTTCTGTTTGAAGACTGAGATTATTTATTCTTACTAGCTTAGTCAGCCCACTCTTACCACTGATCATGATAAGAGCAGATTAAGCAATGTACTACATCAGGAAAGTGCATATTAAGTACTTATGCTTGCCTTCAAAAGACCTAAGTTGTAAACTTGTACTTTTGTCAATTGGCAAAAATGGATCTACTTTGCCAGTACTTTGCCAGAAATTCAACCTTAAGATAAAAAATTGTTCAGTTATATTAGCATACATGTTTTGTTATAGGCTGCTGTGGGAATACAACAATAGCTGGACACTACATGAAGTAAGTACCCAGCCAAATATAAAGTTGTGGTCTTGCACAACCTAGTCTGCTATACTTGCAAGACAAGTGTGTTCAACCTGAGGGGTTAGCTGTTTGGAAGTAAAATAGTCTGAAGATAAAAATGTTGGGTCCAATACTTTTGGGTCGGGTTAGGTGTCGGGTTGTGTCGGGTTTCATCAGGTTGTGCCAGGAATATGTCAGAAAGGTAGTGAATGTCAGGAATAGTAAATGTCAGGTTACTATTGGTGTTTTGGAGTGTTTTGGATAAAGAAAGGATGATAGTTCAGAATTCTGCTAAGAACTACTAATATCAGATGACCTCCCTCCTACTTGGAGGTAGAAAGGTAAGTTAAATAGGTAGGAGGTATGCAAAATATATAGTGTCTATGTAGAATTTCAGAAGGCTACAGGTGAAAGTAGTAGCGAGAAATTTTGGATCTGATGTCCTATGTAATAAGACATGTGGTACTGCAGACATGTAATAACGTCTACAATGTTAGTGACGTGAAAATGAATAACTGTGCACCTAGTGGGGATAGATACAACAGGACATGACATAGGGAGGACATTTTCTAATAGGCCAATGCAAAAGCTAATGTCTAATGTGATGTCCAATATTTTTCGGATTTCATGTGTGCTGCTTGAGCAATGTGTAGTAGGGCTGGCCACCATAGGCCATATTACAGGGATGTATGGTGATGTAATATAAGTGCTATACCCATACCATCGGGGCTTTAGAGCTCTCATTGATGGTTACAGTGTACAGTTATTCGAGTACCATATGACACTGTAAGTTTATGGCTGTATGTACCGTCATATGGGACATACGGTTCTACTTAGATCTGTTACTGGTAGCCTCATGTCTTATTTCGATACTGGCGACAACCACGATCCAGCCTTCATTCACTCCAACCCGCTATCAACTCTATATGTCCATCTACTTCCATCCTTCATGTGCCTGTCTTGACTGACCATTTCCTTCCTCGTGTAGCTCATACTTCCTACCTTCAACCTCTTCAAGGCAGTGCCACCAGGTGACTTCGTTGATGGCAAGGATGTAATATTAGACATTCAGGTATGTGTCTCATTGCGCTGTTACTATTTTACTCTGCTAAACATGTGAATCTCATCATGCCACCGCTTCTACCCCAAACATGCCATCCCAGCCTCTCTTTCAGCCCTTCCGCACACCCCCTAGCACATCTCTCACATCCTTCCAAGTCCAATACAACAGGTCCGATGTCTAAGGCTGTTAATGTAAGTGTTGTATCAATTCCATTGGTCAGTGTGCTTATCTTTGTTTTTTGAACTTGCTACTTACTACAGGTGAGTCTTGCAGCTATCGATCTTTTTGCTCAGAACCTAACCCAAGCACTAAGTGAGTGCAACCTCATGCATGTCATTGATATCATCTTCATCAGTGACCATAGGATGGCAGACATCAGCCATCTGTGCCTGCACTCCCCCTGTCACTCCTCTCACCTGTAGAACCATTTCCATGCTCTCCGACAGTGTCTGTGTTCTCAATACCAACTACAAGCGGACATAACTCTCTTCGGCATGCTGGTCTCCAACCTAACACTATCAGGACATTGATGTTGGCTAAGCAGCATCTGCGCCTTGCTTGTAATGCTATCACGGTAATTGATTAATTCATATTCATATATATGTTGTGCTACATAGTTAGTACTACTGTAATTTACTAATTCAACATTTTTTCATCTCCCATACAACTGTATAGCCGGCCATATGACCATATGATGACCCATACCATACCGTCGAACATTTTGAATGTATTGTACAACATACAGTACAGTACAGGTAGTACCTGTAAGCCCACCATAAATTGTACGGCCATAACCATATATGGTTACGGTGGCCAGCCCTAATGTGTAGCAGTTGACCTGCATCGTCAAATAGCCTGATACAGGCTCAACATGAACCCAAGCATTACACTGCACTAAAAAATACAAGATTTACTAGGTAAATGATGCATGAGAGAGACATAAGTTGATTAAGTAAGATTAAGTAACATAGTACACTTTTCCTGATGTATTTCACTGATGAGCATACAATAGGTTTAAACAGATTCAACGACCATGCCAGATGTGACTGGACTACAATGAGTATAATTCAGAAACAAACAGAACCAGACTGTGACAGCACGACAGAAGGTTGTGAAATAAAGATCACTTGGAGTGTAGTAAGCCTGAAAATGCACTTGTGTGATTCCAGAGCTGCTGTGCATACAACTTGATACAAGGTTGCAAAGGAGCTAGCTTGCAATACCAAACGACTGTCCTCAGACAAGACTCACTCTAGATTGAAGCACAGTACGTCGTACGTTAATTACATACACTCTTCAAATAATCCCGCAGACCGTCCTGCGAAAATACGACAGTCTTCATCGCCCCCGCATACATGTTCCACACTACATTTCGGAACTTGAGGTAAGCATCAATAATCGCCTCCTCTATATGCGTGACCAGCACAGACACCGTCCTATCATCCTCTAGGTACAGCCGCAGCTTCGTTACGAATGACCGCAGATCCCGTTCACAAGCCTCGATGAAGACCTGATGAAGGTTCTCTGCAATAGCATGCTTTGCCCATTCTTGCTCCGTAAGGAGTGGGGCCTGTGACCCTGGTGAGAAGGATATGCGGGCGTCGTTGAATGCTTGTACGCGGTTCACCCACTCTCGCAAAGGCTCACAGGGCAATCTTGCACAGAACGAGATGACTTCTTGACAAGCACGTTTCAGATCTTGATCTATGTCCTATATAAGGAGTCGATGTCAGCAAGGATGGAGAGTCAGTGGAAGAAATGCATCGTTTACATGCCGAGAGTCCGAAAAGGTATCATGTCCTCGGGGCATTCCCAATGAAGCGAAAAGAGCATCCGGTAGTAATGCAGTCGTGCGATTCAGAACTGATGCCAAGGTATCTGTAATCGAGAAAGTCAAGAGGATGACCCAGTGTCATGAACAAACACCCACCCGTCATACCGCCTATATCAGACCTCGGCTCTGTATCTTTCGGAGTATAATCCAAATTATTTGCAACCTCCTTCAAAATCAGGAGATGGCGAACGAGAAATAGCTGGCCATCTAGCACGCCGGTAGAACTTCTCTGTTCGACCAAATTGGACGAGGTGACCAGCGATTGACGGCAAAAGCTCACGGCCTCATGCGCGATATCTTCAAAAATAGCGGGCTGCATGAACTCAGCATCCAGTCAAGATGCACAAGAGAAGTGACTACCTTGACGAAGTCATGCAGTTGAGATAATACCCATACCGTCTTTTCCAAGGTCGGAAACCAGGTTTCTTTCTTGTCTAATGAGGGCAGCTGGAAAAGTTGGCTCACACTATCCTTCTCCTTGATTTCGTATTGAGAAACAGGCTTCCGCATGGCTGACGGCACTTATCAGACAGTGGCTAGAGCAGGCAGAATCATGCACTTACCAACGAGCTTATCAGGATACGCCAGGTCTTCTGGTTTCGGTGTGTAATATCGAATTTCGGCCTGAATAACCGACTGCGCTTTGAAGAACAACCGTGTTTGTGCATCCTGGAGGACCATCTGCAGAAGGTGACTGATATGGAGTTGTCCTAGACCTTTGGACTTTGGTTGGTCAAAATCAACAATTAGATTGCCGTCGTCAGTTGGCTCCTCTGGCAACTCTGCCACATCGAGAACCATCAGAGCTTGAAGCACCGTGCATACTTCGCAGAGAGTTGTGAGGCGAGTTTCATGCAATATCCGGGGGCGCAGATCATCATAAAGGTAGTCACATAAGTTCTCAAGATAAGTGCTTGATGTCGTGGATAAGTGTAAGCAGAGACAACAAAAATGGTACTCACTAGAGCTGGTCCTCGCCAGAGTTGAAAAACTCTCGGTAGAGATTGAACTCGTCTGTGCAGAGATGTTTCAGATAAGTGCAGCCGGCATTCGTCTGTTTTTGAATGAGTAAATCGCCGAGCACAATCGCGTGCAGCTCACTAATTCAACTAGTTCAGTGTGTGCTGGATCGAGCCCACGTATTTCTTCCATCAAGCGTCCCACCAGTAGACCTTTACGTGCTGCAAAATAAGCAGAATGGCATTCTGAAAGCAGTGCCGATAAGTCTTCTGGATGAGCTTCAGCGCGACGCTCTAACTCGCTGAGTAAAGGAGAAAGCTGAGAAGTGACACTGCGGAACCTGGTATAAAGCAGATGCATCTGTGCTGTCGATGATACATCCTGAAGATCGCGGTGTCAAGAGAATGAGTATAAGTAATGAATAAGTTTACCTTCTCTGACAGTCTTCTGGAAACGTCGGCAGTCAATGCCCTTAACGAACCAACGAAAAACATCCTGATGAGTGTCATGGCTCTCGTCATGCACTGCTGAAAGCGGAGTAGGTATATCTCCGCTTCTCTGTAATATCGCTGAAAGTATCCAGTTAGTGTAGCATCTTGGCAACTAGCATAAGAATTCACATGTGCCTTGAGATAATCTATGCAAATATCCACACGCTCTACCATGTACAAGAAGTCGGTTTGAAGGACAAGGGACTCTCCAGGGTGATTGAGCATGCGCATCGCGTGTTCTAGTTCTTGGAAATACTCGAGTCTAGCTCCGATTTCGTCAGTGAGTTCAAGGAGCCTGTCCTAGCGTGAAAGAATCAGCGATTGGGATATTCTAGCACCTAAGTTGCTTACTCTTTCCTCCAGCAACCGCTCGCACGCATCCTTCAGATTCTTTCCGCCCTCCTCCACGCTTCGCCAGCCTTCAAGCAGCCCACTGACCTCCCGGTCAACCTCGTCTATACGTTCAATAAGTGTATCTGCTGTGTTTAAGTGTTCGGATACCACCGCGACATGAGCGCGGAAGTGCGCTTCCTGGCTATGGGCTACGGACTTATCTATCTGTGCAAACCAGTCATAGAATTGTTGGGGCGTTTGTACGGGCTGCTTCGGGTGCAGCGCATGACTGGCGAACTGGCGAGTAGATGCTGGCACTGGTGTTGATGGACGCGACACCGATCCGACCTTCCCTCGTAGATTAGGTGTAGAAGGACGGGAGGACTCGTCTTCATTGACGCTAATCTTATGTGTATTCAGCAATATGCGGCGCAGTAAATTATTCTGACTGTACTTTGAGAGGGAGAGGTGTTTTCTCGCTGGCACATTTGACTACCGCGACGCTCTTGAGTGCCAGGTCACTGAGAGGTGCTTTGGCTTCCCATTCTTCGATGGTGAACTGTGGCTTGGGTCGTGGTGTCGACGCAGCAGGAATTCCTGCGCGGCGGTGGGGTACAGGCGCCTTTGACATAACGCTAGTTCTCACCAGAACATGACGTCGAGCTCAGCCTGTAAAGTTCAAGTACAAGCCCCGAATGAATACTTCCTATTCGAGGTTTCTATGAAGTCCTCTCTGTTTCCTACCACGATGAGCACCGCAAACTATTCTATGAAGGGTTCAACTAGGCTATTCCAGATCCCGAAAGTTTGTAAGTAGTAAGTAATGCTATTGCATCCAGCTTCAGATTATTAATTTCACCATAGAAATGGCTACTGTATCACCTCTATAGTAGTAGGTTGGCCGGTGGCAAATACTACGTCAACAATTCTGTTCGCTGCGATGGGAGGAATACCTAATGAAGATTCCTATGGCTACAGTAATAAAAAGTGAATATTCAACAAACTTCAAGATATGTACTAAGATCAGTTCCAAGGGGATGGTTCATCAGGTATAAAGGATACTGACGTCGGGCTGGCGAAGCCCAAACCCAGGGGAGGAGAATTGTCTGCATGGTTGGAGATCGCTTTCTCCACGGATTGCGTTTTCCGGTGAGACGCTGCAGATGTAGGTTTCGGTGCTGGCTCAAGGGTGAAATCTGTGAGATGCTCCGGATTGTCTGAGGTAAATGAGGCGGCACTTGGTGGAAGCGCCAAGGGTACAGTAACATCATCAACAGCCGGAGACGAGGGTGAAGGAGATGTCGGCGGAGACTTTATTGCGTCTCGCGAAGAACTTCGAGAATGTGAAGATGGCAGTTGTGGAGTTTTATCTGGTACCCCTCCTGCAGAGCTCTGCACACCCCGAAGTCGACCATTTTCGCCTTCGATCAGCCGCAGTGCTTCCTTGAGTGCATCCTTCTCTAGCCGTACTTCTTGTAGTTCTTCCTCTGTCTCAGCGCGTTTAATGCGCTCAGTCGCAACCATCTTGTTTGCCTAGAAGATATATATAAGTTTGTTGAAAAACTTGTGGCAAGTGGGAACTATACCTCCTCAAAGAGTGCTTGTGATAAGGACTCTAGCTCAGCTTCAATAGCAGCCTTCTGTGCATTCGCTAATGTATGTGCAAGGCGTTCCCGTTCAAGCTGCTCTTGAAGCTCCAAAAGTTCTTTTTCTCTCGTACTTGCTACAAGAGTTGGCAAGGAAGGTGACGTTAAATGAGAAGAGTGTTGTTGAATAGAATTGACAACGGGAGGCTTAGATCCTGTATCAAGATGTAGATGATGAGTGGATTATTATATGAGGACAGATCACCATACCACTATTGAACCTGAATCTGAAGAAACGACCCTCCTGGTTATTCTGGGAAGCTGTAGATGAAGTCGCCAGAGAAGGGGTAGTTGGAGATGGCTCTGTACCATTGACAACAACTGATGGAGCACTCTCGGGGTGGGACGGTGCGCCCGAGTCGTTCAAAGGGCCATAATCGAGACTCCTTCGATGTTCTTCTGATACACGTTGCATGTTCTGCGCTTCTCGTGCACTCCAGCGCCGCCACCCAACATCTTTCGCGCTGCAGGGGGTTTCACGTTTGAGAGCTTCCTCAAGCATCTCATTGTTGGACATCATCAGTTGTAAATTAGACTTTGCGACGCTCAATGATGTCTCTAGTTCAGCTTGAGTCTTGTACGCGATCTTGAGCAAGGACGACTAGCGAACCATGATCGGTTCATTACTGCCACAGTGAAGCAGACCTGTCCACGCACTAGCTCTTCCACTCTCTTGATTACACGATCAAGGGCATATCTGAGATCTTCTTCTTGGCCATGAGAATGAACACGCCAGGCATCCCGAAGCTCATCGTCTATGCCTGCGAATATAGCAGATGTGGGCGAGGGATGAGGTTCTTGAACTGATGAATGACGCGATTGAATGGTTGGTGATCCAAATGTCATATTTGATAACATGAAGGAAAACAGCGATGACTCAAAAATATTGCAGAGTTCAAAACAACAAACTTGTTAGACAGGCCGCTGCACCGTTCTTATTAGGTAAGCTGGGTTAGTGTCACTGGCAAGACCTGCCAAGTTGAAGATATCCATTCACTGCGCATCATCGCTCGTTCTTTCTCACCACGGCCACCGGTCTGGGAGACTTGGCAAGGTTGATTTTACACTGCTCCGGCGTCGTTGAATACACAGCAAGGAAATGCGGTGTCATCCACAGGACAGGGCTGAACCCTCAGCCCTCGTCTCTCAGCCCTGGCCCTGGCCCTGCCAGTGCTTGCGTCACTTTCTGTTGTGAATCACTCTAGTGACTAGTACTACCAATGTAAGGAGAGGATGTGTCCCCGAGTCTAAGATGGAGAAATTCACCAGCGCCGTTAGTGTTCAGTAATACTCTCTCACAAGGAGCTGACGGTACACACATTACAGGCTGTTGATTCATTAAATATCCGAGTCTAAATGAAGACTTGCCTTCGCCTCTCTTCAATAAGCAATTACCCCTCGCAACCGCTTTAGATCCCACCTCTTAGCCTCTGAAATTAGAGTTTATGCATTTCTCGATTTCGCTCAACATACTACCAAGTCATATCGACTCTCGCTATACCGGCGATAATCAGTTACCCGTATGCATAGCAATGCCATCGTGTACTGCAACTTGGTTTCAATTCCCTACTATTTCTTGGTCGTTGCTGTTGTTTTTGAATACACGTTGAGAAGCTCACACACAGGCTTTCATGTAGAGCTCTGGGATCGAGTCTCAGATGCCAGAAACCTCCTGGTCCTTCGTTCACGTCCCAGCGATTGGTCGTTCTCACACCCACGAAAATCTATGCCATCAGGGGCAGATCGCAGCTGTGTATGGGAATATGTTTAGAATCGCGTCCCCGCCGATTTGATATTCACCCGCGATAATCGTGTTTGCTCCACGCTTTCGTGACGACCGGTCAGTCTCGCACTGCTATCTCATTTCCTGACACGCGATATCATGCGATAATTGTATGAAACCAGCAATCTCATTCGCACAATACTCGATCACGTATCGGCGGCCCTCTGCCAGCTCATAAGCTTAATAGCTTGCCGCTTCGCCTAGCCTGTGTCTCCATTGTTTTCTTTTCTTCTAGACATACTTCTCCTGTGCTTCTCATTCTAACGATTTTCGACTCTCCTTCTAATGTCTCGCGGCGCACCTAAGCCCCCACCACCGCACAAACTTACTTTCGCCACCAACAGCGTGCGCAACACTACCTTCGCCGAGGACAACAACAAGTTCTACTATGAGATTGTCACTCGATTTTGGCACCCTCACCTCACTAAAATCAACAAATACGACTACGAGGCTCGTGTGGTCAACTGCATTGCAGAGATCGAGGATCAACCTGATAAAGATGTGAAAGTCCGCTTCAACACTCCTGATGCAGAGGGAGAGTGGGTGAGAGCTTGTGACTTTATCAAGAATGACGGTACAACGGTGTAAGTTTTTGATCACTATGAGCCAATAGTCAACGATTTCTAATGATCGATGGCAGTGGAGGTACCTTCACCCAGGAAGACGGCACTGAATACCGCTGGAAAGCACCCAAGCGCTATTTACAAGTTAGCTGTTTCTCGACTTGTATTTTTTCTATCTAACTGGCCAAGCTGCAGCTCATTAAGTCGGATGACGAAGAAGAGGTCCCGGTTGCTGAATATCACCCACATAAACGACACTTTGGCGTCTGGCGCATGTCGCAACGGGCTTTCCTCGAAGTCAAGCCTGAAGCTGCTGCTGCATTGGACAGAATTATCGGTGATTCGTTTCCTTAGGCATTGATGCACCAGACATCGCTAACTAGAGTACCTTCACTAGTGAGCTATCTTCTAATTGAAAGACGCAAGCGTCAAGCCAAGATCAAAGTCAAGTTGGAGACAAAATAATTCACACCGACATCGCCTTCTCCGTCGCATAACAGTCACCGCATCCCCATGTGTCGTGCGATTCTTTCCTAGTGGGGTCAAGGAAACTGCCAACCTCCGAGATGCCGGATCCTGATGACGGGATTTCTACACAAGGAAACGTCGACACTTCTGTATTCTTCTATTTGTTTAACCTTCATTTCAAGGGTTTCTTTGTTACAATAACTTTTCACTTATGTTCTATTTATTGTTGCTTGTTAATCATTTTAGATTCATAGTCATAGATTTCTTGCTGGTTCAAAGGTATAACGTTATACCAGTTGTACATATATACAACGTGTTTCACATTCTCACTGTGATTGGGGCTCGGAGTGTAGCGGTGAGATACGGCGTATGCGAATTCGAATCGTGATCATGCATGATGGCGTTATACCTGCTGATCATGGCATCAATTCATGCTGACAGAGGCTAGAGCCTCCTTCGCTCTTCCGTTTGACCTGTTGCTTACGACTTGCAATGGCAGCTAACTTCTCTAGTGTCCCAGTCCTCGACTTTGCTCTTGTGTCCGATAATGCCACGAAACCAGAGTTCATCCTGCAACTCCGACATGCGTTGATAAATGTCGGATTCTTGTATCTCGACAACCACACCGTCTCACAGAAAGTTACCAATGATTTAATCGACTATATCCCCCGACTCTTTGACCTTCCCCAGGAGGCTAAGAACCATATTTTGATGGCGAATTCACCACATTTCCTTGGGTACTCCAGGCTAGGTGCGGAATTTACCAAAGGCAAGACGGACTATAGAGAGCAATTCGACTTCGCAACTCCTCATGAGACACAGTGGAAACCCGGAGCCCCTGAGCATCTGCGCCTATGGGGGCCTTCCCAGGTGAGGGTTCTGTATTTAATCATTCAAAGCTGCGCGAACTGAACTCAATTCACCTAGTGGCCAGATGAGGGCCTTATCCCAGGGTTCAAAAATACCATGGAGACATATCTCCAGCAAGTGCAGGCCCTGAGCTACCAATTCATCAGCTTACTCGCGGAGGCTTTTGGCCTTCCTTCTGATGCGTTGAACAAGTTTTACGATGCTGATAAATTCATGCAGCACCGCGGAAAGGTAAATATCAAACGAGGGTCACAATGTATTCTATGGAGATCAGGATTCACCTGTTTTTAGGTCGTCAAATACCCCGCTAATGATGGTTCTTTGACTGATCAAGGCGTTGGACCACACTATGATGCTGGCTTCCTGACCTTCCTTCTTGTCGCCTCACCTCATCGCGGTCTGCAGGTACAAAACCTTTCTGGGCAATGGATCGACGTTCCTCCTATCCCAGGAACGTTCGTTGTGAATATTGGAAAGGGTATGCTGCAAACTGCAAGTGCACGACGCATTGAATTTCAGCTGACTTCTTCGTTCTGACGGTCTAGCACTCGAGTTTGTTACCCGCGGGTTGGCGAGAGCCACATCGCACCGCGTCTTATCTCCCCCTGTGGGTTCGACTCCCCGCTATTCTGTGCCGTTTTTCCAGAACATCAGTCTGAACGCTTGCCTCGCTGATGAAGTCTTAGACTGTGGGTGCCTTCGATTAAATACTTGCTTCACATACCTTGATCACCATTTTACAGTCCCACCTGAGATCCTTCAGCTCAAACAGCTTCGAGGAGATCCTGTTCAGACTGACTGTACGTCGTCTGCTTTTGTATTGTGACAACATTATTGATGCATGTTCCACAGCTGTCAATTTCGCAGAATTTGACCGCGAGCCATCTGGAAAAGTGAACCTCATCGGGCGGGTGAAGTAAGTTCTCCGATTGGCTATCTACGGCAGGAATTTTTGAATGTCTCCGTTAGGAGTCACCCTGATGTTGCGCAACGTCACTACCCGGGCCTTTTCGCACAATACTTCCCTAACGGCCTCCCACAGCAAGTCAGCGCATATTAAGGTTGAGAAGAGCAGACCTGTGCACTAGATATTACTTCCCCGCTGTACCAAATTATGGAAACTTCTTTTGCAGCACATGGTTGTCAGCAGTCCTTATATTTTCTTAGGGAATATAGACGACCATATATAACAGCCCCGCCGATTTCTTGAGAATTTTCTGGCAAGCGAGAGATAAGAGTCCAACGTGCGAATATACATTGAACAGGGCTACCAAACAAGATAACAGCACTGCAGGAAAATTAGATGCGAGCGGAGGGACGGAACCGGTGTGAAGGAGGTGAGCAAGATATACAATGGGCCGGAAAGAAACGACGATATCAGTTGTGAACATGCAATGAAATTTGGAATAGTTGATTGTGAGTGTCAAGACGAAAGAAATAAGGCATCGCAAGTCATTCTATAACCCCTAAGCCTGCCTCCTCCGCCCAACGGGATTGAGATGCAATAGCATTGCGTAGAGATGAATGAAATAGAAATGGAGCATATAATACACCAACGTGAAGCCTCCAGCGTGACGCAGCGTCAGAACGTTAACCATTTGAGCGGGTCTGGTAATGATGGTTTGCGTCGTCGGTTGTGTGACGTCCCGTGCAGGTGGATCCTCATGCAGGAATGCCACGGTCGGCTCTAAGATGGAAACATCAGGATCAGGTGTGTTCACCACAACGGGATCAGCTGCAGAGAGTCAACTCGAGTCGGCAACTTGGATCCAAACCGCTTCAGGTGGAGTGGAGGGGGGTGGGACGTTTTCCTCATCGCTGTCGTCATCGGTAGAAGGCTCACCCTTGTTATCGTCGACGGAAAGATCTGGAATGGGCACAACCTCGTCCTTCTTGTCAGCTTCGGCCTTGTCTTTAGCTTCCTGTTCTTGGAGTTGCTGTCTGAGCTTGGTAAGCTCAAGTTCTTTCTTCTCAAGCTCAGCCTTCTCCTTCTCCTTTTCCAGGAGTTCCTTGCGCCGCTTCTCACGCTAGGTAGAGTACGTCAGCTGAGTCGGATAATCAGGGAAACAAGTGACGCTCAGCAAAGTCGTCAAAATCCCGAATACTCACATCAAGTTTTTCCTTGATTTCCCGAGCCTCCTTTTCCTTTCTCAAGCGTTCCCTGAGCTCCCTCTCGCTGATCACCCAGGCAGCAGCTCCATTGGCAGCGGCTTCAGGTTGCGACTTGTTCTTGAGTAGATCTAAAGTCGTGCAAAAACGTGTCAGCACATGATTTCACCTCACTCACCACCCCGCCCACAGTAGACCAAGTAAAGCACGATAGAAAGGAACATCAAAGCACAAGGGGCGCCATAAAATTAGAAGAAACTCACAGCCTTGCAGCGCCGCAACGCTGAACTCGTCATCTGGAATTGAATCCGCAAACATCTTCGCGAGGTTAGCGAGTCTGGCACCATCCAAAGGCTTGGCGGAGTGCTGGCATGCAGTGAGATGCTCCTCAACCGGAGGTGGTAAGTACGCTTGGTTTTTGGAACCAAAGCCGTCTCGGGGAGGCTTCGAGGGCGAAGATTCCTTGGAAGACGCCAGAGATGACGTCGACGACGAGAACGAAGGAGAAAGAGACCACAGCGTTGAGGACTGCGAAGACGGTGATGGAGAGGACGACTGGGGTGTTGTGGGTAGGTCAATTCCCTCTATGTCCCCCTCTATGACTTCATTATCTTGATCCGTGGAGGGGAAGAAGTTGCGGAACAGAGCCTCCGCTTGCCACTTTGAAGAGTTCTTGAACTCAACCCAAACATCCATACGACCCGGACGTGAGAGCGCAGGGTCTAGACGCTCCAGATGATTGGTGGTGCTATAGGTGTACGTCAGAGCGTTCTAAACCGAAGGATTTCAAACTTACGCGAAGAGGATGCGACCTTCGGCAGCAGCTACACCGTCCAAGGCGTTCAGCAAGCCGCTCAAACTCAGTGTGTTTACATCGGAAATGTGGTCCTTATGACGTCTGTGCCTCGAGCTGCTGCTCGTCACCGGCTGTTCCGGGGCGCCCTCTTCCGAGCTGTTGCTCGACGAGTCCGGAGTACCATTGGAACTCTTATCACGTGTGACGCTGCGCGTAAACGCCGCATCGAGATCCTCGAGAAGCACGATGCAGCGAGCCGGGACACGACCCATGAGGGTGGTCAATGTACTATCGCTGATCCACGAAGAAGACAGTGACACAACATAAATGTCAAGCATGAGTTCGCCCGCGATGGCATGGATAAGGGAACTCTTTCCGGAGCCAGGTACACCATGCAGCAGGTAGCCGCGGCGGAATGGAATGCCGCGATCCGCATACCACTGTGGATTTATTATCAATGAAACGTGACTTTGATAAAATACCGAAATTACCTTCTCGGACTTCAAAAAGTCACGCGTGTCGTTGAGAAGCATCTCCTTTACCCCAGGGTTGAGAACAATGGACGACATAGGGCGTTTATGACGAGAGTCGGTCCAGCGCCAGCTGCCGTGCGAGTCTGCAAAGTATATTTGGATCCTGTGGATCGCCTCGGCCTCATACTCTTTCTTGGCTTGTAAGACAAGCTGCTTGAGGATGGTGTTATTCCGCGCAACAACGCTGTAATGCCAGCATACATCAGCCACGAGGCTAAAAATGAGTCAGAAGGAGAATTTGAAATATTACCTTATTGACAAGACTTCGCATCCGCTACCGTCTTGCTTTTTACTACGACGGACCCTGAGCCAGTGACCCTTGTAATAAATTGTGTGTGTAGTGTCGAATGTCGGCTGGAATACGACACGTGTCTTGACTTTGCCGGGGGGTGAATCTTCGTCACCCTCCTCCTCTTCGTCGTCACCAAATGAATTGTCTGCTTGGCGAGATCCTGAGAAGCCGGGGGTTGTGGTACGAGTAGTAGTTTCGAACTCTCTAGAGCGCTGCCATTCAGGGCGGCGTGAGAGCCACAGCATAAGCCAATCATAAGGATAGTCCTCTTCCGAGAAATGCGCAGTGAGGAAGAATGCTGTGTCAGGCAATAGCATGTCAGAAAAAGGCTTTAAATGACAGGCGACTCCTTACAGTTGAGGAAATGAGACCTTTGAGGTATGCTGTCGTCAGCGAGGAGGTGGATGAGAATGATTCAGGACATACCAAGCTGAACTAGAGGCCCTTCTGGCTGTCTCGACAGTTCCTCCCAGGACGACGAGCTTCATGCCGTCAATGACTGATGAGCCTCCTGCGCCTCCGACGAGGGGTTGCACGAGCGACTTGAGAGCGTCCATGATAATGGTAATGTCTCAAGGTGAGTGGACGAGCCAACGTTGCGTGGAAGGACACTTTGAGTGTAAATAGCGGAAATGTAGACAACAAGGTGGGTGTGTGAGGATAAGAGGAGGATGGTATCTAATAAACGCTGTAAGATGATATACTGTCTGGTGCAAATAGGCTATAAGCAGCAAACAAGTTAGCTTACGACTATGAGCGTCCAGGAAACAGACAAACAAATAGTGAGGCAACAAAATAAGTCGAGGACTGTCACTACGGTCCCGTTCTGATTCTCATGCAATGAGGAGGAAGTCAAGCCGCGTCAGCCTGAGAAAGTGGGTATTTCTTCTACTCCAAGAATTAAGCGCCGGCCAACTTGGTCACGCCACCTTCACAGCATGGTACACAGCTTATTGAGAACGTCTGAAAAAAGCGAATATCTACATACAGCTGCAGTAGATACATGTGTACTCCTAAATATTGAATGAATCGGGAATCACGACACCGCCAAGTATAACCCTTCTACAGCAACATTGGCCTGCCATATTCCCAGCTTGCGAACAAATCTAAGAACTATTGGGGCGGGAAACACCAACACATACGACACGGGGACCACTACCAGCAGAGGGATGGTTAGAAACAAAGTGATACTTGGTTTGATAACCAAAAAATAAAATAACGCCTGATAGGATGTCCAATCCGTGAACTACAACAATGGGCGGCCGAATAACGGAGGTAAGAGGGCTTTTGGCTAGAGGGGGAGAGGCGGATTGGACGCACCATGGCTATCGTGTTTTTGTAGAATGAGGATTCGTGGTACGGTGACCCTGACTCCACGTCAGACAATTGCGGTGGTCGCACCCGCTGGAAGATAGGCAGGGGCGGATGTGGAAGTGGGTAAGCAAGAGGCCCATGAAATGTTGTTTGGAGAGCGAGCTACGGATTCAGTTTCATATTCAATTTGAAATTTGAGATAGAAGCGAGACGCACTTCTCCTCTTGCAAATACCCTGGCACCGAGCAAATTGAGGAAACATAGGAGAGCACCCAAAGGTAAGGCAATTAATAATGTTGTACCAGTCTATAAAGGCCGGTCAGAAGTGACAACAATTTTCAATTTCCAAACTGAACGCCAAGAGACAGAAAAATAGAGGCTAGAACAACATGCTCACCAAAGTAAATACAAAAAGGTAAACCCATGCAAGCAGGGCATAGGGAAAATTGAGCACTAGAAGGTGGAATACGGCTGCATGGTATGCTCTGCGAGTCATGGGTCGGAAGTAACGAGACCAGAAGCGCCGCGAAAACGGCGACCACCGGTGCGAGCTTCCAAACTGTGATTCTGTTAGTGCGCCGGGACGTTGCTGACGCCTCGGATGACCATCGTGTGCATACGGGTAGTCACGGTCATCCCCGATCGCCTCATATATGTCAACGTCAGATTCGATATCTGGATCAGAATGGAGCAGGGAAAGCACTGTTTGCGCTAGAGAGGGCGCAAACGAATTGGACGAAACAATTGTGCTCGACTGCGAATATGTCCTCTGGCGCCCCGACGAACGTTGGGCGGAGCCTGGCAGAAAATCACCAAGTAGTGGCGTTTGCTCTGTGGCATCCTCATTCCGAGGGAACGAATGAGTTGAAACTGATAATTGAGGGGAAATATATCCCGAAGTACGATCTGAATCTGGTGGAGGCTGCGGTGATAATGGCGCTGGTAAGCGATGCCTCCGACTATGTCGAGTCGCGCGTGAGCGTCGTTCTTGGGATGGATAAGGCGGTGGAGGATCGTAGACTGCAGCTGCTTGGTTGAAAACTGGAGGAACTATGTTCCGAATTCCAGTACGGTTACAGGCTTCTTCAGCAGACATCCCTTGGGCCATCCTTCTGGTTGGTGGAAGGTCGTGGTCCGGCACGTGATGTAATAGTTATGACAAATAACCGCTTATTAATATTATGTTTACATGAAATATTATATAATTTGAGCGACAAGGCCTTGTCACTTCCTGCCACAGTGAGCGGAGTCCCGTCACTGCGAGCAGCGGGGTCGACAGTTACCAGGGCTCACCCCGACTTGACTTTTTTTCCGCATGAACCTTTTGCTTTACTCGCGGGGTTGATGCCGATGCACAGGTCTCTAAGTATATCATTGCAATTTGATCAAAACAGCAGAATAATATTAATGCTATTGGACCAGTGCTCTTGACTCAGAATGTGTATCAAAAAACTAAAACTACATCTACAACCACCGAGCTACCAGGTACATATTCCCACTACTTGTAGTGGTCCAGGCGATGGCTGTAGCTTGTCAATGCCATTTTCTATTTGCATGTACACGTTGAGAACCGTGTAAACTCTCGAACATTCGGCTCTGACAAGAGTCTAGACGTGAAGCGAATCTTAATTACATATTCTCACTATGTACTTAGTAGTTTGTAGATCAACGTTAATTATGGGATATGCTGTCAGAGTTCTGGATGCCGAAGTACAATGCCGTGAAAAATAATTAAGCAAATATAATAAATTCGGGGACGGTGACCATGTTATTGGTTTCTTCTTTTTGCTTGCTAACTTCCCACTAATTATTGTTGGATCACCCCGCTCTTTCGAAACTTTTGATTTCTACCATTCGTCTTCTTGTTCGCATTGTTCCTTTCTTTCTATTCACGCACGACATCCTTTCCCAAACATGGGCTGTGTTCAATCTACTGCCGTCGACAGCGAGGCCAAGGCTCGTGCGTATTTCAACACCACTCATCCGAACGAGACCTAACTTCAATTCGTCTTTTCTAGGCAACGATGAGATTGAAAACCAACTCAGACGAGATCGAATGATGGCCAAGAACGAGATTAAAATGTTGCTTTTAGGAGCAGGAGAGTCAGGAAAGGTCAGTTACGCACTGACCATTCCGAACACATCGCTGACGAACCATGTTTGCGTAGTCTACCGTCCTCAAGCAGATGAAACTCATCCATCATGGCGGCTACAACGACTCTGAACGAGATTCCTACAAAGAAATCATTTACTCGAACACCATTCAGTCCATGCGGTGCGTGTTATAACCGGTTGAAACTCCATTGTAACCCTGATGGGCCTTCTAGCGCCATTCTGGAGGCTATGCCTCAGCTTGATATATCTCTATCACCACAGAATGATGCTCGTCGTGCCGTAATCCTCGCTCTTCCCGGCCAAATTGAGGGCGATGTGCTTCCAAGGGATGTCGCTGACGCCATTCGAGGACTTTGGCGGGACTCAGGTGTCAAGGAAGCCGTTCGGCGGTCACGAGAGTTCCAGTTGAACGATTCTGCTGTCTACTACTTCAACGCAATTGATCGCATGTGCGGACCAGGGTACTTGCCAACGGATCAAGATATTTTGCGGAGTAGAGTGAAGACAACCGGTATCACTGAAACCACGTTCAAGGTCGGCGAACTTACGTACAAACTCTTTGATGTCGGAGGTCAGCGGAGTGAACGTAAGAAGTGGATTCACTGCTTCGAGAACGTCACAGCGTTGGTATTTCTGGTATCCTTGAGCGAGTACGATCAGATGTTATATGAAGATGAGAGCGTTGTGAGTACCGAGCTCCTTATTAGTGTATCTCCTTTCAGATTGATTACGTCCACAGAATCGCATGCAAGAGGCCCTGACTCTCTTCGACTCGATATGCAATTCACGGTGGTTTGTCAAGACATCAATTGTACGTACTTCTACCTCGTGGCGCATCACATACTTATTCCCTACACAGATTTTGTTCTTGAACAAGATCGATCTGTTCGCTGAGAAACTCCCACATTCACCGCTTGGTGACTACTTCCCAGACTACACCGGCGGCGACAACTATGATGCCGCTTGCGATTACTTGCTTCACCGCTTCGTTGCGCTCAATCAGAATGCGGCAACCAAGCAAATATACGCTCATTATACTTGCGCAACGGATACTCAACAAATCAGATGTAAGAACCCTCCCCTTACGCACGTGTTCTACACAGACTGACTCTGCCACCTTTTAGTCGTGTTGAGTGCTATCCAAGATATCCTGCTACAGATTCATCTTCGTGAGTGTGGTTTGCTGTGATGATATCATAGCACTACTCTTCTCCCTTTGGTATTTGTTTTATCCCATGCATCATCTGCCTCTCGCGCATGCAGTTCGCTCTACCAGCTTTCATCGCATCAGACATTCACACCTCTACATCTTGGCTATCCAGTTCTCTTATTTTGAGATCCCCACGTCTATCATCGTTCTGTGCGCTCTACTGAACATACACGTATCATGATGGGTTCGTAGGAGTGTTTTATATCGTTGTGTCATTTCCCTCTTCCTCTCTCATTTCTTTCTACCAAAACGTGGATTGAACAAAACCTAGTATACCCTTCTTATACGATTCCTATGTAATTGGAGACCTTATCTTGACCGCTCGTTAATTCTTTGGGATTGAATTTATCAGAATTTCAGGCAGTGCACCGGATGTTCCGGCCATGGGTGGTTTATTTTTGCCTAAATGATGCGACGCTAAGGATGATATTATTGTAAGACAAGATAATAACTCACATAGAGAACCCCATTAGGCATTCATCTGCACGCCATAGTCGGCGGCGGCGCTGGATCGTTGGGTTCTGTGAGATGATTGGGTTATCACAAGAGCGGTGCCCTGCTATGCCACTAGCAGGTTTACACCACCGGATCCAAGTATAGCTCAAATTTGATAAGTGACTGTCATGAGACCTTGATGTTCTCAATATTAATGGCGCAATGCTCTTGGAGTGGAAGCTGGCGACTGGTGGCGCATTATGATATCTGCGGAAGCCGTAAGCACCATTCCCGAGGAGGTAGTTAGGCGCCCATGTCAACGGGCAGGTTCAGCGCATTGCACAGGTATGGCAGAAGCTTATTCACCTTTCAAGCATAGTCGAACATCCATTTTTGTTCCAGACCATGCATCATGGGTCTGCTGATAGTTCCATGCCACTATATAGGGGGTATAGAACGCCACACAACCGCTGGCGAGCGGAACCATACCTACACGTGGCAGGTGATGATACTATAACTAGGATAGCGATGCAACAACTTGCTGGCGAACGACTAGATCAAATTTCTGTCAAAAGGTATTCGTGCAAATGCAAGATAAAGTTGTGATGCAATAGTACAAGTTCAAAGTTTGAACGACGATTAAAGCAAAATGATGGTCGGCGATAGAGCTCAGGGATTTATCGATTTGGATGATAGCTATAGATTAGCGAGATTAGAAACTGAAGTAGGCATATCGGTGACGCGTCCGACAATGTTGTAGCGTTTCCTGTTAAACGAAGATAAGCGCCATGACACGTTCGTCTAAGCGAACCTGTTCGGGACCTACTGGAAAAATAAGAACCAGTCGTTGAGAACGTTCTTCTCGTTCTCTGGTAGGTCGCTGTAGTCTGGTACAGCGTCCTCTGGTTTCAAACTGGACATTCCAAGTCCCTTTGAGCCGTCCTTCCCGGCAAAGATGTTGTATGATTTTCCGGGACCGTACACGTCGCTTTTACGTGTGACGTCAAAGACAGTGCCTACCAGAAGTAAGCAGGAGGATCATCACCTCATACAACGTGAGGACAAACCCCTAATGGATACATAGATCGGCTTCGAATTGTCGGAGCCGTCGAATTGCTTGAGTTGATCAAGGGTGAAGGGGTCATCCTTCGGGGGGTCAAGGTCATCTCTGGGTGGTTGCATGATGGTCTTAAGAGACTTCTTCTCTTCTGGTTGTGAGTCTACTGGTGGAGACTGGTGCGGTGGCGATAAGGTGCGTCGTTGTACAAAAAATAGAAGGGGCAAGGCCAGCACGAGCCCATAGATCACCACCAAAAACATGACCAGCTAACCACTCATTCGGCATTTGCCGCCATAACACTCTTTCCTGGTGGATTTGCGGAGCTTCAAATCTAACGATCATTGCTGTTGCATTGCTGTCTGCTTGGTTTCCTCAAAGCTTGTTGTCAGTCCAAGCACCACACATCCCTGGAATCCACTAGGATCCCTTTATTTATCTTTTCCCTTCAGCTTGGATAGTGCTTGTCAAAGTGCTATGACCATGGCAGTCACAGTAGCCACACTTCTCGACTATAAAGCTAGGTCGCGTCATGGTGGCACAAACCATCGTCTTGCAATCAGTGTGTCTACTGTATTTTCTTGTATCCATCATCATCACATCATCCCTAACGACTGTGCACCATAATGTTTCCGTTTTCCGTCCCAGTCTATGAACCACCTCCCTACGCCCTTTCAGGTCTCAGCTTTTCGCAGCTGCCGATGTACACACAACGTTACCTGCAATTCATTGCAAAATCGGTACCTCCTGATGTCCCTGAAGTGGACTCTATTTCGGACAAACGCTCAATTATATCAATGGCTCTCTTCAGGAGTCTCATAGGGAATGACATGGCCCTCGTTCGTCAGCGGGATAATGCCATCGCCATGGCCCGTAAACTTCGAAGAGGCATCCCACCTCAGGCTACTACACAATGGCACTTGGAAGAGCAGCTCACGCGCATCCAATTTGTCTTGGATACATTGCTGCCAGAGCGAGAGCTCATCTTCAACGAATTCATGATCAAGTTTGACGCGCTCGTCTGGCTAGATCAAAGAAGATGGGAGAATTGCACCTCTGAATCTTGGCAGAAGTACAGGGACGCGCTGCTGGAACCCATTCTTGACCGTACAAGCACACAGCTTACCAGGATCGCACAGGGCAAATCCATCGAGAATATGCACGTGATCAATGGATATACCTACCGGGCGCCTTCCTTACCATACTCGCCATCGGGTTCATCCCGTGCAAGCCGCGCACGATTCAGGAGATCTGCAGCCTGTGGACCTGAATTCAGAGAGGATCGGCACAGGGGATGTTAAGCCGGCATTCATAAAGGACTTAGGTATTATACTGTCTACAAATTGAACAATCGAACATTTCATTATGCAACGAAGCGCACTCATTAACGCTGTTACATACGTACTCCTATGTAGTTGCTTACACTAGGATGCCTGTACAGCATTGTAATCGTTATCTCTCCAGTGATGTGGAGTATTATGCCGTGTCTGTATGCCTCAAGTGGAAAGAAAATCCAACTGCTTCTTAATCCCCTGATCGACCTCGTAGTGGCAAATCGTCGGAATCAAAAACATTTCGGCACCATTCGACTCACAAAAGGTAAAAAGTTTGCTTCATCGTCAAGGTATCCTCTGTGCAGGGATGAGAAGTCGTCAATAATGTTATTGAAGAACAGGCAGCAGGCTAAATCGACAATCGATGGGGTATCAGAAATGGTACAATACAAACAGGTTTCGAAACCATCAGGTGATGTAAATTATTGCGAAGCTTGACCAAATTATGAAGGAAGAAAGAGTAAGGGAGATCGAATACAGTAATAACCAACGCTGCAGAAAGCGAAACAATATTGACATAGCATCTGGCGTAAACTAACAGGGGGACAATATTTGCAATGGATCGTAGGCGAAGAGGCTTTGGGTATGAGTTGTTGAATCCGAGATTGTTCATGGGCCACCCCGGAGAAGTGGAGGGAGCGAACAGTTGGGTGGCAGTGGTGCAGCAATATTGACGGAGTGGCAAGCCTCTGTCACCCGCTTACGCAAGTCGTCGCATTTGCTCAATAACACTAAGAATCCCGATCAGATCAGTGATGATGATGAGAAACATATCACTGACTTGGGCAAGGCCACAACGTATTCAGCACGTCGACTGGTACTATGACGTCCTTAGCAACTTCCAAAGCATCAAGAAGTGACTTGTCCTCCTCCCACAAAGCAAGACATCTGGTTTCCGTATTGAGCAGGCGAAGTCTCTAAATGCATGCTGGACCTACATTGCTACTTGGCTTGCAAACCAAGTAACCTGGAACGGCTGCCTGGTGAAAAGATGGCCGTCTTGATCCCCGAGATGGTGAATTGACATTTTAACTCTGCGGATGAAGAGGCTCTGGTAGTACACTGCCATTGCCAACGTCACAATCAATCAACACATCCTGAAAATAGAGCCACTTACGCCACTGCTCAGCCTGCTTACGATTGAACTGAGGGAAATTTCCAGCCTCTGCATGGCCACTAGATACGCCACCATCAGCATGTCTGACGTCATACCAAAAACAGATACTTACGCTCGTAAAATCTGGGTAATTATGATCTGTGTGCTGCAGCAAGTTATTATCATCAATGGAAAATACTAAGGGGACGAAATAGACGTACTTGTAGACGTACTCCCGACACATGTACAACAATGCCATATCGAGGTTGCAAGTGTGGGAATCCAAGGCATCCTGGATTTCAAGGGTTTCTGACCAAGCTTCAACCGCAAGGTCGGTTGTCTCTGCGTTGCTAAAAGCATTTTTCCGGAGACGAGTGGTACAGAAAATCCAAAGGAGCATGCTGCGGCAATAGAGCGCCCATATTGATTCTTTCGAAGACTGCGCCTTGTGCTCGTTGGACCCTCGTTGTGATATCTCACCAGGGAACAGTAACCGGAACTGTACAACTGTCAGCCTAAGCTAAATGCATGGACAAGGAACAAACATTAGAAGGATCGGTTAGGAAAAGATCGCTCGGCTCTTTCTGGAATGCGATGCAATGTGACGTGTACCTAGCCACGAGGTTAAGGGCGCTCCAACACAGCCTCCTGCAAGATTCCTTGTGCATCTCTTCAGGGGTCCATGAGGGATCCCAAGGTGGCGTGAAAGACCATGAGGACGAAAACTGCTCCGTAGCGATGGATGAATTTGGAAGGGGGATACAGTCACACTTGCGAGAAATTGCATGAGGAGTACGGACCCCGTCCTTAGACATTTGATCAAAGGGGCGGCGTCTGTGAGTGATGGGTACAGCGTTAGGGGTGAATGTCGACACGTCTGGTTCATTACTGTCCAAGAACGTCAAGCCTAATTGGCGGACAATTCCATCGAGATAGGCTAGAGAACGTCTCGCGCGTTCGGGTGTATAGAGTGGGTGAGCCGAGGACTCATACATAGCGATAATCTGGATAGAACGTAAGCGACAGCTGAGAGAAGAAACTGGAAGCACTTACAAGAGCAGCCTTAGCAAGGGTTATGTCTATCCATTGAGAATTCATTGACGCTTCCAGCCAAGCCTGCGCCTTATCGCGAAGCCAGACGGCGCGCTCCCGACCTGCAGACCCCAATTCCATCTCACTCGATTTCATTAGGGTTGCTAAAGCTAACCCCGCAAAAACAAGTGAAGGTTGCATAAGCGAACGTTCTTCAGGGTTGTATAGGCTGTGAACGAAGTCCGGAACATTCACGAATGATAACCAGTATCCGCTAGCGGTAAACCTTGACAAAGATTAAATCAAACTAATGGAGTCATCACTCGATGACCTACAATGTTGAGAGATCTGATGTTATGTCCTTTAAACTGATAAATAAAGCATAATTTAATTAGTCTATTCATGCAATCGATAATGCAAATGACGTACGACTGATCCCGAGTAGTGGAGTAGCTCATAACCAAATTATCCCACCACTCCTTGCGACTATATTGTACGGAGGGCGTTGATGTGATGCGGTACTTCTCCACTTGATGCTGGACAAATAGTGGTCAAGTCAAAAAAAAAATCAGCAGATGAAAAAACATGACGAGCTAAACGTACTGGATAACTGTCGTCTGAGGCTGCACGCGTTTGCATAGACGAAGAAAAATCAGGGCCAGCAGGTGAAAGTGAGGGCTGGAGTCGAATTCTATCCCCATCAGGCCGCAAAGCGGGAACATTGGCAAGCCCACGAGACTCCCGCGGAAGCTCGAAGTCGTCATTTCTGACCGAAGAGCGTTTCCGCTTGGACGGAAGGGAAGGAGGGGATGAGCCATCGGTCGGACGTTTCTTACATGAGCGCTGGCGAGTGCCTGGCCTTTTATCAGGCCCTCGCCGTTTAGGTGCTGCATCGTATTGGCACTCATTCGAGCGGCGCACACAATTATGACAAATTGGTCTCGTGGAGTCGCACCGAATTTTCCTCGCACGACTTAGGAACCACGTGAATGAGCAGCCTGAAAGAAGAATGAGGATGAACACACCATTGCCGACAAGCTATCACTTGATTGGAAATTTCTCTGCGGGGCGGATCTTGGGATGTAGATGCTGCTGGCTGTGGTTGAGGGGTTGACTCTGATATTGGGACAGAGGATCGAGTGCTCTCTGGAGTTTGTATTACAGGGGGTTGTGCTGAGCCACCACCTGAAGGGTAAGATTGCGGACGCAAGTCCTCGGCAGAATATCTTCGATTTGGGGGGCCTTGGTATGACAAATTTACGGTGCCGCCGTGAGCTGGAGGGGGCGGAAGGCGGGTGTTGGGGTAGGCATGGGGCGGTAGGTCAAGGCCAAGGTGATTTCTTTGTGAAAGAGGAAAGTCGGACTGATATGTATTGTGGTGGTGAGGATTCTGATTTGAATGAATATTCAAAGGGGTTTCGATGAGGTGAGGGTGCGAGTGGATGCTGATATTGGTGTAATCGAACTGAGAGGCTAGGATACCCGCTGCATGATGTATATCTAGTTGATCTTGATGATAGCGGACTTTATTGTGGACAACATGTGAAATGACGATTAACGTTGTTTTGAAAAGACTACGAGTTCTGATAGGACTTACTGTCTCCGTGCGGCTGAGGAAATTGAGCCCCGAAGATGGGTGAGTGTAGGCCGGAGCCATCCTCACTGGACTGAGGACCGTCCTCCATCATTACGCTTTGCGGAAATGGAGTGTAGATATCGCTGTCTGTGCTGATGACCATAAGTACTGAAAGAAGGGGGATGAGAGTTTAGAAGGAAAATGGAAAGTGGTAATACGGCACTGGTTTTCGATGCTTTGCCACGCGAGACTTAGTTGTAAAACTTGAAGGAGAAAGTGCTTGCTAAGGGGAACACATGCCCACGGCAAGCTCAATGATTATCAAATCTTGATACAATCATATTATGATACATTTATATTTTATATTTTATCCTTGAATATCTTTATGAAAAGGGGGAAAATCTTCCACCTCCTGGAATTCTTTTCCCTGGGGTGCAACTTGCTTTTTTCCATCATATTCATACCCACGACACAACTTCGGGGCCGCATGCACCGTGTACGCGTGCCTGGTTGTTAGGTGTTCCGAACAAAACTCTAATTATTTTCCTCAACTTTTGTTCTCAACCTGGCTCATTGCACAAATTACTAAATTTGAACACCCCTTCTTCTCATCGACTATCTTGCTCAATCTTGCTCAATTTTCAATATTACATGCCGCGTAGCCTCAATCCGGGTTATCTCCTTCAATATTATATTCACAGTCCTGCGCATTTGATTTTATTAAAAATTCATCATTACGGCCCCCGACCCTCTCTCCATTGTAGTGAAGACATATCCTCCCCCCACTGAGTCAAACTCTTCAGGGTCAGTTGACTCCCTTCATTCTGCTTGTCAATCGGACTTCCGACCGCACCTTCCCGCGACGATTAACGACAGTCAGCCTGATTGCGCCACGTCTGAAAACTTTAAAATTAGCCGGATAGCCGTGCTAAATTTGGAAGGTATCGTACACGGCACAAAAGACACTTAAGCGCTGTTAAGTTCCTCGTCGTAAATCTGCGATTGAGGGGATTAGATACCCTACGGTTGGATACCCCACACAGATGGCAGAGAACTGCGGTCACATCGCACCAAACTACTCATTTAGGCTGATTTTGATCGCGGCTAGACACGTCAGCGCGGGGGATTCTCTGGGATCTTGGTCTGTGGAGTCCCTTATGATTCGTTACTTACGTCAAATCCTATCCTGGTCATATAGGTGCGATCACCGTCTCTCGTTAGGCCCATGCTGAACGTTCTACTACTCCAACTAGAGGACGGCAAAAGTTCACCGTAATTTTCAATGCCACTTCACGAAAACATACTAGTACTGCCATCGTTACAAATGAGATTAGTACCCGTACTATTTACGGCTCGGGTGCCTGTCAGAGGGCAACGGGGTACACACAGTGCAAGGCTTTTCTTTAGAGCTACCGTCGCGAGCCTTCAGGGCAGTCACCTTTGGTTTCGCAGGCGCCGGCCAGGCGCATGCTTTCGAAATGATAAGCCAAATTAGAATACTTATGCTCTTTAATGCAAAACGTAGGTTAAATTGAAGGGTGGCTGTGACGCATGACGAAACTTGGCGTTGACCTACCGTGCAGCACAATTGTATGAACATCCTTCTCCTCCGTAAAACAAGTCGACCTAACAGTCAGTCGGACTGTTACAGCTATACAGCTTTGCCTGCAAACCGTTTGTTTGATTGTCTAATCGTACAAATTCCAAACCATCACAATTGACACCGAAATTGCTGTATATGGTATCCTCTGTATTCGGGGATACAACTGTCCTCGTGTCTTGCCTCATCCATGTTCAATTTCTTGTTCTCGTGCTGTGTTCGTCAGCGTCGGCGCAACCTAGTGTGTATAATGAAACATCTTATGGAATCAATATACCTAACAATCCAGTAGACAGTTCCCGATGAGCGCACCTTCTTAATCCCCGCCACAACCGCAAGTGAGACTCCTACGCAAGTTCCGCACTTTACTCTTCACTGTCTATTTCTCAAAGTCGGAACAGGCCTCAGCCGCGGGTGGTTGACCATCAGAAGCTAAAAGAGCGGTTGGGTACCGTTGTGCGATCAAAAGAAGGGTGCGTTTCCTTTGTCTCCACGACGTTATTTCCTTCTCCTACAGCCTGCTTTCTGACGATGTCACACAGAAAAATGGTGAACGTGAATGCCGCCTTCCCATTTAACCTTCACAACCAGTCGCTTGGCGACCCTCCGTCTCGTAGCGTCTCAGGCGGAACCTTGGATAGCAGTCGGCGGGCCTCGCGATCTCCTGCACGTGATTCGCTACACACGAGGTATTCGAGCACTTCACTACACCGGGATGCGGAAGGCTCCGCGTCTCAGAGCAATGACGCAGTGGAAGGAAGAGGTGATCCGTACAAGCCGATATTAAATGTTAGGCTTGTGTCGACTGCTGTGAGCAATGTTGCAAACAGGCCAATTAATGGCATCTCTCGGGGGCGACCAGGACGTGGGATCGAACATGGACGGGTGACGGTTGTCAGTGCTGACCACATTTCTCATCCTGACGAGGATGACGATGAACATGACAATGTGGCTGAAGACCATGATGCGCTGACACCTCACCGGCAGACGCACACGTCTGATGGGGATGCAAATGATTCGTCTGATAGTGTGAGTTCTTAATCTATAGTTTACATCCTGTGACCCTAACTCGTTCTGTCCACAAGAATCCCTCCGAGTTGTCTTGTGATGCCAATGTCATACATACCGAGGATTTCACAATTCGTGACGCTGGTGCTATATCGCGTTCCTGGGGTGACTGAATGCTCCCATTCTTTTTTTCCAAAATCTGCGTGTTCGTGCCGGAACGTGGTCGTCCATGTAAGGTAGTACATAACCCTTGCATGTATTTCCGCGGGGTACTGCAAGGATTGTTCCGCATAGTCGATCGCTGCCGGATCTAATTTCATGCTACATCTGGTTGGTATTTGCCCATATAAAAGTTGCGGGCCGATTCATTAGTCAATGTTTTCATCGGAGCCTAGGATGAGAGCCACACAGCTATCTTTGTTTGAATAATTGAACAACACACTGAAATAACGGCACAGATGGGACCATGAGTTCCCTATATTTATCTTTGGCGGCGCAATGCCTTGGTATGGGCGTCTTAATCTTGGAATTCATGTGTCCCCCGCGCTGCGCTCTAAACCCTCAACATTACTTGGGCAGTTGACGGTGGGCACGGTGCTGACCGCAGGTGATCCACAAGAAAATCAGGGCAGGGTCGCAATGGCTCAAGTAGACGACATCCCTTGAGAAAAGATAAGTTTTTAGACATCCATTTGTTGCAATTTGAGGTTTTATTGTAAAAGGGTTCATCCGCAAGGTAAGGCAGGCGGTGAACGGGTTTTCATTCTCATCGGCGCCCATACGTATGAGATTAAGAGTCAACTCAGGTGCGTTATTTGCTAGGTGCTCCGACGATGAACTTTAAAATGACGCGATCTACAGGTGTTACGGGCTGTTAAGGGAACGGCAGCCAGCCCTGAAGGCCTGAAGCTTCACAGGAAAAATCTCGCAGGCCCAGACTTCGCGGATCATTGCGACATCGAAGATCACTCGCTCTAACTTAAGTTCATTCCTGAACGTGAACGCGTAAACACTGAACCATAACACGTGAGTACTTTTGAGTTTGTGTATGGAGATACAGGATTCCGCGCCCTGGCATCCCCACGATTTTCCCAACAAAGTTTGTTGCCACGGCTCTTGCCGCAGAGCTGCTATCCGTGCTAGATATGACGCTTTGTGCTCACGATTCCAGATGAGCGTGGCAGCGCGCGCGTCCACCGTGAACTCCGCAGGATGCCGAAACCAGTTTTAGAGTTATGTCCATTAGATCCTCAACCATTTAGTTGAGGGTGGAAAAGAAAGAAGAACTCATCTCAAGACTCAACTCATCAGGGACACCCACTGAAACTTAACTATGCTTCCGATATTCACCGGGGAAATTTTTGCGCGGTAAGTCTATGGGGTTATGATTCATGAGCGCGCTGATACATTTGTAATAGATGAAACACAGTAACCTTAGTTGGTTCAACGAACGTGGACGGGACATACCGTGGTGTATATGATCTGAACCAACCATATGCACTTGTGACTGATCGGCAGTCCCCCCCCTTCACTGGCACAGCCGGAAAATGCAGAATGACGATGGTTCCTTATCACGACTTTTGGCGACGTCAAACACGATACTGGCCTAGCTCCTCGCACATCGCGAACAAAGCTAACTCCACAAGGAATCCGAATTTCATATAGCTTGCACTTATTGCACAGTTGCCAAACGAGTCGGGTTTTTCTCATTATCTCGAACAACAACTGGGCGTGCTTCTATTTACGGAAGGCTGTTGCACCATTGAGAAACACCATATGATCGATCGCTATTGTCCTCTCCGCATTACATGCACGCTTCTCGGTTGTCATCTTATGGTTTTGTGGCATGACGACTTGGAGTACGAGATAATATGATAACAAGAAACTGATTTTTCATTCGTTCGGAAGCAACCTTCCCGGCTATACGTTGGACGCAAACTCATTTTGATTTGATGGAGCCAGAACCTCGAAGAAATGCACAAAGTAAAAGCGTACTAGTGAGTCGATATGATTGGCGGGTATATTCATCATCCCAAGTAACAAAAGAACACCGCCAGGACTTGGTCCAGCGCACAAATATCTCATTTCTTTATGGAGTGATATATTGGGACCTACAAGGTTCGTACCGACTCGGAGGTAAGTCAAATTATTTGGTCATGTATGAACAATTCAGTTACGACCATAGATCTTATCTGGCATTGACTTGCTCTACCGCTCGGACCTTTCCAACAACCTCGCGGCACATTTCATATTTTAGCCATCTGCGTGCATTTGTCCTGATATATTCCAGCCACCCTTATCGATCGTATCGCCTCGCAATCGCCCGTTGTCCTACTTCTCTATAATTCAACAAGCTATGAATTCACTTCATGTATTTCACTCTCTGACTTGCAATACATGCATTCTCTCACGACAAGCTCAGATACTTCCCGGTCTTCACCATCCTTCTGCTAGCTTCGGTTCGTACATGAATAATCGTCCGCATCCTCTTCCACTGAATTTGAAGCTTCGTCAATTCATCGGCGATATCCATTCTTGCATATGCAAGCCCAACTCTCTGCCCAGATTACTCAAAGACGTCGTTGCGGTGGCGGACTTGTGCGGCGGATGTAGGAGTAGAGTTGCTTGAGGTCAATTCCGCTAGCGGAACTGTGCCATGAACAATATAAGGATATCCACATCCCAAAACTGTCCATCATGGCGGGGAGCGAGTCCACCACTGCGATTTCGTCGTCAACAGATTAAGTGGCACAAGTCCTTGGTTAACACACTCAAATTCAAAAAAAAACAATATCATCCTCAAATTACCATACCTCGTTCCGTCGGCCAGCAATTGTCCCACCGCTCCAGTATCACGAATGCTGTTTCGATCCGCATATAGATTCCGGACCGGCGAGATCGTTGTCGAGCGGCGTTTCCCAAGTAGAATCGGTCGCCGTTCGAAGGACCGATGGCAGAAATAACGCCCAGAGTTCAAGTCGGTGTAGATCCTGTTGGTGCGTTAATATTATACTTATGAAAGAGGACAAAAGAGGATTGGGCGTACTCGTGAGTCTGGCTTCTACGGACTGTGGAGTTGATTGTGCGACCCCTGCCGTGCTACCCATAAGATTCTGCCAACGAACTGCCTGTGACACGACGCTCCTAAAGCGTGTTATAGGGGTGCGCCGTACCATTTTGGTGCGGGCGGAGTTTTAATGCATATTGCTGCAGACTTCTTTGCGACAACTTGTCTCACACATTGTATTCCCCCCTCGAGAACATGGTACAATTACTATAATATATTGTGAGTTGAACTTATAGAAAGTCTCGGCGTTTGAGAAGAAACCGTTGATATTGATGATAACTAAGGAGAAGAGACGAACTAAGACAAAGCTAGCGTGCAATAGAAACATACCTCAGCAAGCCGCTGAGGTGTAAACAGACATGACAGAAACATTATAAAGTCAAGTATGTATAGGGTCCGTGATGACTAAGAGATAGTCATCCAAGATAATATGCACAATTCAAGATGATATGCTAGAATATACAATAATAACATACGAATGTAGTAGTACAGCTCCAAATTCCAGGCGCTGGTCACCAAAGAACATCAAAGGTTATGGGTGACTATATGCCTCATTATTGTCAAGGACGCCAACATCTCTGCACACCCAGATCAGTGTTGTACCGCCAGGTAATTTAAAAATGTGCATACCGACTGCGAGATGCGGATACGCCTCCTCGATGGTAAGCACGCACCCAGAGGAATGGTCGTATTCTGGCTCTCCGGGTACTTTCAACGAATAAGACGCAACTTGCTGATTGCTTGTGTTTGTGCACTAAGAATTATGCATGAGATTTGAAAACGCACGTGGGAATTAGTACGTACCGTCCACTCTTCGCTCTGTGTGGTTCGCCAACACCATCTGTACTGCTGGCCATCGGACCCAATGAACTTCCTCGACTTTGCGCTGGATAATAGATAAGCTCGGAAAAAAAGCACCGTGGTCTAGACTTACTTCTCATTCGGAGATGGTTCCAGGAAGCTGTTCATGGGTACCTGCGGCCCTGACCCAAAGGTTATTGTTCCGAGGGAGTTGCTGGAGCCGAAGTTTAGGGTCACCACTGGATCCGTCCCTACTGTTGTGTTGTAGATTGTGTATGTTGTGTGTGTAGCTTCCCGAGTGGTGCACCGAAGTGTCAAGCGTAAACGATCATTGATGTCCACGAAGTGTGATCCTGTCAGCTTGCCCGTCTTATCCTCCAAGAGGTATGGCATTCCATAGCTTGTCATGATGAGGATTGAAGAACAGATAGTGTGAAAGGTTTCAGCGAGGGGATGATGAAGGAGGAATCCAGCTGCACCCCAGGTATTTCTGCAAGTTAGACATGGCAAGCCAAGAGCCTATTTCGGCAGCCATGACATGTCAGGAGACCGTCATGGTATCCGGGCGGTAGATAGGAGAGATTCGCACTTGGCATATAGCCGAGATATATATAAAAAAGACGTCAAGCGGGAAATTTATGAGATGGGCACGTTGAGTTCGGGCGCGCGACCTCGGACTCACCGATAGAGCCAGAAGGAGTGGAAGACATGCGAAAGAGGCAGCGTAGATCAAAGATCAAGCAAGGTGTTCGTCATGCACACTATTCGCGAGGACCTGACGATTGAAATTAATAATGTTCGTACCTGTCATGACGTACCAAGGAGGACAGACTCTGAGAGATCTCAAGGGTCAATAGAGATGAAGCCTAAATTTCATCAGGTCCAGTTCGTTCATGGTCGATGAACCTGAAATCATGCGACCGGCGTGGTCTTACCTAATCCTTGTTTCATAGGAAATAGCACAGACCTAACGCGTTTTGGCTCTAGTACCAACATGTTTGTCAGGCGCTGGGACGAGCAACGAGGCAGAGTCAGGTGAGGCATCAACCGGAACGAGTGATACGGTGTGATTATCGCATGGGGGATATCTCGAAATTGAATACAGATCTGTAGCCAAGAATCTCAGGTATGACCGACATGCACGCCAATTCGTCATCAAGAATTTCATGGATCTTCACACCTTTGATCCCCGATTGACAGTGCCATGCTGCAATGGTGGCCCCAATGCGCATGTATCAGCGTCCAGCCCAAACTTGGTCAATCTCAGAACGTACTGCAGTTGACAATACCTAGAAGTTTCAAACGTATCTTTCGTTACGGCACATAGGTTCCAAAATTGTGCGGTCATTAGTGGCCTGTGCCATGATTCTTCCCCGAGAAGGCGAAAATTGATGAGTTAGTGCGGGGAAGAGGCATTGCGAGGTTCTAAGTGCGTAATATATGAACATACTAGCAGTCTGCTGCGGTGGCATGACATATTTCTTGAAGAAGACTCAGCCGAGTTAATCTCGTTCATGACGGGTACTCAGTCTGTCCCTTTGATTAAAGTCCCATCGCCGCCGGTCTTCTCCGCGTTCTCTTTCGCGTGCAACTTCATCGTAGTCCTTCACATGCCGAGGAGCATGAGGCGAGCGATTAGCTGGTAGAGGCGAACGACTGCGCCGCGGGCGACGATGCCTGCCGTGATCACCGTCTTTGCTGGGTTTAGGTGAGCGCGAACGGGTCCGTTCTCTACGGGAACGTTGTTCGTAATCGGCATGGCGAGACTCTCGATGTGCCTCTTTGCGAGCTTTTTTTTGTTCCTTCCGTTCGGCTTTCTTACGGCGCTTTTCCTCTTTCTCTAAAGGATGCTGTCCACCATCTACAGCAAGGGTATGCGCCGGTCCTGATTGAACGCTTGAGGGTGCTTTTACAGCAGGAATGCTACCTGATGGTGCTGCGGCAAACCCACTGAGAAAGTCGTTCAATACCAGACTGACATGTTAAGGACAATACTTACAGTGCTGCAGCAAGCGCCTCTGCTTCCGCTTCCTTGATCTTTCTTATCTCTTCTTCCCTCTCAGAGTCATCCTTGGCATCTCTATTATACCAGTGAACATCTTTATTCTTCTGCCACCTCCCGGTTGGGGCATTGATGCTGTGACCCAGATAGTTCTACTTGACAATTAATATCACTAGAATACAACTTGTAACAGTCGACTAACCTCTCTGTCTTTGTCTGCGGAGACATCTGTCCACTTGAACTCTGCCTGGCCTCCTCGAGTGCCTCCCCGAATTGGTTCAAACATTGGAAAGAGAGCGTCAAGAGAATCTTGGTACTCGGTTACCCTGACCGAGGTACCGTGAGAACTTCATGAGCTACTTATATTTCCTTCCATTTCTCGGGGTAGGCATCGAGCCTCGTGTCCCAAGCTCTGTGCTATCTTGACGCCGGTACTCCATAGACTCGTCTTTTTCTTCATATACACTCAGGGATATACCAGACCTACGCCCGGGTCTAACGTACATATTTCCGAGTATCACACAGAATGCTTCGATTGTTCTGATAGCACCTTGTTCATACGGAATGGCATTGGTTTGGCTATGGCACGAATCTTATAGCTAAGCCTAATTCTGCTTTACATAAGTTATGTTGTTGAACGTGTATCTGGCCTCACCGATGTCGAACTGCACATGCAGGCTACTATATGATACTTTTGCGGAATGATGTCGGGGCAGATTTCTTGAGGCGTTAACTAAGTCAGATCGATCGCAGAGTCGTTATTTAAATGATGCGTGATTATTAAACCACGCGACTAGTAAGAGGCAGAATGTGGACGCCAGCATGCAGTGCCATGCGTCTGATCGTGTTACGCTGTAACGTTTAGCCCATGCTAATCAAAAGTTAGTCTGAGTGCAACTAACAAAGTATGTACGAGCTTTGTAACGCCGTATCTTGGTTCGACGCTTGCTTTGCTTTAGACTGCAGGAATACTATAAGATTGTTGCAAAGATTCTCATGTAATTACTACGTAGTAGGTGTGGAAGTTGTTTCCAGATTTTCAAAAATATTTTGCTGCTTTGTTCTCTTGTTACTTCTGCCATCATATCCGCTGGCTTCTTTCGTCCCAAATGCGCAGCTGCTGTATAATACACTGGAACGGTCAGAACACAGATCTGGTGCATCGAACGTTCATTTCGAACCCGGGTTGAACTTCGCGGCATTAGTCCGATAGGTGACCCCCATCAAAGTCGTGCCATCGCGGCAAGGGGCGCTGAGCACAATCCTGTATCTACGACATCCAATCACCATGCCACAACCAGTACTAGCGATTCGTCCTACGGCGGCCTCTACGAGGCTCCTGCATAACTTTCAGTGCCTTACGAATAACCATGGCCGCTACTCTGCTGTTCTGCCTCACTCTCGTGTCCACGCCAAGTCATTTTTCCGGGGTCGAGGCAAGTAACCCAACTATCGTCTCATGACCCGGGTATTCATTACTGCACGTCGTCGACGGTATTAGAACGCTCTACAGACACTAGGCTTTCCCCTGGTCGGTTTGGCTCAGCCTCATGATGAGTGCGGCGCATTCACTTATCCTGATCCAAATAAGGCAAGGTTTTAAATTATTCCAAGGTTTATCCGATCGAACAGGTTCAACAGAATTCTTGCACAATGGCTGCAGGCGTATTGCATGGAATGCATCTGATTGCTCGAAGCATTTGCGTTGACCGAGTGCATGTTGCGTGTATTTCGATTTCGACTGCATTTTTTTGCGGAACTATTTTCCTGATTTGAATTGACTAATTTGTCATTGATCGGTCACGAGGGCGCACGGGCCCTCGTGGCAAGAAACGGGGGTTTTGCTGCATGTGGAAATAGCCGAGCAGAACCTTCGTGTTCTCCTCAACCATCGTTTATCTGTCGCGCAAACGTCAAACGCACTTTACATTTGTCTCTTTCAATTCTGCGCCATCCTTGACGATGAGCAAAAAGGGCAATAAAACACAGCAACCAGAGACTAGCTACGCAGAACGTGATATCGTACTAGCCAAAGTACGCGGCTTTCCGCCATGGCCAGGCATGGTATGTCGCGTCTTTTGATCTTTTTTGAAAGACATTCGTGCCAATGGCATGTGCAGGTCGTGAACCCTGACACAGTCCCCTCCGCTGTGTCGAAGGAGCGCCCAGCAGGCAAAAAAACTACGTTCCACTGTGTTAGGTTCTTCCCCGCAGGCGACTAGTATGTCAGTATTGCTCGTTGTTTTTTACTTTGTTAAACTTTGGTATCCAGTGCTTGGCTGGTGTCGAAAGATATCTCCAAGTTGAAGCAACATGAGATCGAAGCATACATCAACGAACCTCACAAGAAATCTGGCGACCTTCTGACAGGCTATCGGATTGCGCTGGACCCGTCAAAATGGGAAAAGGAACGTGAAAACGCAGACTTGGCAGCGGTAGAACAGGAGGACAATGCTCCTGTTGATCAGCTCGAAAGTGACAATGAGGGCGATGGAACAAAAAAAACATCCAAAACCAAGAAACGAAAGCGGGAATCTGAGGTGCCTCCCCCCAAGCCCAAGGCCAAACCCAAGGCCAAAGGTGAGAAAAAGGCTCCCTCATCTAGAGGGAAGAAGAATGGTACCAAATCGAAGGAAATGGTTGAATCAGAGGACGACGGCGAGCCAGAAGCCGAAGCTGAGGAGGACGAGGAGGCAGGATCAAGCGCTAAGGCAGCCCCTCCCCCATCTAAGAAACCTAAACGAGAAAAGGAGGACGATGTCGATCGTATGTTCGCCGTCTACCATCACGCCACACCCTTTTGCTCATTTTTCCATTCAGCTGCCTTGGAAGGGGACGTCGAAGCTAAGAAAGTCCGCGAATGGAGACACAGATTGCAGAAGGCCCTTCTGGGGAGCAAAGGGTTGCCTCCAGTTGACGTATGTTCTATTTGTTATCGGCCAATCAGTCCTCAATCAACATTTCTCCAGGAAATGCCTGCTCTTGATCAACTTTTTTCAACTATCGAGAATTATGAACATCCCAATCTTATACTATACCTTTCAGTGCGTCCTGCATCCCATCGTTCATGTTTGCAACGTGTACTCATTGCTTCTGGCCTAAATTTTCATGCAGTTTTCCAAAATCGGTAAGGTCATGCGTCACATTGCTGCTTTATCCACGGATAAGGTTCCCCGCGACGACGAATTCAAGTTCCGGACACGAGCAAAGTCAATGGTCGACAAATGGCACGCTATTCTTGGCGCTAGCAAGGGAAATGAGAATACGGTTGAAAGCGTTGTCAACGGTGCGCCGGCAGATGCGAACGCTGCTACAGAGAAGAAGGTCGATCTTATGCAGACGTCTACAGTGGAGAACGGCCCTTCCAATGCTGCGGACACATCGTTGGGCGATGTTACGATGACAGAAGCATGAAATACTCATAGGCCTCCTCAATGCATTCAAGCGTTGTCCTTGTCCTTTCATATTTTCTTTCCAACGTGACTTGTACCCTCGCGTTCGAGGCTACGACGTCAACTGTATCACTCACACGCTCATCGTTGAAGATATTTTACATTTTCATTTGACACATTATTTCCTTGTGACACATATGCGGTACATATGTTCCAATGCCATGCTACGTCGTATGCTCTTGTGTTGCGGAATTAGTTTGAGCGTTGATGTGAGCTGATTTCGTGCAGCTATTTGTGGAGCACTTGTTGTAAGATAACCTGCACACTAACATAATACTAGCGCTGAGCACACGTGGGGTCAAATCAAACGTTCGCGTTATTGACTTAGTGCAGATCGTTGGGGACACTCCATATCTCATCCCACAGCACATCTGCTACCTGAGGCATCGAATATTGTCCTGTAGTCATTGGCGCCTGCAGACTCCGCCTAGAGTTCGAATTTAGGCGCTTGAGCTTAGCGACTGTGACGTAGCAAATACGTCCTCACTTGAACAACACGATTTCACGAACCTGCCGCACGTGGTTACTATTTATTCGCATCGTTCGAAAATGGGCTTCATTATACAGGGCCTCAAATTACCCGGTCGACGCTCGCTCTTAGCTGCATGGAGGTCCTTGCATCCATGTGTATATGTCACACGTTTATACTGCAAGAACCGACCAACAGTCGAAGTAGAAACATCGCGGCGTCGGATGCGCATGCAGCCTGGTGTGCGAGGTTGTGCAAATTCATTTCTCGACAATCTTGAAGAGAATACACCTTCAGGTTTCCGAGAAGCGCTAGTGAACTCCGGTGAGTGGATTAATTAACTTCGGTTAGTTGTTGATGAGTTATGACCAGCCACAGAGAGCATTTTGTCTTCAGCAGGTACTGTCCAGATCCATGATGGCTTTGGAGAAATGTATTGAAAACATGTTTAGACACCTCCCCGGAGCAACAGTCTGCGGGCCCTCTCGAAGTACAAGATCTTCCAGAAATACCGCCATTTCCCACTAAACCAACCCTCCACATATCCCCGGAAGATATCACAACGTATATCCAACCACTTGTTTTGCGTCAGTGGACAATCGGCCACATCTGCACAGGAGTCGGTGAAAATGAAATACTCTCTCTGGAAAGGCACTACAAGTTTAAGGGCTTTAACGATGTCATGGACTTTGTTCAAGGAGTCGCAGACATCTCACGGGAAGAAAAGGCGCGTATCAAAGTTCCCCAAAATGTCCAAGATAATTGAGTCGTCACCTTCATACTAGCATCACGCTCGGATCGTGATTGAGTATAGCACCGTGGACATTTTCTCGCACACGCATTCGGCGTATACCTTCGACCGCGTAGGAGAAGGAGAAGGAGAACCCAAAAAAGTTCCTGGGCTCACGCGTCGCGATGTTCGATTCGCTATCAAGATCGAGGAGTTGCATGAAACATTCAAGGGACGAGGGCGCACGGTGCAGTCTGTACCAGCAGAACTTACCCAGCTGCAGCACCGGTCCATGAAGTCAGTGCTACGAAGATATAGCCAAAAGTAGGCAGTCGCGAATACGGAGGATGTCCACAACACATCATCGAGAAATGCGATGCACTGCTACGTTCGCTGTTGATCAATTGTCAAGATTTCAATAATAAGTCAAAGAAACGCTCGCAGAACTCGCGTCAGGGAACTCTCGTGTCGTGGATATCTTCTGGAATCTGCAATGTCACTGGGGAGACGAGAAGATAGGCTTAAGGCCTGTGTACGGACACAAAACGTGGTACGGAAATGTCATCAAAATGTACCCGTCAAAGTACGCAGGGGACCATTCTTCAGATGCCAAGCAGCATACGGATTTGAAGGTCGTACGGACTCTTCTTAGGCTACTATGGAGGTCTCATTCCCCAGTTGGTTTTGTGTATAATTAGCAAGAGGATCACGTCTGGTTAGAATGTTTCAAATGGTGAAATTCCCTCTGTTTCAGAGCATGGTGCACAGGTCGAGTAGAGATAAAGGACATCCAGAAGATCATTAGAGCAAAAACGTCCTTCTAGAAGGCTCTTTTTCATACTGCCCCTCTGCGAATCTGAGTTGTTCGATGTTGTAGGTTGCGATATGCTTCATTATGTTCCTGTCCTCATTGTCACCACCTGGTAAGCATGGAGTTACTGTAGTAACAATGTCGCAATCATGGAAAAGTGTCAGGGAATGGTCATAACTTCATAACTATCGTTGTACTATACTCGTTTTAAAGTAAGTGGTGCACAGTATGCACTGTCTTCCTCATCTCCATATCAGATCTGTAATTCTTTTATAATCATCGAGCACCTCTTCCTTGAATACTATGCGCTCTGCAGCGAGATCATGCTGCATATGCAGTTCACTCGTAGTTCCACTTAGAGGGACGACGTTGTTTAGTTGAGCAAGTTTGAAGAGTACCTGCGCGGCCGTGACGTCTAGCTTATCGGCAAGAGAAGTGGTGTGGGAGTGTGTCAGTAACGCCGGGGAACCCGTCAGTGTCCAGAACGACCTATTCGAGTGACTGTCAACCATTGAAAAACTTTGCAATCCGAAAGGAACGCACTGGTAGACAATTCCATTCGCCTTACAGTACGCCCAGACCTCTTTGTCCCAGGCATTGCCTTCAAACCACCTGTTTTGTACGATCTGCACCTTTCTTTCTTTTTCTAGCGCTTTCAGTACTCCAACATCGTACACATTGCTAATTCCGATAGCGCGCACAGTCCCCTCATCTTGTGCAGCCATGAGCGTACGCCAGGCTTCTAGCGTTAAGGGCAAGGTTTGAAGAGGAGAGTGAAGAAGATAAGCATCGAGATATGACGTATGCAAGTTAATTAGTGATTTGGAAAGGGAACTTTTGATCTGGGCAGGGATACTGTCTCGGGGATTATATGGGAGAGGCTTGGTTGGATCTTGACCATCAAAGGGTGTGAATCTAAGAAAGCTTCACTTCAAGCTATTGAAGAAACCGTCGACTGAACCGACGTACTTTGTTTGAATGTAGACATCTTCTCGCTTTACACTATGCTTGTCTTGGAGGATCTCTAAGGCCTCTCCCACAAGATCTTCTCTATAACATGCCTGGTATCAGATGAACCAACGAAGCACACTGCAATGCAATGCCTACCTGTAGTGTTTTGGCTGACATGCTACACAATTTGTTCACCACGAACAAAATTCAACCAACTTGGACACCTACCTGTGTCTACAGCTCGGAAGCCTTGCAGGAAGGCGCTTATCACAAGGTGGGCTGTTCTGTCTCCCTTCCTACTTGCCAATTCAGTATGTCGTATGCTCGCTGGCTGAAAGCTCACCATGCTGTTCCATAGATCAATTTCGGAGCTAAATTCATGCCAGGATTCTGTCTTACAGAGCTGTCAGCAGGACTCGGTATAGTACAAGGTACTGGGCTCATAGGGCGGCGTTTGCATGCGGTGCATTGAGGAGTAAGTTACCGACTTCTGTTTCGCATCTAATACATCTCGTGACGACGTCATACGATTTGTCCTAGTTAGGAGATTCTAGTCTGCGCAAGAACGGGAACCCAAGTCGTAGCTGCAGCGCTGAACTTACGAATAAAACAAGATACGAATCCAAAGTCAGTAGAAACTCGACATTCGGTCTATAAGGGGACCCAGTACTCAAAAGTAAACGACTTTCACCTTCGCAGAGTTTCCGACATGGGTACCAAAGGCTTTCACCGTTCCTGTGTACGGTGCAAACTTTACATCGGCCTTCTTCTTTGCCCTCTCATCTTTCTTTATATCCTTGTCTACATCTGCATTCCGCCGCTTGAATGAGTGAAAGTCATCTTCGTCCGCACCAGCGTCTTGGCCTGTCCCAAAGAAAGTTGCAGTTCCAGATTGAACTGCGTCGCATGAGTGTCACTCGACTGATCACTGTAGATTGGTTTCAGAGTACATACCTTGCTTTCTCAATCCACAATCCTTGGCCAAGTGAGACGTTTCGCCACAGAGTTTGCAGCAGCCTCCGTTTGGATAGACACCCTTGTCCTTGTTTTGTGGACAAGATGATGCCAAGTGACCCTTACCAGAACACACAAAACATGATGCAAATGGAAGAGGATGATGAGGGTCTTCTGGGGCGTTGCATCGCGAGAGAGTATGCTGATTTGAACCACACCTAACGAAACTGTCTAACCTGCTGTCGAAGCGAGAAAGTAGAAAGAGGACGCACCGATAACATATTCCAACAGTTCTTTGTCTCCCTACACCACCACCACCACCACCACCACCACCACTACCACCGGCTTCATTACGTGTGGTAGGACAGTCTCTTGCAGTGTGCCCTTTTTGGCGACACGCAAAACAAGTAGTGTCTGCATATTTCTCCGCAATTCGTTTCTGACGTCTCGATTCGGAACGTTGAGCAGCATCTGGTCGAGCTACAAGCGTTCAGTACATGCTTGACTGCTCGCAGCGAGAGATCTACTCTTTGGTTTCCGTTTATCCTTCAGTTTCTTCTTAGGCTCGACTTTCGCTGTTCCAGGATCACCCGCGTCCTGTGCCTCATCCTTACCTTCGCCCTCGCCACTGTTTTCTTTTGGTTTTTTCGTCCGCTTTCTTTTCTTTTTGGGGGGAACTTGATTGTCGTGTGGTTGGCTTTCGGATGGTAGAGTGGACGTTGAAGCTTGTGGCTCTATTGGTTCTTCAAAGCCCGCTTCCACATGCGTGCGCTTTCGACCAAAATCTGTGATCCGCGTCATCGTTAGGTCCTCAGCTGATGGAGGCGTGCATAGTACTTGTAGCGGGCAAACTTTAAATTGCACCAAATTTTACGAACATTTTGGGAAAAATCCTAAATTTATCATCACTCTTCAGTACCCTGAATCATCGAATGATATCATGTTTCAGCTTCAAAGACATGGTACATGGTTGCAGCTTGCGCTGAGCTCATTGTTAAGCTGTTCTATTCACACCCCACGATGAACGAAACAACAAATTGCATTGAAACGTATCCTTCAAATTCGACAAAAATCTGGAATCAACGAAAAAAACTGGCATAGATGGATGACATAGACAGTGTAAAATCCACGACGCAATCCTGTTAGCCCTACCGATTTATTGACCTGTATCCTAAAGCCATTCCTTGAACGCGAGTTGATAAAGCGTCTTGGCAATATGCACGACCAAAGCATAGCCAGCGATCACCCCTAGCAGGTACGCGTAGAACAGAGGATCAGGCGGAGTCAACTGCAGGGCAGTGTTGATTTTCGGTATGTATGGGATCGCAATAGCAATACCAGCGATACCGAAGGTGGTGCAAAAGACCGCGATCGATGCACGGGACTGGATGAAGGGAAGCTTGCCCGTTCGCAAGAAGTGAATAATCAACAGCTTATCCCGTTATCATCAGTATGTATTTCGAATTTGTACGACTTTAATGAGATCGTACCTGCGTCAAAGATCCCTCGAGAAACCAATTCGTCTGTGCAAGGTCAACGCGTGGGTTGTGGAGCGTGCGAATGCCGTAGTGGAACCTGGAGCCGCCCGGTAAAGGACGATTGTTGATCACGCAGGGATCTACTCACCAGTTGATAGAGAATGTGATTATATCAAAAGGGCTTGAGAAGGGACCTATGCAAACCATGAAACGAATGATCGATTTCGCTCCCCATGTCTTCGGGGCCACCAAGTACTCGGGGTCAACATTATCCCTAACATATACTGTTCGGCGTCAGATGTTCGACTAGATGTGGTGATGCATACCAGGGAATTGATGCCTGAGAGAAATCATACAACAGATTCTGGACGAGGATCTGTATGGGGATCATAGGCTGGTATGGAAGCCACGCAGAAGCAACTTCGAAAACATGCCGCATCAGTGGGCATCGGTATGAAAGACCAGCAATGGACACATACCCAACAGCGAAAATATATTACCGAAGTTGGAAGAGGTCGCCATCTTGATGTACTTCAGTGTGTTCATGAGCCTAGGTCTCATTCAGCGTTCTGCGCAAAAGCTCGCCCCAGATGCACTCACGTAATCCTCCCCTCCATCACACCGTCAGCGACAACAGCCAGGTTCTTCTCAAGTAAGATCACATCTGCCGCCTCTTTCGCGATTTCGGTTCCTGAATCTACCGAGATCCCGACGTCTGCGCCGCGTATAGCAAGAGCATCGTTGACGCCGTCTCCCAAGAAGGCGACTGCTCTGCCACCGTGACCCGCGCGCAGAGCTTTCACAACCTCAAGCTTCTGGTAAGGCGAGAGTTTGGCAAAAATGATGCAGCGATCAATGGCATCTTGGTAGGCATCCTGATCATCTGCAAGGGCCGCAAGCTGGACGCCAGTGAGAATGAGTCCTTCATCGCCGTTCGAAGAGGGGGAAGCCTCCACATCCTTTTCATTCACCGTAGTCGACGACTGCTCGCGAGATGGTATAAGCCCGAGGTCGCGAGCCACCTTTGCAGCCACTGCAGGAGCATCACCAGTGAGGATTCGAACCTGTTGCGAATCGTAAGATCAACTGTATCAAAGAAAAGCGCGGAGGAAATACATACCTGCACGTTCAATGCGGCCAAATCTTTGATTGCCTGGGTGGCATCAGGTTTCAATGGATCAAGAAGCCCGATGAATCCAATGAAAGTAAGTTCGTTCTCGTCAGAGGGGGATATAGTCATAAACGGCTTGATAAGCTGTTCTCGGCAGGCCACAGCGACAAGACGCAACCCATCCTCGTTCAAACGCTGGGCAGTATCAAGAATCGTTTGCCGCTCGTGTGTTGTGAGAATTGACGTCATTGAGGGGGATAAAGCAAACGGTCCCGAGGCATTCGAGGAAGGTGGCTGGTGGTTGTAGGTTGACACGCACAGGTCCAAGACTTCGTCCACTGCGCCCTTTGTAATTAAGAGTCCTTCAGAGCCATCGCTACCAGGTCGCGAAACTAAGACCGACAGAAGGCGGCGTGACGAATCGAAAGGAACTTCGCCCTGCTTGATCCAGCCGTCCCCGGGAATGTCTGTAAAGATGTCCTGTTCACTTTGATCGACGAAGTCAACGATTGCGTGGTCGATCGGACTACGAGAACCGGTTTGCAGTGAGGAATTGATGTAAGCCAACTTGATGGGGAGTTGTGAGGGTTCTCCCGTGCCTGTCGTGGACATTGAGATGCGCACGAGGTCAGCGGTTAGCGTCCCTGTCTTGTCTGAGCAGAGAATCTGAACCGCGCCAAGGTTCTGGATGGCATCAAAACGCTTCACAATGACTTTTTTGCGCGCCACACGAACAGCAGACAGCGCAAGGTTGGATGTCTGCATCACAAGTGTTGTTGAGAGTCAGAGCATCAGAAAGCAATGTATACATACCACAATCATCGGCAACATTTCTGGCGTAATGCCGACTGCAACGGCGATCGCGAACATGACCGCGCCTTTCCAGTTCTTACTGACAGCACCCTGGATGATGAGCACAATCGGGGCCATAACCTGCTCAGAAAAATTAAATTCAGAAAATACACAAAAATCGATAAAATGTTGACTCACCCCCATGAAGGCCATCAAGACATAACTGACTTTCCTGATACCAATCTGAGTAGCGTTTTCTGGTCGTCGTTTGGAGAGCTCGCTGGCGATAGAAGCCATGTAGGTATCCTTGCCAGTCGAGACGACGAGCGCGTGCCCATTGCCTGTGACAACAGATGTGCCCGCGAGGCAAACATTATCATTGTGCAGTAAATTAAGGGTTTGTCCGGGACGTGGGGCAGCAAGGCGCACGGTTTTCTCGATGGGCATCACTTCTCCCGTAAGGGAGGCCTGTGTGATTGTGATAGCCTCGGCCGTAATGAGAACACAATCACCAGGGAAGACATCACCACCTATTATGGAACACAAAGTTAAAATGATGAAAAGGATCAATGTAGTACTACCTACTGGTGACGGCTATGATATCACCTGGAACCACACTCCGCTGATCGATTTCGACCTCTTCCGGACCGGAACTCCGATAACGAAGAACGCGAGTATTTGTCGTGACTGACTTGATCAAATTGACCGCTTGAATTGTGGACTTCAATTCTTGCCAATACCTGGGGCAACGTTAGGTCAACCTGAACAAAGACAGGGCGCGCGAACCTTAAGCCGGTCGAAGCTACCACCATTGCCATCATGACGACGAAGGTGGGGAGCTGGTCAGTGGCAGCGTTGACGATGGCGAGGATGGTCAAAAGGATGTTGAACGGATTGACGATGGCCCCCCAAAACATCCGCAGGGCGGCGAGACGACGTTCGGCCACCGGTGTGTTAGGTCCATGAATTTTGAGGATCTCAGAAGCCTGGTCATCAGTAAGACCGGTAGGGTTCCATTCAGGTTCCAATCTAAAGAAAAGGGAATGCGAAGAAATAAACAAAACGATAAATGGTGGCAATGTTGAACATACACGAAAATAGCCGATACTGGGACCTGGGCGAAACGACTGAGTGTAGCGCATATAAGCTGCTCCTGCTCTTCCTTCGCGACCACTTGTGGCGGAACGGGTGACTTGTTACTCTCACTGTCTAGAGTAGCTATGTCGGGCCCATGCTTTTCCAAATTTGCAAGGGAGCGAGGGGAGAAAAGGTTTGCAAGGAAGGGCATCACGGAGGCTTCATGGTAGACAGAATGATGAACACCCTGGACGAGTCAGAAACTTTAGCTAGCACAAACCTTCTTACTGGAGCTGGAGCTGCTGACGGCGAGGAGACCTGGAAACATGTCGGTCATTCTTCTGAAGGAAACGGATGAAAGAGAAGACTCACGATGTAGCGGGAGTTGGATGGGAGATACCATGTATAAGGAAGTAGTAGAGAAGGAGAGAGCGGTTTTATATGTGAACCGATGTGCCATAAATTTTGATCTGCAATCGATCTCTGATAGTCCCTGGAGGATTAATCTGACTGATTGATCGCAGCCAATGAGTGAGCATGGTTAATTGACGAGATTGATGTGACAACATGTCCATGTCAACCCCCTGTTAACGTTCACCTGTCGGATCGCGGCGAGTCAGTCTCGTGGCAACTACACATAGTAACTCATCCGAGATTAAACTGGCAAAGCGTAGGTCCGATAGGACCCCGGTACCAAGTCTTCATTACATAATATTGTTGTCTCTCGCTCCTTCCCATTACCCATGATGCATGAAGCCTAGCTGTGCCGTCACCACTGATTGATTTTCCGGAACAACCCTTCAAGATTGGGCGCACTAATTAGTTACAAAAGCCACTTGATGCAAGTGAGAGGACACCAGGTACGAGAAGTTAGTAGGTGTTGGAAAGCAGGAGGGTGCAGCAGAAGGGGGGAAAAGTAATGCCAAACTACAGAAGCAGGTAGCGGAAGAGGGGTGGGAGGAGAGAGCCCAAGGACCGCCAGGTAGGAGACGCGATGGTGGCGAGCACATCAATGTTCCAACTCCGTTCCAACGCGGCTGTTGAATGAACTTTGGCCCCAGAGTAGCTAGATTTCACGGTGGTTGAGGTCTTTGCCATAGACCCTGCAATTGATGTGTTCAGGGTCTGATGTTTACCAGCCTATTGGGCGATCTACTTTGAAATGTCAACAGGGCACTACAACAGAGGTCCGTGTCCGTACCTTTGTTACTTCAGGTCAGGGATTGCACAAACTGAGTAAGGTCCGAGTGATAAGCGGGTACCATGAGCTCTACTGGTCCTGTGCTTTGAGAAGCAACGTGCGAGGTGATGATTTTGGAAGGTTGACGCAAGGTTTACATCGATTATCGTTATCTTACAATCACGGGAAAATTCGGATAACCGAACTCATCTGAGAGGCTACATGGATGTTACCGGTGAGCAAACCGCGATATAATTGCGACGTACTATGAATGAACCTCCAATAGGCCTTATTTGACCATTCCCTGGACTTCAATCTACATCTATCCGCGGCGCTGTCATGGTTGTCTTACCACCGTGTCGCATCCACTAGCACCACATGTTTGATCTTGGTCCTAGTTAGTCACGGTAGCCGCTGTCGACGGATGCTTAGGGCGTCAGCTGGCGCCGGCTTGATCACCTCTCACCCGTGATTCGTCGAAATCTGTGATGAAAGCAGTTGATCGGATGACCGGGCCATATCGATATGATATCGATTATGAAGCTATTTTTTCGGAGGTCGGCTTGATGTAAGTTGGTAGTCCGAGTAAAAAAAAACATGAGCCTGCTATGATGCATGACGTGGGCCACTGACCCACTTTCTGCGCACTGAGAGAAGGAAAGTTCTTCCAGATGCATGTTGGGTCTCAACTCTGCTATTTGGGCCAGAGTCGACAGACTGTGACTCACACATGGTGTGTAGAGTCAGTACTTGAGTCGACTTGCTTCAGTTTTGTGCTCTATTGCGGAATTCATCAATTATATTTTGAGTTCTGTCAGGCTGTTCTGCCACCCCTTGCACCTGTTCGAACTTCCATGCCGTGGGCCAGGCACAACAAATTTTGCAGACCGGCCCGATTTCCGCCAACGGCACTAGCTCTTATGTAGTATTGGTGAATGGATTCTGGCTGCACTGGCACCATTTTCGTAGAGATCAAAGCCTTGGGTAGGAGTCTGTAATAGAATGAGTGCAGATATGAAAGAAGATACGTTCTTTTTCCACTGGCAGTGCGTGCTGGGCTCGGAACCTCATGATCTCTTGTTAGGATGACGAGATATTGAGATCCTGGTGGGTCATTTATAAAGCTACTCGATATCCGCTGAAGCACCCTCGAGGGCGCTTCAAAGGGCCTTTCGGAACCCCGCAAAGTCCTGCTCAAAGAAAATAAGCTTGCCGGTGAGTATTTGCAGGGCTGGACTAAAGTATCGAATCTTTCGATACCTCGTAGCCCATCATGCGAGGCCCTGCAGAGGACAGCTATCGCACGGTGGTCGTCAGTGTGAATGACAACGTGCCAGGCTGCATAGCTGCAAAACATTTCACAGCAACACTTACTGAGACATGTTCGAAGGGGCAGAGCGAAGGTGGTAAGTAGCTCGAAAGAAGCAGTGGGACCGCTAGACTCTGAACAGAAAGTATAACGCAGAAAAGACGCGTGCCATAATCTTGGGAGACATGTCCGCCTGTGATGATGGCGAGGTGGATACCTGAAGTCTATCCAAGCGCGTCAATTTGCATGTGATCCTCCTTGAGTTCAGTGACTTTCGAGGCGTAAGATAGTGCCCTACACGACAAAATGTTTGCCCACCGGTAGAAGCGTGGATAGCTTGAAGCTGGCTAAACAATAATGGTGAATACGTGTGATATATTGAGGCTACCTCTTCGTCGTGTTGATTTGGAATGTGAATTCGCATAAAAGAACTAGCAATGCGGGAATGGACGTGTGACCATACATTTATTGTCACCGCAACGTTGCCCAGTGAAATGTGCGCGTTCAGAGAGTCGATGTCGTCATGCACGAACAGCAAAAGACACTGCAATCAATACCGGGCCACCCGCTATCCCTGTTTAATGTATAGAGTACGTTTTCATGACAATCGTGTTAGCATGGCGATTTACACAAACTCCACCTGTTTCAAATATGATTGCAGGGTCACAGTTCATTGATCCAATTTCCAGTTATTCTCCTTCACTATTTTCTCGCGTTCAAGAAGGTACTTTCCTATAGCACATAAGATGGTATTAAGCCACGATCTGGACAAAGACTTACCTTCCTTGTACTTCTGAGATAAGTCGGCTGCCTTATGATAATACCATCCAACACGGTCATTGCACCCCATGCAGAAGATGTCAGCTACGGTATGGACACCTGTGCTAAAACATAAGAAATGGTCAAAAGGGACGAACATCAAGGGTTGCGTACTCACAGAAGTGGTCGATCCTCTTTCTTTCCCAATTTCACATTGGTTACTGAGTGCATGAGGCTGGCCCATCGCAAAAAGCACGTCACTCATTCTGGTGATGCAATCGAATGATGTGTCACTGACAAGCCTCTTCCTTCTCTGCCTGAGAAAGACTTGCTAATAAGTTCATCCTGCAACGCCTGAAGATGCATCATGAATGTGGGGCTTAGTAGCCTTGTTAACACCGTCATGATCACGCACCAGCACCGCTGAACAGCTCACACAAATGAATCTGGGATGGTCGTGGTAGGTGGAGATAACCTGGCTGCGGGTGTCACTACTGGGACTTATGGTGGAAGTCATTGGTGTCAAGCACCATCTTCGAGGAAGAAAGTTAAGGATATCACGGGAGTTCAAGTCGCTGAATTTGGCAAACTCTGTTTGAACCGGAAGCAATCAATTTGGCTACTAGTTGCCCTTAACACTACGTGGAACAGTTGCTCTCAGCAACTCTTCTGCAGGTTATCGTATACCTCGCATGTCCACACGTTCGACGTATGGACGCCATGAAAATACTGAACTTCCTCAAGAGGTCGTCGTCGCGATCCAACGCATCCTCGAGCTCGATCCAGAGAACCGGAACGATCCCCTTGATGTTCTGTCTAATGAGTTTAATCCACTAGATATGCTGAACCAGCTTTTCCCAGATGGTATGTCACGTATCGAGGTGTAAATTGTGCCCACTGAACAAGGTACAGAGGCCTCACTGAGCCAGCTAGAAACCGTTCAAGCGAGACTGTCTCAAAATGAACGCGACTTGCAAGGCGAAATTGATAAACTCAAGGAAGAGCTGATACGTGACCAAGATCCAAACCGTATGCAGATGATTCAGGAAATGATTTCGGTATACCTGCCAGTCCAACTACTAGAGTCCTTATTGAAGTGTTATTACAGGACCTCCTTGGGCAAATGTCACGCATTCGGGAGAAAGCGACGGAATCCGAGGCTGTTGTGCGCGATATCACGAAGGATATTCAGGCTCTTGACCTGGCAAAGAAGAACCTCATCCTCAGTATGACGACACTCAAACGCCTGCAGATGTTGGGTATGTTCCTTGGCATTGCTATCGCAAATATTCCCGTTAATCTTTCACAGCAAATGCTCTGACACAATTGGAAGACCAAGCGAAAGAGAAGAGATACGGAGACGTTTCACAGACTCTTGCAGTTCGTTTCCGTTTTTCATTTTGCAGCAACCTCTTGACTCGTCCGTAGGCTGTGAAGCAGATATCTGCTTCCTTTAAACCTTATACATCCGTCCATCGCATTAACCAGGTCTGGAGACGGGTACAACAAATTCAGGGTGAGATTCGCACTCAACTCGAAGCAGAGTTCGACGTGTTGTAAGTCATTTCCCAGTATGCAGAGTTCTTGAGTCGTGAATCTGTTTAGCTACCTCCAGGACCCTGCTAAACCCTCAAAACCTGCTCAAATCATAGATGCTTGTGCTGTCGCTGATGTTTTAGGCCACGACGTTCGGAGACATTTGATTGACCGTTACGTTACACTTGAGCTCAAGGAGTATCGGCGCATCTTCCGTGCCACAGACGAAGCAGGTCATCTAGACAACATCAGCCGGAGGTACGCCTGGTTTAGACGTGTGCTTGGAACGCATGAGTTGGACTTGGGCCGCGTGTTCCCTTCAGAGTGGAAGGTTGGATGGGCGCTTTTCACGAAATTCGCGGCTATCACAAGGTTTGTCACGCCATAGATATGATGCACTTCTACTTGATATCTTTATTTCCTCAGAGATGATATTGTAGCATTGCTGTCTAAAGCAGGCTCCTCTTTGACAATCAAAGCACTGCTCGAAGCCCTACGGCAGACAACCGAATTCGAGTCATCCATGGCAAAGAAATGGTTAACGCCAGTATGTCAATATCGAGCTCACATATTACTCCCTCGTTAACGATAGACACTTGAACAGCTCAATGAGATATTGGAAGCAAGTTCACCTTCGTCTTCAGCGACCATTCAGTCGATGTCATCTGCCTTTGAACCACATCTTTGTGTCTTTGTTGATGCTCAAGACAAGTCTGTACTTGCTTCTCCTAATGTCTATATTTACTATATCTGCCGATTACTAGAGCTCTTGCTGACATGCTTGCTACTCATCGAGCACCGGGCTCGAAGGCAAAACCACGAACATCCCTTGATACCACTCCGCGTGATTCTGTCTCCACAGATGCGGATGCGGCTACCCCGCAGACGGTACTCTCTTCGTCAACAGAACTGTTTTACTTTTATGGCCAGAGTCTTGAGCAATGCGCCAAGTTATCGACAGGACAGACACTGTTTGATTTGTGTATGGTACACAAGAAGTGGCTGCGCAGATATGCTGGTGAGATAACCAGGGTATTTATTACAGTCTTATCTCTGATGTATGATGTAGAGGACATCCTTGCACCACAGTCAAAGCGGTTTGTGACGCGTAGCTAGAGACTGCTGCATCAAGCATCTGACACATCCGCAGGCCGACACCCCAAACACGGAGGTCTATGGACTCGCGTTTTGATATTGCGGATTTGCAACAGGCTGCCCTATTTATCAATACAGCGGACTACTGTCAAACCACGGCTCTGGAGGTCAGTCCACCGCAGCGGTGTGAAGCTTTTATTGATCGTTACCCGGATGTAGCTTGAGGAGAACATCAAAGAGAAGATCCAGGATGACTTCAAAGAGAGAGTGACATTGCAGGCAGAACGTGACTTGTTCATGATGTATTCTTGTTATTTTATTGTCAATCTCTGATCGCTAATGCGAAGCCAGCGCTATTTCCGTCTCTATCACGACTCTTCTACGAGAATTGGAGGCCGCTTGTGAGGGTGCTTTCACCACGATGTCCCGTATGTCGTGGGAGAAGCTGAACCAGGTCACTGGACAGTCTTCATATGTGGATGATCTTGCCCGGGCTGTCGAGAGCTTTTGCGATATTATAAAGCCGTTGATCGAACAGAAGAAGTACCTGAGGAATTTCTTCGACAAGGCATGCAGGTTGGTCTTGTCACTCCATGTGGGGAGAAATGCTAATAATTGGCCAACAGTCTTGTCTTGACGAAATTTACCAATGCAGCAGTGAAGAGCCGACCTTTGAGAGAAATTGGTGGAGAGCAAGTACGTTGGTAGTTGATTGGTTTGCTCTTCTTTGACCTAATCCAAAATATCGCAGTTGCTGATCGACCTGGGTGTTGTTAAATCTTTCCTAATACGACTGCCAGGAGAAGCAGTAGTAACGCAGGGGTAAGAATGGCACCCGGTATCTTGAGAAAGGTTAGCTCATGAATTTGTTGCATAGATATACCCGCAGCCTTACGAAAAGCACAACGAGGCTCGAGGCTCTGCTCAAGGTTATTGTGACACCAGTGGTAACTACCTTTTCTCTCATGCACGTTCCGTCACTTACAAAAATGTCAGGACCCTCCGGAAGGTTTCATTCTAAACTATACTCTTCTCATTGGCGATGCTTCATTTTCAAATTTTCAAAAGGTTAGACCACCTTCATTTTTTTTGGCTGCATTTCGTTCATTAATGCTATGCAATTACTAGATACTCGATTTGAAAGGTACACCGAAGACCGGACAGAACAGCCTTCTTGATTCATTCCTCACCATTACGAGCACTAAGACGGATCTCGACAGTACATCATTTCTTTCTGCCCTCGACATGGATCCCCCCTTGACACTCGGTGCGACATTCGGTAGTCCGAGCTCTAGCCGAGTCACCCTTCCGCTGTCAACCACGCCGGGCATTGGATCGGACAGTATATTTGGATCACTTGGGTCTCCGCCCTTGAGTGGACCACCCACGGGATCAAGCACCGATGGAAGTACTTCCAGAGGGCTGGAACCGGGGCAGAAGCGAGAAGTCTTTGACATCAGGCGATTTGTCACTTTCGGTTTGCGGCGATCGGAGACCTTACCGACTTCCTGACTTCCTGACTTCCAACACTTTGTACTTAGTCCGGCGGAAATATGCTCATCACCACGGAAAACAAAAAATGCAATCGTGAAAAAAAATTGCAGTAGTAGGGTACAAATGCGTGAATGATAACCCAAAGGGAGTGACAACGAGATCGGTCTGTGAGGCCAGAGCGTAATCAGTGCAAAATGGGGTATCTCCAATCAATGGGTAAATGAAAGAAGCATGAGATATATCGTCCAAGAAATCGTCATCATTGAAGTTATCCCGGGAAAGATGACAGCCTATTACTGATCATTGCTTCTTTTGTCACGGCTCCATGAGCCTTGTAAAGGTAGTCGCAAGTGTAGTGATCCAGATGTCGAAGGCCGAGGTCTAGGACCAATCAACGAGCCCACCCGATAAGGAGCTCTGGGGGAAGATCCAAGAGGGGATGTTCCAGGTCGGAATACCCGCTCCGCAATTATTGATGACGTATGGCTTGCAGGACCTGCCGCAAGACGAGTCGCAGGAAACTGTGGAGTAACGGGCGTCATTCCGAGTACACGCTGCACAATGTACGGCGGTGGAGTGTTTGGCTGCGAGCTAGGGAGAGGTGGATGTGGAGGTAGGGTGGAGGCTGCGCTTTCTCTCCGCGAGTCAATGTCAGTGTAATCAGAGCGACTATGTCGGAAATGGACGTCGGATACAGAGAAGGGCACACTCTCTGTGGGAGAGGTGGGAGAGGTGGGAGAGTTTGCATCTGATGGGAGACCTGAATGTCGAGGTTCTGTAGCCTGCGCTTGCCGGGGTACGGGAGGTGATGGTGGACGAGGAGGTGGGAAAGGTTGAAGTTCCACGTGCTCGCTTTCGCGCTGGTAGTCGATATTAAAGGGGTGCGGCATGTGCGTTGAAGGCGGAATAGTAATAGGGAAGGGAAACGAGGATCCGTGAGTAGTGTGTGTAGCATGTCCAGACGGCGAAGAATGAGCATTAGATTTATCGGAAGGACTTTCGTTGTGAGATCCCTGAGACACAGTAGAAGGTGCATCAGGTCCGGAATGCATTGCGTCCTCAGGTTTATCGCGTTCGATGCGCACCATCCGCATGGACGTGCTATCGCTCCATGGCGTACGGACTCCGCTGTGCCCCAATTCGGCTGCGGCTGAGTTTAGCGTGGTGGACTTCGATTGCCGACGTGATGATGAATACGACGAACTAAAGTCGAGGAAGGAGTAAGTGCCTGAGGCAGGCGCGTCCTCGCTTGGAGGCGGCTCTGATCCCGATCCTGATTGGAGCATAACGACCGGGACCGACTCAGGGCTGGGGTTCTCAGACTTGTCCTCGTGGACGCTCTGCTTCCCGTCATCTCTGTGAGCTTTTCGGTAGAGTCTGGCACAAACCCGAGACCAACTACTATTCCCGCTCACACTCGTCCGTCGTGAGTCCTGACGTCCCCTGAGCTGACCGAGAATAGCTCCAATGTCTACTCTAAACGGGGTGGTCTCTCTCACTTCCAGAAACCGTGAGACAGGCCGAGATGGTAAGGAGGACTCCCCGTCATCATTCTCCGTTATCGCGCACTCAATCTCCGCAATTGAGCGTACGGCGGGAACGAAGACACCTGGCGCTTCCGACGTTCGCGGGCTAAGAGAAAGCGTTGCGGCAAGCGTTTCATCTTGCCGTGACGTAAGGGTCTTGGCATCTGCATCGTCATCATCGTACACGTCGTCTACGCCCACCCCTTCCACACACAGTTCCGGAAGCGCCAATCTGTGGCTTCCTACTCGTGTATGACCTTTTCCCATGGAACCAAACGACGTGCGTGCGATAGGATTACTCCAGCCTGGCGCTAGTTTCTCAGATTCCGGCGGAAAACCCAAGGCAGTGAACTCCATGGTGAGGGTGTTGGTCGAGAAGCGCTTGTCGACGTCTCGCTCCTCAGGCGAAATTGCAACGTGGGACACGGAACGCGAGCGTGTATTGTCAACGTGGCCGCTGCTACTGCCCCCGCTTTTCGTTTTGCGGACAAAGGGGAAGGTGCGTTGCAGGCCAAGTCCGAATCCATACCCTTTGCTGGTACTTAAGCTTGCCACTTCGGTCTCTTCTTCGCCTGGAGGGCTGATGTCAATGACATGTTCTGGGTCCATCATTTTCTTGGAGCGCGAGCGGCTCAATTTCTGCCTGCAACGAGCGCGTGCGCGAACAGCAAATAGCCAGTACATGAGGATACCTGCTATGAGGATCACCAGAACAGCACCGAGCACAATAGCGGCAATGGTCCCGGCGTAAGTCGAGTTGCTTGATGAGGACAAGACGGCGGTATCTCTAATGAATCGATCAGCATCTGAAACAACAGTCTGTGGAAGAAAACGGCGCACACAGTGGCATTGCCGAAGTTGGTGACGTTCATCCCACCAACTTTCATAGCAAATGTTGTGTTCTGAGTGTTGGTGAGGACAATTGTATGAATGGTATCTTGAGACAAATCGGTAGCGAACAACAGCAACGCATTTGAATTATTATAAGAGGATAAAGCTGAGAAGCTAGTGGTGATGTTATCGAGTGTGACAGAATAATTTCCAGAATACGAAGACACGAGGCCGTAGACAGTTAAGGCCGATCCTTCGGAAATCGAATCAGGAACAATATAAGTTCAACATAACTAACAAATAATAGAAGTAGCACGTGCCTATGAATGTGGTCTGAGCATGGTCACCGGCAGTGTTGGATATATGCATAGAATTTCCCGAGCTGTCAGTCACATAACTCCATCTACCCACAAATGTAACGTCGTTATCGTCATCGATGGTCGTCGAGTTAGCCGTTGAGCTGAAAATAATATTATCAGCACGCTAATAGCGTAGATCAGCGCCCTGGCTATCGCGGAAAGAACTCACTTGACAATGCCAGGGGGGGCTGTATAGGTGATGAGAGCCTTGTCAAAAAATACATATGAATCTGAAATCGTTTGGTTCGTGAGAGTCGTTAACAGCATTGTGTGATTCGTGTTGGTTAAATCGTGAAGGGAAGCAAGGATGGATTCCGGGTTAGATGTATTGGGAGAGATGTCGATTCCGTCCAAGGTTATTTGATAAGATGCATTTTGGACACTCCCCAGGAGATCAATACCAGTGCCTGGGTAAACGATGAGCAACCTAGTTTATGGTTTTGATGTTGATTGGTGAGAGCTGTGCTTACCGTTCCATTTAATCATAAAGCTTGCCTCATTGAGGCTGGTAGTGTGTTGGCCATATCCTTCACCACCCTGACCCGGAGAAGATGCAACACCTGAAACCGAGTAAAACTGCTCCCAGCCTGCAGAAATATTTGGGCTGAGGCTCGTGTCTACGAACGGATAGTAGACAATCTCCGGTGAATCGTCCTCGACGTAGAACTGGGATATGCTACCTGCCATTCATATGATCGGTATGGATGACAGAGCTACGATGAGGGAAGACGGAAAGGGAAGTCAGGTGTGCGAAGAGAGCCTGTTATAAGAAGAAAATGGCGCTGAGGGACAACAGGTGGCAATTGCAATGATAACAGGCTCGGTGACCATTCAATCGGTTTGCAAATTGTACTTCAAACGCCGGGCGAGTTAACGTTCGACGTTCGACTGTCTCATGAAAACCGGACGGGCCTTACTATTTAAAAAAAAAGATGACTCGGGTAGTAGTCTCAATTATCATGTCACAGTGTGTGAAGAGATCAGTATGTATGGCCAGCTGAGAGCTTTGCCTGCCTGGAGCAGTAAGAGTCTAAATCACCATATCAACGTTAACTACTTTTAAAAAAGTCACTTGACCTTCCGAGTCTTCCGGTGGGCTTACCCATCATCCTGTGTCTTTTAAACACGTTACCCGTACACGTCGCAGGGCGCTCAGGCTCGTGTCTCTGATGGTGACAATCATTGATCCTGACAATCTGCCATATCCTGGCTCCACATTGTTCCTGCCCTCTTTACTCGCCCATATACGCGCTGGTGCTCCCGGTCTGCCACTTGAGCCAATCATCATCCAGGTTTTACTTCTTTGTATCGTTTCAGGGGATAGAAATATCATCCTGCGGACCCGCGAAGAGGACATTGGTCTTGTATCCAGACTTGCGACTATCGTGAGCATGCTGAATTTATTAAACCAGCAACATCTCAATTTTCAATAATAACCCATGCCTTAAGTCGCTCACATCTATCTTCGGTTACATCACCCACAAACTTCGATGTCATCCCGATGCTAAATCTCAGACACCTGCTAAATTTCTGCGATCTCTCTTTATCCCACCCCCACCTGTCATCGCCGCCGATGGCTCGGTGTTACCCCAGCACAGGCACCATCGTTCATCCGTGACAGTGCACAGCAGGAAGTCTTCTTTTCCTATGTCTATGTCATTTTCAAGTGATGTTACGCGACCCATTCAGCATACCTCGCAACTGGCCTCTGATGATCCGACTGCCAGTGCTGATGGCGGACCGTTCACAGAAACCCGACGGATGTCAAGCCTCCAAACTGAACCCTCCGTACCCAATATTGGTTCTGGTGGCAATGTGACGATCCATCACCGTCGTACATCACATGTCAACTCAGATATGCTTAAGATACCATCTGCAATTGTCGTCTCTGGATTAGAACATGCTAGTTTACCTGCGCAGCGTGCTGTCTTACGGACTCTTGCAGAGAAGAAACTCGTCGTGTCGGATAACCACTCAGAAATCGAATCAGAATTGCAGCTTGATCTGCCAGACGATTTTATCATGGTCTACGTATGTCGTTTAGATCCACATGAGAGACCACCTATATATAACAGCCTGGTATGTACCTTCTATACGGTGTCATGTGTCATCTTATATGTTCCAGCTCGACTGGTTTGCTATGAGTACACCCATCAATGTTCAGCTATCCACACGAGCTGCGATGCATAATTATCAACCTCACCGCACGTCAACATCATCCACAGCCCTATCTTCGCCCTCAATACCAGGGTATCCATTCCCTAACATGGCTATGTCAGGCCCGCCGACCCCTCCTCCACCAAACAACTCCACGCCCATAATACCTGCCACGTTCTTGGCAAGGCTAAAGAGCCTTTGTGCCACCGAAGTTCGCATGCGCCCGCCGCTAGAAATATACCTCGCAGATTTGTTTACTGCCACGCGGCATCTTGGTGCGCTTGACGCCATGATGCTCACCGCGCGTGCACGTCAAGACGCGGAGATCCTCGCGCGGGCTTCTCGGGTGCTCGGAGTCGATCAAACAGGGGCAGAGTTAATTAAGGAAGCATCGATCAATGATCCAGAGCGCACTGATGAAGACAGTACCGAACGCGGGTATCCCCGGTCTAGCACGAACACCCAGAGCTTTGAAGCGCTTATAGATGGCTCCGCACTGCCATACGATGTACCTGACGTGACTAGCGTGCATACTCGCCGCAGCACACGGAGTGCACCCATCGAACATGAGGAACCGCTAGAACTGGATGTGTCAGAGGCGGATGTGGCGAGGATTTTTCCGAGAGTGGTGTCACATCGTGTCAGGGTAAGGGACTCGCCTGTGGATGAAATTCTGAGCAGCGCAGTTTGCGGGGCTGTAAGTCGACGGGGAGCCATACCAAAAGGGATGAATTCAGACTGGGAAGGGGGGCCCATTGACGTACATGATCCAGATACCGTTTGGGAGCGGGCAACAGTCAAAGATATATTGGTACACATACTTGCCGAAGTATGACTTATCATCGCCCTAGAGGAAACATATTCTATAACAGTACTTATACGTGAGGCGATGACTTGGAGACAGGACCATAGTATACTACAGCCATCATTAATTAGTGGCGACAAGAAGCACAAAAACGCCACTAAGAGATGGTTGGCTTCATTTATGTAACAAACCCAACCAGTAAGATCTCCCGCAACAATTTCCATAAAGGCATCTACAATGGAAATGCACAATTTTGTCACGCTGTCACGCTGGGCACCTCGGTCCTCGGCCAATGTGATGGTATTATAGCGCTCGCGAATGAATTTAACAACGCCATGGACAGCTCAAAATCAAATTTAAAATACCTAGCAATAAAGATCAGGATACGCTGAGTGGTTATTATTCCAATTGATGCTACAGGAAGGTCTTCAAAGGAACAGATACTAGTGTCTGCCGATTCTGCCGAATGCAATGACAAAGCGGAGACTCAACCAGGCGTGATTTTCTGATTTACCACATTGGTGCTGTTCGTTCTAGAAACACCTGGAATCAACCTGGAATAGATTCAGAATGGTGTATTGTATATATGTTAAAGCTCTTATGTTGATAGGTCAATGGGATCTCGACTTGGTGTCCAAAAATTGGGTACACTTGCACAAAAATTTCATCCCAGGAGGGCTCCACAGCGTCGATCTTCAACCTTTGGTAGCACACATGCTTGTTCTGCAGCTGTTCCAAACGAAATGTGTGGAGTTGTAAGCTCCGACATGCGTTGTACATGACTCGATTGGTGCATTGGGGATCAGGTGACAGTACAGCAGTGAGTCAGTGACTCCGGGAATGAGAAAAGTGTCATAAGACCTAAATAAGCTTGGAGAATGACAATTGTTTGAAATCCTACAGCTCCAGGTCAGAAGCAGAGGCAGCTTGAGTCCAAAACCGTATCGGGGAACGTACGTGGCAGATCGATTCCCCCACAATCACAATGCAGGGAGCTGGAGATCCGAAAATGGCAGCTGGTGCTGTGTGGACAGGCCCAATTGATCAGACCCGTAAACGAACAGGATGACAATGCGGAGAGTTGGAGATCCGGGACTGGTGTCAGCTGGTGTGTGTGGACAGGCCCAATTGACCAGACCCATAAACGAACACGATGAAGCTCTGAAACAATTTTTTGAGGTGGTATGCTCGTGGAAATTGGGTCAGGAGCACCATTGACAGACAAGCAAACAATTTTCATCTGCCATGGTCACTCTTGGTGAATTATATAAACCGACGACATGCTTCTCGACTCGGTCTCATGGCGTTGCTTGTGTCCTATCAAATGGCTCCAATGCGCACCGAGTACTGGGCCAAGTCGCAATATTCTGGTAGCGGAAGGTGTTTAGAACGGGATGACAATGAAAGGAACCAAGAGACTATTTGAAAAATAGAAAACCTGTCCACGCACTGCGTCTCTGGTATAACGAATAGATACGCAGCAAACAAACAACACAAAACGAGTCCACTATGTCGGATCTCTGATGCATTTCACCTTGCCATTCGCCCGCACTAACCGCGGAGCAACATGCAGTGTCTGTGTAGAAATCATAAGATCCCAGAAATTGGACACATCCGAGAAAAAAATACATGGTTATCTCGATTTGCAACAACTTTGACAACATGAGGACTTCGACGATAGGAGATACTTTGTCTTGGACGTTCTGAGAGTTGTATTGCTTCATTGGCGTTGGGCGGCGAGCGGATGAACGACCATGGGCGGCCGAGGACTACGTGTGGACGTAACACCGACGGCCTCGGGCGTTGCTGAGGTTGGGGTGCTTCATCGGTGATCCGTGAGGAGCGAAGGCATGAGCGCAGCGGATCGAGAAGCACATGCGAGCGTGATTCCGAAGGCACTTGGAGTTGTTGAGGCAAGTGCAAAGAAATTTGAACATAGAAGAAGAGCTGGTTGATAGTAGGGAATTTTGAACGATGATGTTATAGATCAATTCGATTGGTATGTCACTGACAGAACAATTTAACACAAACGCGCTCAGAAACTTTTGTAAGCGCGTTCTGAGACGCCTTTACATTATCAATGCGAATACAAGTAGCGCGTTCCTGTGATGGTGATATTTCATAAAACTTCTCTGATACGAATCCGATTTGAACGTCGCGTCTCGTTCACTGTGCTGAAAACGAACCGATCGATGTTCAACGTGAGAGCAAGCACAAAGGGAACGAAAACTTAATAGTATGTTGGTTGAAACGTTTTACAAAGGGTGGGACATGTTTGCCTGCACCAAGCCTTTTGCACTTCGAACACGTTGAATACTATTTTGTATGTTCGGAGCAGGTGCCATGTTTTGAGAAGAGAAGAGAAGCATACTACTATATATGGAACGCTGATGGAGTAGCAAAACATAGTACCTGTACTGTACTAGCTAGAGGTCACGTCCAAAATCTAAACTGAGAACCACGTTTGTCCCTAGTACGGTATCCCAAAAAACGGGCTACTGACCACTGCACCAACTTGCAGAACAGCTGCTTCAACTGTGACTCTTCGACAGATTACGACAGAAGAACCTACCGTGACAGCGCCATGACAAACGGTCCTCCACCCTCCCAAGCAGGTCCCTCACAACCGTCAGAAACGTCAGCACAACAGCCGGCCCATATAGTCCCTGTTCCAGCGTCTAGTACGACTTCGCAACAGGCTATAACAGCAGGTCCTTCCTCGCAGCTTCAGCCTGTACAATATGGGCCTGCAACTCAAGGGCAGAATCCTCAAGGCTACTACGCGATGAGCTACACGCCTGGTGGGTGGCAGAACGCGTGGCAGGTTCCCTCCTACCCGTACATCGCGTCCGGTAGTGTACCAGGGCAGCAGACACACTACACTCAGGTTCCCTATCCTCAATATCAACCCCCTGCTGTAACCTACCAGCCGCGTCAGAGGACCAAGGTTACACAAAAACCGCGTTCACCGACCCCAGAGCCCGAGTTACATCGACATTGGGATGAGGTGATACGGTCGTTCTTGAAGAAGGTTGGGATGAATCAAGCTTTGAGGGGGTTTGAGGATGATATGGTAGTTATGAATGCAGATTGGGAAAGGCAGAAGGTTCCTGGTGCTATTGGAGATTTAATGAAGGATCTCATGGTGTGCGCTTCGCCCCTTTTCTGCGCTATTTACCAAACTAGTTTCCTTTCCAGAACTTGGGGAAACCGAAAGGCAACGAAACGCTCCAAGAACGACCACTGGAGGAGCGAAAGCTCGATTATGTTCATCTCTCTGGTAGTGCCAAGCCCCAGTCTCAGACGTCGGTAAGTTTCCTGTCCATTTGACCTTTGTTGCAGCTTCTAATCTACTCCAGATAACAAGGTCAATATCCCAATTCCTCGCGCAAAATCGCGCGAGGAACGATGTCTCTAATCGCACGGAGTTTCTCGAATCTCTCGCTCAAAAGCGACGGCGGCTAAACCTTGATCCAGACAGCACCGAGCCTATACCTTCATGTGCACGGACAGATGCAAAGCACCTTGACCGCGACGTGCAGATGAAATATGATATTGCGAAGAATGAAGATGGACCTCTCCGACGAACCATGAAAGGTGTCGCCGGCGATAAGGGCAGACAGAAAGAGCTTCTCGCGCTACATGATGACGCAGAAGGCGATCAACAACCTGCAACGGACCAACGGGTGAAGAATATCGAAGAACATCTTGCCGTCCGCTACGGTAGGTCTGTGATATATTATATGAACGGCATATGTTAAAAAGAGACGTAGTCCCTGCTCCACCACGAACGCTCCTGTCTCGCCTCCGACTGCTTGAGGACCATCTCATGCAGCTCGAGAAGGATTATCCCCCGTGGGCTGCTTTACATTTCAACCAGCCAAATCGTGGTGTACGTTATGCTTTTATCAGACATGTCGGACAGTCACTCATCCGGAACCCAGTGGCCTCCGCCTCCGCGACACACGCCAATTATAGTTCCTTCGCACATAACAACAACAACAACAAAGGAGTCTAAGACTGATACTACACAACAGGAGCCATCATCTTCCAGTCCTACCGAGGAAACATCACACACGAAAGCGAAGAACAAGAATAAATCTAGTTTGCACCGAGCTGTGATGGAGAAATTGGAAATACAAAAGGCGATGAGTGATCTTGCAGGAGTCCGCAAGTCCAATTGACAGTACACGTGGCTATATCTGTCGAAGGATCAATGGGCGTAACATTTACCTTGTTAGAAACATCCAGGAACACGTTCAACGTGTGTGATCCGCAGTCAGTGTCGTCCACCTGGTCGTTCGCGTATATCAGAGTACAACCAGTGTAGTGTTCTCTTATTCCGCAGCCAGTATCCCCTTTCTTCCCCGTGGGTCCACAGCCAAAAATAACCAATAGATTTAACGTTTGGTTAAACTCAGTTAGCCGACACTTGCATGACGTAATGTGTAGCTGACGATCTGATGCCTTATCCAAAACTGTTTCATCTTGGGCTCGTCGGTAGATTATTCTGATACGCCGCACGCGCAGTACTTAACTCAAGCACCGATATTAATCGGAGTTACGAGACTGGTATGCCAGCTGCATCCAAATAGTACATAATGATCTCGGCAAGTTGGATGTACTAGTAGTAAGTCTTCAGCATGGCACCGGAGAGTATGCCTTCTGGAGCTGCATCTAATTTCTCTGAATCTCCATGGACTGAAATGGTACCATTTTTATCTCCATTTTTTCATCATCAAGACGAAAACTTAATTTACTCATTTAAGGAGACATTTGCCAATGTGAATCATTACTCCTGTGGGGAAAAAAATCATGACACCGTCAAGAACGACGATGGGTAGCTTGAAATGACTTGAAGGCGCATTTGTATTATATGTTCACTGATAACCATCGAAACCTCTCGTCTACAGGGAGGAACTGAGCAATCTCATGGCGGCTTATTAGACAGACAGAGACTAAATTAGCACGGACCGGGGAGATGCATTAATCGCTGCTCGGGTGCGTGTACCGCATGTAAAAGCAGTATTTGCTATAACAACATTCGAGGGACACAGCAACTGAGTGTGGTCCGTTGTCATATCAGAAGATGGCAGGCGAATTGCGAGCGGTGGAGGCCATGAAATCATCATCATCTAGGTCAGGAGCAAGGGGAGGGTATTCTATCTTCTGGTGAAGCATACAGACACGGGAGGCTTTGGTCTCCCCTGTGCAATAATCACCGTCCTGGACCCGTATCCATATGAGGTCGACCTGACAAACATAAACAACTGTGACAGCCAACGCGATTGTGCATGTTGAGGATGCAGTGCAGATTGAGACTTGGAGACTAACGTCAAAAGTCACCATTCCCTTGGCTACGCAGATAGATGCAATGACCGCCGGTACATGCCTTCGTAATCTGGAAATTTTGATTTGTAGGATCAACAACTCCGTGGCCGCTACGAATTTGATGCAGGAAGTTTCCAGCCAGCGTAACATGAGGCCTTGAGCTGGCAGAGGCTGACAGCCGCTGACGCAACTGCGACACGGGCGTCCCCCTTGGATACGAAGTATCCGGGCCGAACATGCCTCCCACAGTTTTACGATACGCTCCACACCCTGAAAACAAATTGAGTTCTATTAAATAGAATGAATTGTCCTACATAGAGTACGTCTCTGCAAAGGACAGTAATTGTTTTGTTTAAAAAAAATTGCACTCACAGGCGGGTAGTACCAGAGGGTAAGCTCGACATATCGATGTTAGGGTCGTGACAAAGGGACTGTGAAGATCATATTGTGGAACGTGTGGGTCAATTTACGTGATGCATCATGACCTATGGGTGCAAGGTTGATTAGGTGACCCATAGATAATAAAGCTAGTCCGAATTTTAAGACATCAAAAATAGTTGAGCTTAAAGAAGTTGGTATCATATTTCTGGTACAAAACAGGACTAGCTGCTTGAGCTCTTGAGCGGACTGCTTCAAGCCTAAGCTGTACATGAAAGTTCTATACTACACAATGAATCAAAGCATCAATCCAATGATACTTTCGATAAGATGTACGTTACCCAGGAATCAACCAGAAATAGTTTGTACAAAAAAAGTAGCATAACGACTCACGTTCCGAAGCCACTGGAAGTCAGTAGGTGGGTTCCAAACTCAGGCTCAGGCCTCAAAAGTTCCACAGCTTGAAGGTGGAAAGATGAAAACAACGTAAATGCGGATTAACGTTACGTGTGTTCCAAGGATCATGATGAGTAATAACGAAAAAGGAAAAGCGCGGACACTGGTGGACACAGCCGGAGCATGAATGCATCAGCCGACCAGACCTCGTCAGTCACGTCAGTGTACTTGCTGGGTGGTTCTGCACTGACCACGATGACAACGAACCCTTCACACATCTTAATTGCGCGAAATTCACGAGGGCCAAACAATATCAATCCATCAGCCTCCCTTAGTTCACCTACAGAAACTCATGCAGCAGCTTCAGGCATATTCCGTTCCTCGGGCTCACCTCCATGGTTGCTCGAAGAATGTGAGACCGACGATTTGGTCACTGAACTGAGTTTGTATGACTCTGAGGAAGGCATAGAGATCGACGACACGTTTACTCGCAAAGGAAGATTTCCTGGAACCGTCAAGATTGTGGTTGAAGGCACCACTTTCTGGTGAGTGGCACGAACTACTGCGGCTTACGTGCAAATATCCACCCATGAGTCTAGGGCGCATAAAGAAGTCCTTATCTTTGCGTCACCCTTCTTTGAGGCTGCACTGAGTGGTAGCTGGGCCGAGACGGGAAGACCACAGTCAATGTCCTCAGTTATCACTATCTCGCAGCCCCCCTCCATTCCAGGGGAGAAAGGCATTGTCGAGACGCCCACGGAAATGACATTCACACGCGAGGATTCATCTGATACCGAGTCACCCGTAGAAATCGAAAATCCCCCGAGGAGCGATACCGACAGTGGTATGAGTGGCAGCGAGGATGGCGAAGTCGACACCAAGGCCAGTGCTCGCGACAACAGTCTTGCAAAGTTGCAGGGTACAACCAATAATGGAGAGACCTTATCAAGCCGTGACACGAAAGGGAAGCAGCGAACGGATGATAGACCATCGATTAGACGCGGGTCTCAGACAGCACATGCAACTGTCAAGCGGCGTCGGCGTACTAATTGTCATGACGCTGTCATAGTTCTCAAAGAGGAGAAAGTGAGTTCGGAGCAGAATTACACGTGCAGGTTGCTTATTTCGTGTAGGCTAACACCTTTCACGATTTCCTGAAGTTTGTCTACCCTCAGTGAGTATTGTCTTCATTGGCTACCCTTGAAACCAATCCTCTCTCAGTCTCCAGTGCACCATAACTTGGAAGAATGTAGAAGGCCTTATGAATATCTCCCACAAGCTTTGTGTTCCAACACTCCAGCAGGAATGCCTCACTTTCCTTCTGACCCACGCCGCCGGAAAACCTATAAAGGCCATGCGTATTGCAGAACTTTTTGAGGAAGAAGAACTCTACCGCGAGTCAAGTCGCTTCGTACTTGACAATCCAGGCGGGTGGTCCGAAGAAGAGCTTAGCACCCTTAGCCAAGAGACTTTACTGAAGCTAGAGAAACGGTGGGCCTTCTGGATGATGATGATGCATATCTGATCTTATGGTGCTGTTTACAGGAGAAACTGGTTTCTTGAGCGAGTGCTTAAACTGGGGTTAACTCCACTTGCAAAGGAATATCAATGCGTAAGTCCCCGTCGGATATGCGATCATCTTGTTGACGCTTCTTAGTGCGCCACCTGCCCTGATTCTGCTATTTGTGCTCGTCTTCTCGAAGAAAAATGGAGACAAGCATACAATGCCGTTTTCCGTTTTGGTGGGTTGGCATCGCGCGCATACATACTGTATGCTCAACACATCCTTAGGTCCTTGTCAACCCTCTATGGTATATCGCTATTTAAGAAACTTAGAGGGTGTCAGTCCACCGCTCGCCCTTACGCACCTTACATGCCAGACAACAGCCAAAGCTTTCAATGCAACTCGTGAGTTACGCTCTTTCTTTTGAATCGTATTAGTTGACTGCTTTTCAGTCTTTGACAGGATGTTCTCTCTAGGCATCCGCAGCGATGCTAACGTAGCGCCTCTTGGTGCGCGTGTTGCCGCAGTAGCAGCCGCAGCTACTACCGGTCCTCGCCGTCACTTTCTTTTCTGCACCCTGAAGCCCGAAAAAGCTGTCCCTCGCATCAAACGATCTCGAGAATTGCTGTAGACACGACTCCTCGATCAATTCCAGCGCGTGATATCTGCATTACTTCCCACTGCTGGGATTCATCTGTAATCTTCTATTTCATCATTACTGAAATAAGTGCTATAGCCTTATCATCGTTCCCTCATATATGACTTATGTATTCCATAGTATATTGCTGTGCTCCACATAATGGAGACTGGAATCAATCACGCTTCCGTTCATCTGATGGTTGTGTGCCCTCGAAACTTCGAACGAAGGAGAGTTGAGCCAGTACCAGCAAGTTGACTTGCTATATGCGTGCGGCTATGTTAGAGGCTGTCCTTTTGATGCGTGGCAAAGATCTGGCCATCTTCACAAGCATTTCTTGCGCATTGTCGAGAGATCGCACTGGTAGCCCTTTACGGACATGAGTAATGGCATAGGCCACGATGAGCCAGTGACTCATCTCGCCCCAGGTTCGCGTAAATTCTTGTAGCGCCGCGCGTGGCACTATTGATACCAATGTTCATCACTCCTGCAGACTGTCACACATCCACGATTTCTCCTTGTTTCTGCCGACGAGGTATTTGAACGTCTACCCGAGACCATGATTTGGTCACTCCTGTCGGAGACGGAACGAGCAGGAGATTCGAGGTCCCCATGGGCTCGCGTACAGTAACTTCTCGCGTTTTTTCTCCCCCAAATATGGTGGAGTCTCCTTGATATGATCATCGTACCTTTGTGATCATATCGAAAGGCTGAAAGCGAGAGCTAATGATCCCATGCGCCAACTATAAAGTGCGTCGTGTTTCAAACCTGAGTATCAATCCCCCCCTCCTCGCAATGCACGCTCTAGGTGGGAGAATATGCACCATTACTGCTTACGAATTCGGTCAAGTCCAAGTCAGAGAATAGGAGCGGCTGAACACCGTACCTTGTCGCGTATATCTAATATGACCGAGTGTCGGGTGGTTTCTTTCACTTACCCACAGTGCACGGTACCAAGCACCGTCTGCTCGTGCACTCTCTGATTTTTCTACACCTTGGTCCGTTCTTTGCTACTTATGAAACTTCGCTCCGGTCGTACTTCCTTACGATGTCAGCAACCGCAGACAACAATGCCAGTTCAACGTTCCAAACACAGTCAACCTGATCACTGACGAGACCAGGAGCATTGGGGACTTTGTCCCAAACCGATTTTAAGGGATCCTGCAGAAATGGTCGCCTCACCGATATAGAAGCACCCGCAGTTTTGTCCCCAAATCCCATGGGTCCGGGCGGGCAAAAAATATTTGCAGGCAGGTGTATTGACCTCGATATCGTTCAACCATCATTGTCACCTCTCAAGTGGTTGAAGCACACAGAAACTGTCAGGAAGCTACATTTATATTTTAGTACGGAGGTTGCCACTATGAAGATCGCCACCGAGTGGATCACAGTATAGAACCGAGCAGCTCGCACTCTCAGGTTCGCTTTTCCCCATTGAACCGTGACGGCTGAGCTCGATGCATACCGAGTAGGTCTCCGGTATGTTCGCGCGGACCAGTGGCAAAGCCGCCCATGGACAAATCATTTTGTTCGATAGGACAGAGTCGGATCATCACGCAGGTACGAACTCTGCGAGTTTGACGCCTTCCAAGATATATATTCACCCTGGATCTGTAGCTCTAGATCTATTTGCAATAAATACGACCAAGTCCCCTAGTATGGAGCTGAGGGTTGGCTGGGGGACTGACTCCGTTTGTCCTAAATAATGAGACGGAGCCGCGTAGTGAGGTTTGAATAATTTCAAGTATCCGGCGACAACAACCAGACATCTACGCTGTTGCTTGATCGGGTGCCAATCGAACGGTCAGATGCAACAGTATCTGAGTGGCCGGTTCGAATAAAGTACATACCATGTATAAGTTATAAGTTAGGGTCGTGATGTCGAAGTGCACCTTGTCCGACCTGCCGCTAAGAGGTATTGAGTAGATACACTACCCGGTAGTAAGCAAAGGACAACCATAAAGACAAATGTCACAGTACGCGAGAAAATACGAAGTATACAATAACTTAGGAAAAGTCCATCCGGAATAGAATGTGAGAAATCAACGGGATATTTGTGACCGGAAAATGGTGAGTGCGTTATCTACGAGCCATTCAATCATCATGGCCTTGCCAGCCATGTCACTGAACTCAGAACCAGGATCTGAAGAACGCATCAGTGTGGCTAAATCCAAACGTCAGCTTTGAATTGCAGCAAACACGAGCCAGAAAGGACGTACGTCCAAAGACCACTCCCAAGTTCCTCGCATTCATGAGATTTTTGTCGCTGTGTTCTAATACACTGTACCGACGTTAGTTAAACATCCGTGAGTTGCGAGAAGGTTCTCACTTGTGTAAATGCAATACAAGCAGGCGTAGAGTGTGATAGTGCTCGCTGGGAAGGCGGTTGACCAATTCCTGCAGGTATTGGGTTTTAAGCCCGGGATCCTTAAGTGAAGCTGCTGAGATAAATTCTCCATGAAGGTCATAAGTCAAAAGAGGGACAGGTAATTGACGGAAATATGTCTTTAAGACAGAAGTGACGCTGCAGATATCATTGAACCGATCGTCGTCACGCAGATCGAATGCTCCATAATCCCCTCGTTCGAATAGCTGGGTGATCATTTTCGTTTGGCCAGAACCACCAGTTTTGCGATAGATACCCTCGTAGTCCAGTGCTGATATCTGCGTCAACCAGGTGCAGCTTAGTATAGACCATATTCTCTTACCGAGTGCCTCCACTGCGTCAATGCATTTCTCCACGATAACAGGGACTTTCCGTTCACCCCACTTCAAATCCGATTTCACTTGTTCTATAAGATCACGGCCAAACATAGAGGGAGCTAAAGTCTGACTTTAGACTCGAATGTTGGCAAGACATTCAAATCACTCACGAGGTTGTGCAATCGCATCATCTCGGCGAGGGGGCTGTTGAGAACATGCTACGCACACTTGATTCACGCAACGAGGATGCACGGATATATGGCAGACTGGGGAACCGTTAGTAAAGTAGACACGAGACTAAGAAATGACGTGCCTGAACATCGAAACTGGGAGCCCCATAGCTTGTCTCCACAATGATCGCACCGCGTAAAGCGGAGTACGCTCGTTTGGTTGAAGGAATGAGGTACTCGACCTTTGCCCTTCTGATCAAGAGACGACAGCGAGGGATCCCGACCTCTAGCCATAGGCCACTTGAATTTTGCAGACTTCAGCGTCGAAGGCAAGGAATCTGCCATGTCGGGACGGCTAGCCTTGTTGAACTTGGCCTCCGATTCCTCAACCAACGTTGTCGTGCTGAACGCTGCCACACCATTGAGTGATGAAGACATTGATGGGAAGTCAGACTGAGGGTGGTCGTGGTCAAACGATGTGCTCTTCTCGCTGACGGAGCTTACTGCTGATTCGTCCTTTGAACAAATGACGTCCACAGTAGGTGTTGCAGAGCGAGAGGTCTCTATTCGACGCACATACTGAGCACTAAGCTGCGCCAGTTCTTCGTTTCGAGCGTTAAGTACAGTGGTCTCCTCGAGGAATTGTTCGCGGGCGGCTTTCAACTCTGCCACCTCTCTGATGAGAGCCTCGCGCTGCTGTGTGAGAGGAATGAGCTCGTGCTGATACTGCGTCTTAATGTTGTCCAAGCGCATGGTCAAAGACCGGCTCATCTGTGCGGCAGGTATTTCGCCCGAGTTTGTAACGCTGGGGCAACTAAAATTCTAAAATGAGTGCTCGGTGACTTCAAAGGAAGTATTGCAACATTACTTCTTTGACGCGCATAGTTCTTCAAGCTCTGCTAAAGTCATATCTCGCTCCGCTTTCAGATGGGACAGATCGTGCTCCAACAGATTCAGCCTTTTGGCAAGCTCCTGGGAAAGCTGTCGTCGGGTTTCCGACCTGTTTGCCTCACCATTGAGAGCAGTCAACTTTGCAGCTTGACCAGACAGCAAGACACGCAAGCGGGTGACCTCTGCTTCGGCATTCCGTCGAGCGACAAGTTCACGGTCATGTTCCTTCCGGGCAACAGTAAGACCCTCGATATATTGCTGGCTCGCCCTCTAAGAAGCATTAGAACGAACAACTCTGCAGTGGATTGTGTCTACCTTTGTGCCGTCATACTTGTGTTTGAGCTCTTCGTATTCTATCCGTCGTTGCTTCATTGACGTAATGATAGTCCCAATGAAGTTCTTGTCCAATTTCAATTGCTGATAACCATGTTCGCTTGCATCATCAAGAACCTCATGAAGGCGACGAATCACAAGATCGTATGAATCGCTAGAAACAGGCATTGAAATGGTTGAATCGGGTAAAGTGACGACGATGCGCGCATTGGAATCCAAAGATGCATTGGAAGCCAGCCTCTCGTGCCTTGCTCCATGACCGTGAAGAGAGGGATAATGCGACTCGGGAGAAGAGCGGTCTTTTGGCGAGAAGTCGTGAGACGAGCTTGGAAGCAGGTCTTTCGTCTCAGCATCAAGTGATTGAGAACAATTTGAGGGATCTCGTTGATGATCATGCGGCTGTCGGGATGTGGTGGGAATGACTCGTTCCAGACGATCTTTGTCATTGGCCGCACTCCCTGAGTTTCGTGACTTTCCATTGACGACACTAATTGCAGCTGGACTGGGCAACGATTCATCCTTACGAGAATCATCTCCCTCGGCAATCTGATCGAGCGATTTGAGAGATGGCATTCCACCCACCGACCTCAGAAAGTCTGAGAAGTCCGAGCCCGTCATGGAAAAGCGAATAGGAGGAAGAAGGGCGGGCGCGATAAACGTTGCTACCGACGTGCGTTCAACTGGCGAAGATTCATCCGAGTGAGAATCCATATGCGACATGGCAGATGCATCGGGATCAATGTCCAGCTTGAGCTCATTCGCGCGTGCCTTTGCCCTGTGCTCTTTAGGTGGGACAGGAGGAGCAGGAGTAGTGGGTGAAGGGCTATCGTCTGAGGATTTGCGACTGCCATCCCCTTCTGCGTCCGTGTCTGTACCACTTTCAATACTGTGAGGGACATCCGCTCTATGACATGGGGATGTTGGAGTAACTGCGCCAGTGCGATCTGATATTGAGCCACTGGGTGCATTATCCATGCGCAATGTTCTCTCACTCGAATGGCCAGAGGGGGACAGACGCCCGTCAACTTGCTGAGTATGCAGGCCGTTTGTCAAGCTTCTCGCATGGTTCTGTGAGTCCGTACGAATAGAAATTTTCTCCAAATTAGGACTTAACCGACGTAATTGGGTCGTCGAGCGGGTATAATGTGATGCGGACTGGGGTTGAAGGGGGTCATGCGACATTGATCGCATACGACCATCAGGTGTTGCTCGCCCATTTTCTAGATGACCAGGGGCAGGTGATGGAGGAGGAGAATGGTAAATAGTCGAACCCGAAGCGTTGTCACGAAGTAGACTGATATTGGATGCCCGGCGAGATGGAAACGAATCGAAAAAGAATGACTTGGAAGGAGATGGAGCAACGGGTGAGTCGCTACGGTTTGCAGGTAATGTCTGCGACCGAATCATCTGTTCTGGCGGAGAAAGTCCGGCTGAGGTAGAAGGCCGGGCAAAATTCTTATAATCAAGAGCAAGTCCTGGGTTAATAGACCGCCGTTTGTCACTGCGAGACGTAACGCCATTCGGTACGCCCAAGCTAGCCTGATCCAAAGAATCCTTCTCTGCGTGTCCTTTCTTTGCGAAGAGGACGTTCAGTGGCCGAACACCGTCATCATAGCTCTTTCTCCTGGAAAGTGCGCTAGATGAATCCGCAGTCGACGATGGATTTAACAATGTCCCTCCAATTCCATCCTGAGCCTGTAGACTCTCTAAAGGAGTTATAGGAACAGACTGAGACAACTTTGACGAGCCTAAATCATCAGCAATGATCACTTGGGTATGATCAGCGCCACCGTCATCGCTGTTGTCGGGGGGTGCGATGGTTACTGCGAATGATTGTGACTGTGCATCACGTGATGATCGTGAAGAGGTAGGAAGTTTATGCTGAATCGGGTGTGGACTTGAAGGAAATATCGACGGTTGCGCAGTATTCTTGGCTGATGCTTGGGGAGGTTCATCTTGAAGTGGCGATGATCTTCGCTTTCGTTCCAACGTTGCAAGGGCATCCTCTCTAGGTTGATTGAGACTTCTTATGGATGGAGTATCTCGGAAGGTCTTCGCTGAAGGCTTCAAACGCGTAGACGAAGATGAAGGAGGCGAAATAGCTTGTGGTCGATCAGACACCTATGAAATCATGTCAAAAAACCGGCCCAGAGCGGTCAGCTCCGCTTATATGTTTCTACCTACCGCGTTCTCTGCCAAGGCTTCACGTGCCTCTCGCTCTCGTGTTAAAGATGACGCGCTGCCCTCAGCAGCCTTCTCCCGTTCGCGCTTCCTCTGTGCATGACGGCGAATCTTGGCCATGCGTTCGTTATGACAGGTCATGCAATAGATGCCATGACTGGTCTTGGCAAATACTAGTTCGTCGATTCTGTTATGACAAACCTTGCAATTAAAGCAATGTGCATGGTATGAATCGTCTCCGGTCATGATAGCTTCGTCGAGAATGGGCTGGTGGCAAACATTACAATTATACGAACAGTTGGCACATATTGGGGAGCCATCTGAAAGCAGTAGTAAGTTGGTGTCAGCGGTCACCTGTTGATGACATTTGGCGCATTTGAAGCAGTCGACGTGAAAAAATGACTGTCTAAATACGCGATGGGTGATCCGCAGCGCAAGTAGAGTTAAAACGCGTATCGATAATAGCAGCTGTTAGCTCACCCAAACGCGACAACCAAACCACCATTCTCGTTTACGGCATACTGCTTGCAGCCCGGACAGAGTCTGTTCTCGAGGGACGAGATTGAATTCAGGGCGACCTGTTGAGACATGGTTCCTTGGTCAAAAATGGTGCAGTGCAGATGAGAATAGTTCGGATATCTTGTTTAAGATTCAAGATAGAGAAAGGACAGAAGGGTGGGAGCGGCGGGGGTATGGGATTTGAGCCAGCTCACGTAGGAGGTGTGTAGTTGAAGGAAGGACTGTTGACTATTTGTTTAGTGGTCAAATGATGGTAACCGTTAACGGGCTCGATGGCGAACACGATGACGAGGTATAAAGGGTGGGGTATTTGGTCGCGGTGAGTGCTGTAGTAGTAGACACTGTCTTAGATAGCCAGTTCCAAATAGTAGAATAAATGTTTTTTATGTAAAACAAGATAACCTGATGTAAGGAACACAATTTATCCCACGCTTTCTCAGCTTCGAGGAGGCGATCGTTGTGCTCTCTGATCATCGATCGTAGAGTCAGTCGACTTAGGAACATCGTTCAGAGACTACATTGCAACTTCCCCCTTGAAACGACCTGTGCAGTGACAATTTACTGATATCCGAGATGCTCTCGCCACAGCTGTTCAGTGTGATCCGGGGTTTGTATAAGTGTATTACCATTGCTAATTCTGAAGTCAATACATTAATTATGGGATAGTTCGAAACTTCCTCAATCTTTTCGAAGTGGATACCGGAATCATCCACAACCCAGTCAATTGACCAATCAAATGAAGACAAATGGCGACCGACGGGCCCAGGCCTGTAGCCGTACCGCATCGATCGATGAACGTAGCCTCGAGGCCGAATGTGTGTAAGATTGTTGTCTTGACAAGTTGTGAGCGTCCACAAAGACGACGACGGCGCCCATCGATGTGGTGGGCGTGGGTTGCGTTCTTGCAAGAAGAGAATGAGTACTTCGTTTCTTTTTTTTTTGTGCGGAGCGTAAATTCCGAGGAATTCAAATGTAATTACATGCCTTTTCGGTCGATGATGTAACTTGTATTTCACATTCCCTGGTCCGTGCGCAACTAATTTCGTATATAAGTGGCTCACTTGGTAAGCTATTTCCCCATCTCTTGTGCTCGGGCATGTACTGTCGCCAGTGAGGTCTTTACCGAGGCACAGTCTTTTGCTGATTGCAAATTACACATCCGAACCCGTCTGTTAGCTTCGGCTTTCAGCAATTTTTGGAACACCTTTATCTCAGGCTTTGAGCTTGAAGGAATAATTAGAAATTTATATAAATTATTATTCAATTCAATTCAATTGACTATTTGAAATTATCCCTCGTAACCGGCAATTGATTAATCACAGAGTGTCGGCTCTTACGTCCAAGCAGTGTCACATCATTTATCGCTTGCAGCTGTCGAGACCTCGTACACCACTTCCTGGAGCAAAGTTGGCGATGAGTCAGGTGAATCAATGAAAAGTGGCACGCGCCATCAGCCAAGTTGGTCAAGCAGAATTATAAGCCATAGCGCTGAGGAAGCTGGCCGCCGATCTGAATGGAGAAGAAGCCGTGTAGTCAGCATCAATGATCCGAATGCTGAAAAGTCAACGCCAACCGTTTTAAAGACACGGCAACATTTCTCTTGCCGACGTGGGTGACTAGTAGCTGGATACGTCATAGAGGGACTCAGAGGGTGGTTCGCTGAGCGTACGAAGTAGTGTGACGGCGAGCCAATTCTTTGCGGGCGAGCAATGTTGAATCACCCACCCAGAGTCTTGCGAAGACTCATCATGCACTCGTGCGGCTGACCTGCACGTTGCAGGTGAACATATGTTCTGGCTCCTGAGCACGGTTCGATGTTGTCGAACTTTGATAGTCGACCGTCATGAGCCTCATGAATTTCATCTATGACCCACACGTGCACGGGAGTGCTGATGGATTCCTACTAAAACCAGAAATGACGATCCAACCCGAGGATGGGTGAGTAGGTGACTCATCCTCGAAGTGATTGCAGATACTGGCCCTTCGATCTCGAGAGCAAACATGCGTACCAAGCTTCTTGGCGCACCGAGATAGCTCCATATAGATTTTGCAAAAGTTCAAGTTGATTGTCACCAGTCGACTTGTCAGTAACGTTATGGCTATTAGTTCACGAGTTTCTAGGTAGTAGTACGGCTTGCTCACCGAAAAACGGTAGATGTGTTTACGCAAATCATTAGGATGTCATCGAGGTAGACTTGGTGGGTTTCATTCTGAGAAAGCTGTGGTGACACATGGCTGATACAGTTACAGCTATGGATAAGAACAATTTCCATTTCGAGAACCAAGGAAAACAGGTATCGCGAAATGACAATACCAACGGAAGCAGTTTACTCTGTTTCTGCTCTTGTTTAGGTTTCTCCCTCCCGGCTCTCCATCCTCTTCATCAAGGCACTCACCAGGGATCGGCGCTCATCTTTTTCTTGCCGCTATCGACAACGTTGTTCTGCAGCAAGCTGCAAGGCTTCTAGCCCCCCCGCCACCTGGACGTCCCTGTGCTACCCACGTTCTGGATCATTCCCTAAGCCTGTCAAGGATAAACTCAACTTGTGCTTTTGACTAGCACATCATCATCATCATGCCTCTTCCAAGCGGCACGCCGTTGTCTCTTCAAGGACATTCTCGCCCTGGAGATACTGTCCAGACTAAGCCTAAGCACGCTATGATCGTCCGTATGTCGGCTGAAACATTAGAAGCTCTCGAGGACTTGTCCAGTAATCCTTCGATGAATTTCGAGTTTGGTGATAGTCCAGTCAGTCCAAGTGCTTGCGACTCAACCATATCTAACGCTCAATCTCAGGGTATTCACATCGGGGAGACATTCTTTCCAATGCGTCCTTTGAAAGAGAGTTCTCCGCACGAAATCTATCTCAGGACGTCCTCTGCAGCCAAGCCAAATGCTCCGTTGAAACTCTATGCCAATGTCATGGGCAAATTCATCGTCGACCGACAGCTTGGCGAGAAAGTCACTGATAAAGTACGGCAGCAAACCATCGAGGCGAAGAAGCAACATTCTGAGCGCCAAACCATCATGCTCGATGCGCCGCTTATATCTGCAGCAGGCACAAAGAACCTTAAGCGAAAAACACCAGGTTCTGGGACGGTGGTAAAGAAAAGCGCACAACGTGATACCCTCCATACCCCTGCTGCCTCCACCCCTGCTGCACGCAAAATCTCGCCGATACCACAAACCGTTTCGTCAAAGGCGAATGCAGATATTCGCAGACGTCTTATCCACTTCCTTGCAGTTGAGCATCGCGAAACAGACTTGACGGTAACCAGGGTTTGCGGGAGTAATTGTGATGCCTCTGCAAGGGCTAATCTACTCAGTATCTTAGAGGAGGTGGGTATGCATCACTCTACTTTGACTTTTTCACTCAATCGCGGATGTAAAGGTTGCTGAGCAAGCCCCAGCCCGGAAAGGCGACAAGTCTCCTCGGAAATGGGCCCTCAAAAATCGTACATGGCTCGAAGTGCGTCCATACGAATGGGAGATGTACAAACCGTCAGACCGGACCAACATCGCTCGACAAGGCAGAGTCGTGCTTAGTGCCCTCAGGATACCAGAGTCTGACTCTGTGTGGGATCATTTTCGCTTTCGAAACGTTGCACCTCCTACTGGAGCTCCTCCTCATCCAACTCACGGAGGTAAGACCATCACCGGCCCACCTGCAGGCCTTCTCAAGCCGAAGCCCGAACCAAAACGTCCTGCTATATCCAAAGATCTGAAGCAGAAAGCGAAGGCAGATTCTTCTCGAATAAAGGGCGATATACAAATGAAAGATGAGGGTGCACGGCCAAGGGGTGACATACAGATGAAGGACGAGTCCGTTAAGCTCCCTAGGGTGGCCGCTATTAAGCGCGAAGAAGCCAGTCCATCTCCCAGTAGCAGCACTAGCACTAGCTCAAAGGCAGCGTCCAGACGATTACCGGGCTCTGGATACGTTGCCAAAAAGTCCCCTCAGCCTTCTCCTACCGTTGAGTCGGCATCTCGCGGAACTGCAGGTCCAGCTGATGTTCGTCCTCAAAGACCGTTACCCCGTTTACCTTCCAAACCCGTCCCGGCATCCCTACCGCCACTGCCAAGTCAGGAGAAGACGATTACCACTTCGATGCCAATGAAGATGACGAAGAAGATGCTTCCACCCGAGGATTCCGATAGAGAGCGCGAGAGACATAGGGATAAAGATAGACCGCCGAAGGATAGAGTTGTCGCTGGTGTGAAGCGGAAGAACGCTACCCATGATGTGGGGGATGCGCAAGACGGGGAGGGGTTCAAGGCAAACTCATTCAAGAAGCGCAAAACGGAAGATGGACCATCATCTGCCCCATCTTCGTCTTCATTAAAAGGTCGAGACTTGTCTCTTCCAAAGAAGCCGGTCGAGGCCACATCTCCTGTACCACCTCCGCCGAAGAAGATCAAGAAAGAGTCTTCTCCGCTCCCACCGCCTCGCACCGCCTTGCCGACGCAGCCACCACCTCCAAACTCGCCTTCCAAAACAGATCAACGACCGAAACTCAACGGAGCGTCAAAAGTCAGGCGAAAGTCGCCGATATATACCTCTTCGGATGAAGGAGAGATACCAGAGCCGCCACAGAAGTCCGCACAGGATCCTTCCACGAATACTGATCGCTCCAAGGGCAAGGAGGGACGTGCCCGCCCCCGATCTTCATACCCACTACCCTCTGATCGTAATGGGCTGCGCTCGCGGTACCAGTCCAAGTACGGACATTACCTGGGTACATATGCCCAAATCCTCGCACAGAAGCGGAAGATCGAGGCCATGTTAAACGGAGAATCGGAAGCGGAAGGAGAAATCATGGATCCGGAGGAGCTGAAGAGGCTCAGTGCCGAGCACAAGAACCAGAAAGAGGAATTAGAGTCTATCCAGGATAAGTGGATGAACGGGTCTGTATCGGAATGAAATGGATCACATCGTGACTGCAAACTTCTTCAGGACTTAAGACGGACATGACCTACTCATCAACACTATCAGTATCTACGCCAAATTTTCTTGTTGTACATCGCTTTTCGTTCATTATTTCAGACTGTGCTATCGCAGAATTGCAGCTTTGAGAGCTATCATAGCATGTATACGCTGATACACAGACTAATTACGACTATTGTCTAATTTTCGGCTTGAATAAGTAATGTCCCATGCATCACCTACATCGGCGTTCGATCAGCTAGGAAATACGCATTAAAGAATCGGTCACACTCACTCTTCACTACCACGATGGGCGAAAAGTTCCGAACAGGCCAACCGCGAAACCTGAATTGAGAACCAGTTAACCGCAGATAGGGCCGTAAAGCCTTCTATAGGTTATGATCACTGGCATCACTCCTCCTCGAGGCACTTTGAAGCTGCGTATTCCTCGAGTTCTCTGATGCCGGCTTTAGCATCACGATCGCGTTTCTCGAACCATGCTTCGAGTGTACGAAAGTAATTTCGACCGTTAATGTGCCAACTTCTGATGAGGGTCAGATCTGACCGGAGCTACGTCTAAAGGATACTGATTATTAACATTCATTGAGCTCGGCAGAATTATTGAGAACACGCACGAGAGGGTCGTGAGAAGGCATCGTCCCACCTGTGAAGGCAAAGAAACGTTTCAAAGGATGAACATCATGCCGGTGAAGAACGTTGAGCCATCCATTCATCGTCCTGTTCGAAGAAGTGATATGGTGTCATCTCGTGGCAGCACAAATGCACGAACAAAAAATTTTCGCGTGCATGATTTGAAGAGATTGGATGCAACAAAGTGGATGTTTTTTTGATGAAGCACTCATTCGTTCTGCTCCAGGAACAAACCTCGGCGTTGTTCAGACCCTTTACTTTGGCAATAGCATCAGTATACAACCTATGGGTTGAGGAGTCGGATAGACCGGTGTAACGGGAAGCCCGCGCAAGGGCCTAGGGACGAGGTTAGCAGGGGTGTGGAGCCAGGAAGGACGTAGAGTTGGCAGGAGAGCAGAGTTAGAGACGAGCGTAAAGGCTTGAAAACATAGCACAAAGGTCGGAGATCGGGGTCTCATGGGTTTCGGGGTCCTAGAGTGCATAGAACATGTTGGAGAGAGCTAGTATCGTCCACTGGCGGGCAGCGCATCCTTGTCCTCTCCAAAGTGCAGGACTGGCGGGTTCACCGGTGATTCGTGGTTTTGGATGTATCTGGCAGCGAAGTTGAACATACAATATTCGAGAAACTGAGGTCGGCTCACCTGAGCAAGATTTTTTTATAAAAAAAATTGAGAGACGTAACCAAGGTCAAGGACATCCATCGCATCTGCTAGCTGTGCTTTGTCGGAGTAGTTTCCTAACATGAAAAATTTCTGCTTGTGCTGTTTTGTGGCCTGGCGTATGGACCTAGGCAGGATATAGTCAACATCGTAGGCACCTGTCAGCGCGTACGAAACAGTAATCAAGGGTTTTAAAATTTAGAGGGAAAAGCTGAGCTTATACCTCATGATGTTGCTCGTTGGCTGTCTGCATGGAGTCTGCATTTGAGGTGCGCGCGCGAACATCCTCGATTTGTTTCATCTTGACAGTACGGTTGAGTTCAAACGATCCATGATTAATTTATCGTAGTCGTTGATGACACAGGACGAAGCCTGGGGCCGGACCCTTCCATAGTACTTGTAGTTGATGAGTTAGGATGTCACTGAGACAAAATCCACTCGCTCGCCGCGTCGAACGGGTTCAGGATGTAAGTGAATTTCCCCGTAACGTCATGGATCACGCTGGAAGACATGGGTCAAGCCCTGTCAATCCTACACAGTTCATACGGCTCTTAAATGCTTTGCTGCCAGGCAGGGGATGGATCGTGATTCGCCAGCCCATAAATGGAAAGCATCTTGCAGAAAAGCAGCCTGAACCAGTTACGCTGACCGCGGTTAGTGATATACTCAACGGCGATTCGAAGCTCTCGGCAGTTGGTTTGCGGACCCTAGAGATGGTTGACTCTGAGCGTATTAATTCTGTGATTTGCCAATAGCTTTATGAACCCACATAATATAATTTGCTTACTACTGCATCTCCAATTTGATACCTCGCACCATCGCCCCAAGTTTAGCGGAGATACTTGTCAAGCTTTTTGATACATTTCCCAAGTCCTTAAAGCCGTTCCTCGTATCCTTCTCGATCAGTGATTGGTGAAAATATAATCGTGCATCATGGACAGAATGGGGGACACTCTTGACCGTCATGACTTATGATGGCCATGATTGTCTGCCATTTTGTCCAACTTCGCAATCAAGGTTTTGAAATAGCCGCCAAACTTGGATTACAGCGCCTGGCTATCATGGCTACGGTGCGTGTCGATATAGACCTCGCAGCCTGTGGTAATCAATATTAAATTCAAAACTCAGGTTTTATTAGTACTCACTCGTAGCATCCATTGCTAGATCCTGTCAATTATTCCACCCAATCGAGAGTCTTGGTCACCCGAAGAATACTGTCACATGGGGCATAGTTGGTTGCTAGCACTATGCGTAGTAGCTATAGTGTGGAGTCTGGACGGATGAATACTATGGACGTTCCGATCACGTGTTCATAACGGGAAGTTATTATGGAGCAGAAAAGCAATCGTGAGAAATACCTTCCTATAATACGTTTGTCTTGACTTTTCCTCCTTCGCCGTGAACATGCGCGCAATGCCCAACATGTCCGCAACATCCTTTGCGTTCAGGACTCTTGGAGTCCACTTTAGCAAGCGCACAAATGCAAGTTTAGTATTGCAAACACGTCGTGAATCTCTTCGCCCTGATGTTGATCGCTACAACACCATCCGCTTGTTTTTCCAGCGGCAGCTTGCGACACATACTTCTACGCCAGTGACACCACTGCCAGCCTGCAGGAGATCAACGTTCCACACGAGTTTTACCCCAAGTTCTTCTAGATTATTGGCCAGACGCGACTTCCAGGAACTGAGGTCGCTTCGGTCGCGCCATGACCATTCGAGCAGGGAAGAGAAAGGTAACATACAGGAGAGCGACCACTCCAGCCAGGAGAACAAAGCACAGTTCCCCGGCTCCGCTAGTTCTGTTCAAGGCGATTCGGAACAAAATACGGGTGTTCATCCCCCCCCTCCACCATTAAATCTCGACAACTATCCCCGTCTGTACCGCAGATTAGCTCTATCCCTTTCTCACCTTCACCGCCCCACACGAGACGACTTCTTGAAAGTAGCCAATGGGTTTTGGCAACGTCTACGGATCCGCTTCAAGTGGTTTACAATACGTTCTTTTCGGAGATTTAATGCAGATGATATCTCCGCTTTCATAACATGGTTCCTAATGAGCCAAACGCTGTGGATATTGGTCGGAACGTGAGTTGAAAATATCTGGTCTGAATATCTGATGGCTTATTCTATTCAGAACGACATTCTTTTCCGTAGTTTTTGCCACTGCTAATAGTCTGCAATTGCAAGGTATGTGTCTCCCCTATGCAATCATACGCACATATCTCACTAGACATTGCAGAATATGTAGCACGCGCCATAAGCAACTACCTCACTAGTGAGACTGGCGTCACAGTCATCTTTGAATCTGCTATCGTTCCTAAATGGAAGGACTCTCGCATCTCCTTCAAAAATGTATATGTCTCCCGCAGATCATCCTCTACCACCCGTCCACTAGCGCTAAAAAAACATATTGGACATAAAGCGGCCGTTGGATATGATGTCAGCAGCCACCCCGCATACAACTATTTTGTGGATGACGACGAAGAAGTAGTTGAAAGTCACGCGGAGGATGATGTCAACTATTCTATGTTTGACCTCAACGTAGACTCCATAGACGTCACTTTGTCACTCCAGCACTGGCTGAATGGCAAGGGCCTTGTGGAGGATGCTGTGATCAAAGGCGTTCGCGGAGTACTAGGTCAGTATCTTTGTCCATCGAACATCAGCTTGAACTGAAGTTGTAAACAGATCGTCGCTCTGTTTTCTGGGATCCAGAAAACCCACTTGACCCGGCTGCATTCCGTCATGTTGGCCGCCAAGGCGACTTTGAGATAAACTCTCTACAGCTCGAGGACATCCTTGTGACCGTGTATCAACCGGGCGATTTTAGGCCTTATACTGCCTCAATTTTTCGTGCAGACATAAGAACTTTCCGGAAACAATGGCTCTTCTACGACGTTTTGTGTGCGGAAAACGTCGTAGGGCAGTTCGATAACTGTCTATTCAGTTTGCACAAACCTCAAAGCATCGGCCGAACTACTGAACAGGATCTCAAGGATGGAAAATGGTCGCGGATGGTAATGTGGATTGACCCCTATCTCTGGTCAGTTCTGACACGTTAATTATAGTCTAGGATTCGCATTGATGGCGTCAATATTGATCACATGCAAAATTCCACGACATTGGAAGGCGGTCCCTTGTCGTGGATAACGTCTGGCAAAGTTGACGCAGTGCTAGATATAAAATTCCCTAGGGACGCAGAAGACGAATTTGCGTTGAATGCCATTCTCGGTGAGCTCGCGGATGCCATCACCACGGCGGCTACTGCCTCTCTACCCGTTGAGAGAATACCGGGGCAGCGAGAGCTCGCAAAACCACCTCTTACTGCACCTACGACTGATGACGAGAGCGAAGCCAATGATAGTCCTAAGGTCGTCATCGACATAGATTTGCGATTTAGGGATCTCAAGGCTGCTGTTCCGTTATTCACATCAAATCTCTCATATGTCAATAGCGCACTAATAAGACCTATAGTGGCGTTCATGAAGTGAGCGAAACATTCTATCTGTGCTTGATTGTTTCATTGATTTGTCCAGCGCACATCATACTTTGGTTCCTATTCACTGCAGAGTGGTTAAAGATTTGAGTGATTATGACGGCGCATGGACTGTGAGTATCTCTCTGGAGTCTTCGCAATTTCGCTCAAACTAATTGGTTTTGTAGATGTGGGAGAGTATGTTATACTTCTTATGTAATAACCTACTACCGCTAATCGCCTCCTATTGTAGCCGGCCTCATGGATGAAATTTCACAAAAGGTAGAAATAATTTGATTACTGATCAGCGTGATCTGATACGCTTGCTTTAGATATACGATGCGCTCGCTTATCACGTCTCCCAAGTCAACTTGAACAGGCGAGTAAAAGCAGTCAGCATGTGGTCATTGCAGATGACTGCCAGCGCTGTACTGTCTGCGCTGAGGAACCTGGTGGATCCAGTGTCTATGCAGGTTCGGGATCTATACTACGTGAATGGCGTTCCATATAACGGCTTAGTTCCTGGACCGTAGACTGGTAATTGTTTTGCAGCTATCGACGGAACTATTTTCAGCTCACTCCGCATGACGCCTCTATATGTCAAACAGGGATTCTACGAGACACGTTCATAAACACGGTTTGATAGTCCTATTCTCAGTCGTGTTTTCTAACTTTCCAATTGAGAGATGTTTTGACATGGGAGTCAGAAAATTGCCAAGGGATCGCATAACAATATTGATTTGATGCCCATCTAGTTTACGACGATGATAACGGTCGCTTCTGCTACTTCAATTCGACGGGCTTTCGAAGGTCTTGGAACGTAACTCGATGGTAGCGTATTACGGGCAGTATTTGACCATTTCTGCCAGTGGAAATGAGCGGAGTTGCCAATGAACAGAATCAATGCCAATGGCCGGACACGGCGGGGAGAAAGTGATGGAAACAACCTTACTAATGTCTGCGATACGTGCATATCACATCATCGTCAAGTTCTAACACTGATAGATTTTGGCACAAGTGTAAAAGCTAAGCTACCGTCGCCAAGTTGACTTTGCCATGCGGCCATGTTAGAGACCTCTTGATGACTGGCCAGGTCCTTGTGTGATTTTGTTGTTTTCACAAGCATTTCTTGCGTGTCTATCGAGAGACCTTCACGGATGAGTGAGTGACGCCATGAACCCTGATCATGAGACCTGGTGGACCAGTATTTGTATTGCTCACAGTGACAAACAGAAATCGGCCATGCGTGGGCCAATAATGCATCATTACGTGGAGCCTCCAACTTCGTGCAACTCTTTTTAGCATTGTGATAACTATCGGTATCAGTGCTCTTCTGCAGGTTGCTAAATTCCGATTATTTACGATTTCTCTATTTATGTCAACAAGTGTTGGCACCACTGACCGAGACCATTAATGTCTCTTGTTCTCTTCCGAGACGGGTTTTCTAATTCTGACATGTCACGATCAGAGATCCCGCCGGTGTCCCCGTGGGCTCCCTTCTCTCTCGGTTTCTTTCTCCCCCGCACATAGCGGACCGAAGTATGGATGAATGAGTGTAGGGGACCTGGTGGAGTCTCCTCGTTGGTAATTGTATCTTTGTTATCAGATTGATTAAGTGCTCATTATACCACGCTTCAGCTATAAAGCGTGTCATGTTCTAAACCTGAATATCAATTTCCCCCTCCTTACAATACATGCTCCAACCACTGCATTCAGTTTCGATTGAATCCAAGCAAGAGGATGTGACTGTCATTGACTTGGCCCTCGTTGGATCTCAAGGTCGCGTTGGATTCAGAGGCCTTTTTGAAAATAAATTCCTGTGAGTAGTTTGGGGGGATAGCATGGATTTAAACGATGGGATATATTTGTGGTGCAGACTTGGTGTATCGTTATTCTCGACTCTCGGAGGATTCGTGAGTTTTTTGTCGCAGTATAGATGACCGCCAGTAACATTGTGCCTTGTCGTGTATATTCAACAGCTCTGTGGCTACGCCCTGGTGAGTTGGGCAGTGTCCTCATATGATACTAGTCTAATTGTCCATCAGGAAGTCATCCCTGCCGTGCTCGCCATTGAGTCGTTTGGAGCGAAGTTCCCAGAGATATACACGAATGCAACACTGAAGGTAAGGTTCCAATAGATCTCGGTCCTGTCAGAGTAAATACTTTTAGGGATGGCTTGTGTCCACATTTATGCTTGGCAAGTCAACGTGGCATGCCGCAAGCGTCTGCTAGCTGATGTACGTCCGCAGCTGCCTGGTTCGGAGCTAATGTGAGCGGCCCTGTCTGTGACAAGGTGAGATCTATTATTCGGCCAGACAACCTGACAGGTCAAATTATGATCGACTACAACCCAGATCGGACGAAAGGTTAGCATAATATGCGATGCTATGATCTTCATTCTCGGTAGTTCACTCCAAGCATGTGCCACGTCTCCCGGTAAGTTTTATTTTGTCACATTTTTCTTAGCTTCGCTGAAGATCATTTTGCTAGTTCACCTGTTCGCCGGTCGCGTTGTCGCTGGTTTGGCAGTTGGTTCTCTGACGCATGTCGTCCCAATGTATCTCGCTGAGATATCCTGCGCCAGAATTCGTGGATCATTAGTTTCTCTGCAACAACTCGCTATCACATTCGGGGTGAGTGAAACAACCAGCAATGAGGTTATGCATCTGACGCTACAAAATGTAGCTTCTTGTCAGTTGTGCGTGGCAGTCTGCTTTCATATGTTTGCATGTGCTCAGTACTTGAAGACGGGATCGTGTATGGCACGTCACAAATCGGGGGGACCCGATGTGCCCCGGGAATACCGTACACTGGGACGCTTCCGAATGGCAAGCTTGTGTTCAATCCTAACACTGATGTCCCTCCTGGCGGTTGCACTGGTCAATCACAAGCGTCATGGAGAGCCCCGCTTTCATTTCAAATATTACCTGCTTTGGTATGTTGGCTATATTTTCTGCCTCTCCCTCATACCTATGGAAGTGTAGTGTCTTGCCATAGGCATGCTCTTCATGCCATACTCGCCCCGTTGGCTCGCTGATAGAGGCCGCGAGGTGGAGGCTCTGGACACACTGTCGCGTCTTCGACGGAAGCCCGCTCAAGATTGTTCGGTTCGCACTGAATTCCTGGAGATCATGGTTGAAGTTCGTTTTGCAAGAGAGGTCATGGAAGCGGCATATCCTGACGCGGGGCCAGTCATGCGGATAATCCATAAATACTCGGCGTTGATGGCTGGCTGGCCGAAGTCCAAGCGACTGGTTGTTGGATCTCTCATTATGACGTTCCAACAAAGTATGGTGGGCTTTCAAATCATAGGCTTTTCTTATCGTGTAGTGATTTATTGTGGGTTGTCAGGGGGTGACCGTAAGTCGTGATTCATCCTCCTGGAACTAACATTGCTTATTTTGATTAAGACTCTCATCTATTTATTACCTACGAGTAAGCTTTACAAAAAAAATTGATTGTTGAGTTCAAAGTTCACTCTTATCCGTAGTTTTCAGCCAACTGGGCCTTAACCCTAATACTACTTCCTTACTTGCCACTGGGGCTTATGGGATTGTTAACGTGAGTTCAAGTATAGATAATGTCACATATAAGTCTCTTATTTTGTTCCAAGATGCTCGCCACTTTACTTGCTATCGTTCTTGTCGATAGGGTGGGCAGGCGACCTGTGTTAATATCTGGTGCCGCCGGCTGTTTTATTTGCATTGCAATCATAGGCTCTATCGTAACCATATACGGCAAGGATTGGCCAGCGCATGTAGTAGCGGCTCATGTTACCATTGGTGGGTGCGCTGTAATTACCTACGGAACATGTTGAACTGTGTCACAGTCTTTGTGTTTCTCTACGATGCAATCCTCTCTTACTCGTGGACTCCGATGGCATGGGGTGCGTGGCTCGTAATTTATTTCCTTCGAGGATTTGATATCTTTGACAGTCATTACCAGCGAGATATTCCCGTTGCACCTCCGGTCCACTGGTATGTCCCTTACCGCATCGGGCATGTGGTCATCGTACTTGTGCGGTTTCATTATCTTCTTCGGTATATCTGGTATTGACCGTCGTTATGTTAATTAGTACTGCTGGACTCTTTACGCCGACGATGCTGAGTCCACATGCAGGTGGAATTGGGTACTGGTCGTCTGTCGCGTTTTCTCTTGCCGCGTTACTCTCAGCTAGTATGTCAAATCCCCAAATCGTATCAAAAATTATGTTAAGCTCGCTTTCAAGTATGGTTTATCCCAGAAACCAAGGGTCGGGTAAGTTTTCTTTACGTTCACATGTCCTGTTGAACATGGCTGACGATATTGTACAGACCCTGGAAGAAATGGACCCTGTATTTCGTGATAATGCTACTGACAGTCAGCGAGAACTCAAGAGGGGTATTTCCCAGGAGCTTGGTCTGCCCGACCGGGCGTTTTTGAATGCTCTATAAAGAAATTTCTGGTTGACCCAGGTCATTATTTCCTCATTAAATCGATTCATCCATCATGTATATTATGAACTCCTTTTGTCTTTTTCTATCCTCGACATGGTCACGTCTGGGTTTTCCAAGCTTTTGAAGATGAACGATTTCGCGCTATCTGGAATGAGCTCCACTTCCGCTCCCTTTCATGCCGAACTCCTATCAGCAGACTATGCGTGACGGTAAGCGCTATCTCTACTTCCGCCCTCTTTCTTTTGCGCAGTCTCAGAAACCGGCTGGCAATAAACCATTCTATTTAATTGTTCAGATGGTGTATGTTATCTTTCTGCTTCAACCAAGCCCTGAGATCTGAGAAGTGGTTGATATGGTAAGCCGAACCGTGACCTCATCTAATAATTTCCGCCCAAATTTTTAATTCTCAAGATGAAATCATATTAGGCGCGCGGACCGCTTGTATTTATGATTATAACACGCAACTTGAACAGAAGCCCAGGTGAACCTACGAATTTGTATCAAGAATAGGAAAATGGTCAGATTCTGACGCTGCAGATTTCAGGGGAGGAACGTTGAACGGAAGAGCCGAGTATACATACTCTTGCATACTTGTGTGTGACATCATCTGACCCCTCTGTCTGCAGTTCCAACTAGTGAGCGAGGCAACCTGTTTGAAAGTTCGTCCTGCAAAATCCGGTGCACCAGGCAAAAATCTCAGACTGGTGTGCGAGTCGGGTTGGCTTCACCAGACCATCCCAACTACACGCGTGTGGGGCCCTCCGACCACATAGCTCGGTGCAATTATCACGGAGTTTAAGTTCGAACTCCGACTGTTACATCGTCCGCGTCATCCCCCAAACCTGACTCTCCTCTTCCCAAATATTCAGACAAGTTTACGATGCGATTCCCATTACGGTGGAAATCACTCGTACACATGTCAGTAATATGATTTTCAAACGTCATAAGACAGGTACGTACCACGTATGATTCACTACAGCACAGTCACAGCACTAGTGTACATTGTTACATCGGTGTCCCTCACTTAGTTGGCCCGTATGAATTTGATTAATGTTGTGAGGCTGACAGCGATCAAGAGCATGCGAGGGATTCCGTTTTATATTGAGATTGACACGAGAGTCGGTCAGGGACTGTTCCGAGGTTTCTTGTCAGTGAACAGCGTGGTGTACTGGGTGCTGTCAATCAAACATGCAGCTGCGCATCCTAAGAGACCATGGGGAACCGTTTTTCCATGAGTTTCTTGAAGTGGGAACAACCATTCTTGACTCTCACTGAGACGAAGTAGTCAGGCTAGCAGCTGGTGTGCCAACGTTCAGTCAGAATTTGCACACAATTCGAACTATTAATAAACATCGATCTGCATTCATCGCGACCACATACACTACAACCAAAGAGAAAAAACCTAACACCCTACAGAGAAGGATGGAGACCCGATCCTATCCACAAAGCAGCCCAAGTCTCAGACCACAACCGCACTCAAGCGCTCACCACACACAAGCTCACTCGATTTCATCAAACCCTAGGGCGAGAAACAAGTGGAACGTATGGTGGGAGACAGCGTCGAGGAAGAAGTGCCGGAGACAAAAAGAGTTTGCGGGGGAGAGGGGGCGGAACAGGGGAAAGGGGGTTGGAACGAACAAGTCGGATGTAGGTGTAGGCGTAGGTAAGTGTGGATGCGTGACAAAAGCGAGTGATGCCAAATACAAAAAGAAGACGAAGGCGAGGAGACCAGGAGGAGCCAAAATAAAGCAAGGTAGAGTAGGAGATAGATAGAACATAGACAGCTTTATGGGAACGAAAATGATGATGACGAGTCCGATGAGTGATGAGATGGATGCGAAAGACAATAACAATGATAGATATGTCACGGAAACCGATGATGTTGATCGGGCGCTTGATGAAGGGTGGTCGAAAGGTTCATCAGATCAGTAGACGCTAACCTCGTCCCACACCAGCGCATCCGAGAAGTCGGCGTCAACATCGAAGGTAGTGCTTGAGTCCATAGCGATGTCCTGCGTACTCGGCAGCATCTCTAGCAGTCTTTCTATTCCCATCTCTACACTGACTTGTTCCGCCCAGTTAGCTGTGTCAATCCCACTCGTAACCAGCCCCAGGCCGGCCTCCTCCATGGAAGTGGGCTCACTCAGCACCTGCGTGTTGTTCGCGTCTTTTGCCGAAGGGCAAGTGACTGGAAGAGCGCAAGTGCCAGTCGGCGGCGACGCGAGGATCTCTGCGAACAGGCGTGTAAGGGCTGCGTCTGTGGCTGCCTCGTCTTCAGGCTAAGACAAAACAGTATGAGTTTGATTGCATGTTTAGGAGTGATAGGTAACTGACCTCGATCGCAGCACTGTTGTACATCTGGATGCCCTCACCGGTCCTGTGACTAGACGTATGCTGCCCACCCGCTGCAGGGACACTGCCGCGTGAACGGTAGTGGTCGCCACCCGTGCTAGGTGGCGAGTGGGAGTATGCGTAATCAAGGAGAGGTCGAGAGTTTCCTGTGGTGTGTCAACAGGTGCTGGCGAGTCGGATGGCGTGAGATCTGAAAGAGTAAATGCGGGACTGGGTGGGAAGTCGAATGAGTCACCCAAAAACAGCATGGGGCTGTCCGTGAGCGTAGAATGCGTTGGTGCAGGAGAAAGTGGGTAAGAAAGGGTTGCTAGGGATGTCGATTTAGGTGATGAGGGGGTTGGAGATGCAGAGTCTGCTGTTGAAGGAGAATTTGCCTCCGCAGGTGATGGTGCGCAAGCGGATGAGAGGATTGGAGTCGAGCTTGAAGTCTCGTGGAGAGCAGGCGGGTTGGCGCCTTGGGTTGCCAAGGTCCGCAACACTGCCTCATAACCCATCTCTAGCGTTCGAATGCGTTCGCGCAGCTCGGAATTTTCACGTTCTCGTTGTTCCTCGGCACGTTTTCGCTTGCGCTCCTGCTCCTGCTCAATGGTAACAGCCTCGGGCTCTGAGGTGGAGCTGGCCGAGGGTGAAGCAGGGATGGTGATTGGGACACCAGCGCGAAGACGTCTATTCTCTTCCTCGAGTTCATTAACTCTACGCTCGAGAAAGGAATATTGAGCTTTTCTGCGGTCACGGGAGTTTTGTGCCGCTATGCGGTTGCGGTGTGCACGGGCCTCTTTGCGCTCTTCCGGTGTTATGGCTGAGCGAGGGCGCTTACGTGGAGGCTCCTGTATCGATACATCAGGAGAGTCTGCACGAGATGATGAGGGAGATGCAGGACGCTTGAGGAAGGAAGAGGAAGGGAGAGAAAGACTGGATGGGTCGACGAAATTTGTTGAGTGTGGTGACATGGTTCCACGTATGCAGTCAACTTGGCGAAGGCACTTAGGAGTCTTTGGTCGTATATATCGTTAAAAAAAGAGTGCTAGAGTCAACGCTAGGAAAATCGAGTGCAGGACGTGGCCATGAAGAGAAAGTACACGTACACAGAACACGTAGACAAAACTATAAACACAGCCACAAATACAAATAAACTGCGCAGTCGTCACCTGATCATAACGCGCAGCCCCCCCCCTGGCCCCTGGGCCTGTGCCAATAATACTTACATCTAGATTCTCAGATCCCTCTGGCACCGTCGGCGGAGTCATATACAACTCGCCAGTTCAGTATGTACGTTTAAATGGTGGGATTGCCTTGCATTCATTTTCATCCAGAGTCTTGTCAATGACACCGCGGTACTTGACAGTGACATCGGGCAAGTTGATATCATCCTGCCACGTAAGAGTATGCTTCATCCAGTTGTCATCATCACGCTACAGATACAGGTTAAGCGGATCCACTGCAATGATATAAAAATACCAACCTCAGGGTGGTCCTCACGAGCGTGAGCGCCTCGGGACTCCTTACGGGCTGCAGCAGCCGTCATAGTTTGGACTGCACATTGTAAAAGGTTGCGCAGCTCAAGAGTCTCAACAAGATCACTAAGATAATGACGTGAGCAAGGATTCGGCAAAAATAAACAGCGACTGTACGAGTTCCAAATCATGCTTCTATCCTTGATACCAATATTGTCAAACGATTTGTATATCTGACGGATCTTCTGAACGCCTTCGTCGAGACTCTGCTGTGTGCTACGTGGATCATCATTTTCACTGTTAGTCGCATGAAAATGCCAGAACACACCGGAAAAGAGCGGCATTAGATTGCATGGCTTTTTGCATTTCCAGCCTTATATCGGCAGTAGGCTTTGGGCCATTTGCATTTCTGATTCGGTCCAAGAACTCAACAGACTCGAAGCCAGATTCCTCAGGAATAGCCTTATGAGGCTTTCCGGGAGTCAAGTTCTCCATGATATGACGAGCACACGCGCGACCGAAGACGACGAGATCCAAGAGGGAGTTTGCGCCAAGACGGTTCGCGCCGTGAACCGACACACACGCAGCCTCACCGGCTGCATACAGACCAGGTACAATCTTGTCCTTGCCATTCTGACCATGGTTTATGAGCGGACGCGACAAGCACAACTAGCACAAGCTCACCTCATCAACAGTCAGCACCTCGCCAGTATATCGGGTGGGAATACCACCCACTGTCCGAAAGTCAGCTAAAGTCTGGACAGCACAGTGGAGACATTAACTGTTGTAGTGGACAGTAGGTAGCACTGGAATAGGCTGCTTTGAGACATCGACTCCGGAAAAAATAGCAGCAGTCTCGGATATACCGGGTAACCTCTCGTGAAGAATTTCAGGGGGTAAATGGCTGAGCTGAAGGTGTATGTGGTCCTTTTGAGGTCCAGCACCGCGTCCTTCACGAATCTCAATCGTCATCGAACGAGATACGACATCACGGGAAGCAAGATCCTTGGCAGTGGGTGCGTAACGCTCCATGAAACGTTCACCCTCGGAGTTCAAGAGGTAGCCTCCCTCGCCACGACAACCTAATGCACGTTCAGCCACGAGAAGGCAGATATCTCATAGAAAAAATGACCCTCAGAAATAAGGCAGCCAGCGCCATAGATACCAGTTGGATGGAACTGAACAAACTCCAGATCCTGCAAAGGAAGCCCGGCACGAGCAACCATTGCATTACCATCACCCGAACAAGTGTGTGCGCTCGTGCAGCTGAAATACGCACGACCGTAACCCCCTGTCGCGAGGACCGTTTTGTGAGCCCTGAATCGGTGGAGCGTACCGTCCTCCATATTAAGCGCGATGACTCCAACACATTCGCCATTCTGCATAATCAAGTCCAGCGCAAAGTATTCAATGAAAAACCTTGTGTTGTGTCGAAGCGACTGGCCGTAAAGGGCGTGGAGGAGGGCATGACCGGTACGATCGGCAGCCGCAGCACAGCGGTATGCTTGACCGTCTTTTCCATAATTCAAAGAATGACCGCCAATGGCACGTTGGTATATCTTCCCATCCCTAGTACGAGAGAATGGAACGCCATAACGTTCAAGCTATAAATGGATATAGGTCGAACAAACAGGTATGTGTGATCCCCTACCTCAATAACTGACCCGGGAGCTTCGCGACACATATAATGAATAGCATCCTGGTCACCAAGCCAGTCAGAGCCTTTAACCTGTGGAAAATCAGCTCAATTACATGACTGGGGAGCATAACACATCAAAGGACACGAACCGTGTCATACATGTGCCATCGCCAGTCGTCTTCCGTTATGTTCTATAGGAAACATCAGTGAGAAGACCGTAAAGAACTCGAGGTATACTTACACCTAGAGCAGCATTGATACCACCCTTGGAAACGTGATATATGAGCATGTCAAACACTGCTGAATATCGATGCAACATACCTGTGCTGCGACAGTATGGCTCCGGGTTGGGAATAGCTTGGTGATGCAAGCCGTATTGAAGCCAGCTTCCGCAAGACCGAAGGCAGCGCGAAGGCCCGCACCACCAGCACCACTATAGTGACACGTTCTTAAGTTTGTCGATTTCTTATTAGTTCGGAACGCTACTCACACGACGATAGCATCGTACTCGTGTTCGATAAGAGGATAATTGCCTGAAGACCAGGACTGAAAAGCCGTTAAGATGCCGGAAAATACATGGCAACTGCCAGAGATGTGTACCTTGGCGTCACGGTCCTCTGCCTTGATCGGATTAGTCGCAACGATTCTCTTGACGGGGAGTGAAATGGAAAACCCGCGCTGGGGACGAAGCAAAGCCCTAGAAGGCACCACCTTGGATACTGACTTCCTAAACATTGATGTGCACCGTCGTCGACGGCAGCGAGGATCACAAATGAATGGGCAACTTCCACAGAAAGGTAGGTAATTTCGTCAGCCGAAAACGTTCACGGCACACCATTTGGACAAATCCCGTATTTAGCCTAGGCCCTATACATGTCGCGATCAAGTGACTCAAGTCCAACCAATCACAACGGGAGTGTACGTAGCAAGAGAAGTCACCAACTTCCCAACTAGTTCAGATTGCGCATGTTTCCCAAAACCCCTCATCTTGACCTCGCGAACAGGCATCCCCGCCGCCTCCCTGATCTGCAATAGTTGGAGTAGCAACGACCACTCGAACTGCATATCATCAAACAAAAGTGTCCGCAAATTCGGGAATGCATCTCGTCTCCCCGCACATGACAGGAAGCCCATCAACTGGTTCACGATACACTTCGAGACTGAGAGAGTCGTTATGCCTGAGAATGCGTGGGCAAGGGCATGCCACCCGTCGTATGCCATGAACCTGCTACACAATGTGAGAAGGCGTACAGAGGGGAAGGGCGGTGCTCCACGGTTCAGCTTGTCCACGAGCGACTGGAGATCACGGGATGAGGTCGCAGTGTGGAAATCCAATACCAGCTCGCGTAGCGCGGGGGCGCGTATTGCCCGGAAGATGGTAGGCATATACGTCCTGGAAATATTTGGTCCGGGTTTGAGGATCATTGTCTGGAGTAAAGGTAATTCAACGACTGGGATATCCCTGCTGCGAACATAATCCACTGGTTCACCGATCAACGTGAGATGAGTCAGCGAAGTGAGATGAGAGAGCAGGTTGCTGAAATTCTCAGGGGAAAGACCGGAAACCCACAAGCCATTTAAGGTGAGCGCTGTAAGGCGGTCTGCAGACAATAACAAGTCTGAGGAGATGGATGAGAAATTTCCTAGTTCAATAGACGTGAGTGAAGGCAGACCTTCGGTGAACAAGAGATGTCTGCTATTCGGGATGTCAAGCGGATAGTGCACGATAAGTTCTTCTAGCATTGGTGCCCTTATGTGCTTGAACCCATCTAGAAGTTTTGGGAATGGGAAAGCCCCGTGAACTTCCAAGCGGCGACAGACATGAATGTGAGAAAGAATAATGCAGGATATGCGCAAGTAATCTGGGTCAAACTCAGGCAAGCCCTGATTGTGAATGCCAGTGAATCGCATGTCAAGCAGCTGTCCTTGCGAGCGGGTCAAGTAAAGATTGACGAGATCTACATTCTGCCGGAGGAAAAGTCGAATGTCTGTCCAAAGCAACGGCATCCCGAGCGCCACAGCCCTCCAATGCTGTGAAACACTCGCAAGCAGAAGCTCAGGCCTGGGGCGGAGGCGTAGACTGGTGGGGACGCATGAAGAAGAGGAGTCTTCATCTGCTCTAGTTGCTTTGACTGTCTCTACAAATATCATCTCGAGGAGCTCGTTTGGAATAAACGAGATATACGACACGCCATATGTCACTAGTGCCTGGTTGAGGCGCAGCGCCAATGGTCGCTTTGTCTTCCCCGGCAGTCTTGCAAGGTCTTGCGTCATAGCGACACACTCAACTTTGGGTGTTATGTTCCTAATCCACCAATTTCATAAGCATGCACATACACAAAGCAGGTCCGACACTCACATTGTTCCCCTCCTGGTAGTCTTGGTAGAAGAGAGGCTGGTTAGTTGTTCTCAGCATTAAGAAACCACGCGTTTTATAATATACGATAACATGCAGGCACCGGGTACCTATTTCACCCAATCACCAAGTGACACCGGACTTGATGAGGCATATCTCCAGGGCTGGCTTAGGGGGACGGAGACGAAGAAGCGGCAAAACGGGCTCAGTGAAACTTGTTATCTGCGACATGAAGGTTCTACTTTTACGTGAACTTTGGTGGAAATGAGAGCAACAAGCGGCATATTCCGTGAACTATGACTAACCCTGGAATGGGCGCTTTAACGACCCTACTGCGCCTGCACCGCCCTTTATAGGGACGCTCATTAGTCTCACACAGTCAACGCCCATATGACAGTCTCCTGATTCAATAACCGTCATACAGTAATTCTCTGAAGTTCATGCTGTGGCGGTAGGAATATGATCTTGATTCATCGCCATTCTTCAACATATGATTGGTCGGATTCTTCAAGCTTAGTACCCTCTTGAGGTGTGGTCTCCATCGCAGACTCAAAGATGACGTCTCACGGAAAGCATTTCCTTCAAGTTCGGATCAAAGCTGCGCCGGACTTCTTTTCCGCAGGTGCTTCGCGGTCAGACTTGTTCCTTGAACAGAGACACATCCGAGGGCACCGCTTGTTACCCAATCAAGTGCGCACACAGCAGCCTACGACATGAAACATAATTAGCAGCCGAGGCTGCGGAGCATGGACCGGTCTTCCAAACTCAGAGTTGGAATAGCTATTTGAGGCGCGCCGCCATATTGGTGAGCCACTGCAGCAAATCGAGAGCGCTGTATTGGCAGGCTTGCCAAACGGAACGAACCGTTGGCCTTCCGACTTCACCGTACAAGTACCACGCAAACAGCGAGCCACGCCACATCCACTGGAAAGAACCGTTCTCTATCAATGGGTTTGTGGCAGTCCGAGTTCACTGAGCGACTGTGAGGTCACCCTTGTGACCTTAACAGCTGTTGCTAACCTATACGCCATGTACAGTCCTCTTGGAACCACTACGTAGCAACGTAGCATCCATAACTTGACTGAAAACTCTTCATTAATCTCGATAGGTTGTGGGCAGGCACATGAGGTTACTATATCCTCATGTTGGATCTTACCAAGTCTTGGCACGGTGCACAGTTTTGCGAGGATTGCGCCTTATTGCAATGGGACATATTCACTTGTTCATGGGAAAGGAAGCAACACCATTTGATCACTTCAACGAGGGAATATACCTACTCGTCGATGTCACGGCTTGCTGACGAGTTAAGTTTATGACCTTTTGTGACTCGCTTTCAAGTTCGGTGTCTTACAGGTTGTCTCCAGGGATAATGGCGTGATGATGGCTGTGAGACCCAGGCTGATCTACTCATTCCAAATGTATGCTCAGTCCACAAGTTCTCCACAACTGTTCATCCATCGACTTCTGGCTGCGTCACTACAGACGTGCTTTTACCGCCGGTCGTTACACTGATCTTATTGTCCCGTCAGCTGCTTAATGAAATTTCTAAATGTTCTCAGGATTTCTCTTCCTGGGGAGATATCGTTGAGTTCTCCCATCCATCAAAGAAGAAGAAGAAGCTTGCGTCAGTTTCTCCCGGAATGAGGTGTCCGTTATGATAATGGTGCAGTCACCTACCAAGAAACTAAAGTGAATGGAATTTACCGGTACTGCGCACCGCAGCCACCCCTGAGAAGTTGGCACTCGACCTGTTCTCAACACGGGTTTCCCATGTTATGGGGCGTTCAACAAACTGTGAAGCTCACTATTATTTTCTGCAACAAACGTTTGCCCGTTTGGATCGCGATCAGCATCGCCTCGCCCAGACGTTACTGTAGGTTTATTGTTTCCAGTCAGGAAAAATTAACATCCCTAGCTTCCACAGGAAATTATCTATGGAATACCACCAACGTTCTGGGTGCAACAAGTGCCCAGGCATCGTAAGCTTCGACTTGCGTTTTTTTTTTGAGGAGTGGTCTAGCGTTCTGCAAACGGCCGTAAAGTTATGGTCTTTCCCATTTACTACACAAGGCTGGGTGTGTTAGCGGGAAACTAGTATCGGCCATTGTCGGTACCTGTAAGGAAAAAATCAATGCCATCAACAGATGCTTGGGATGCACAGATAAGGAACCTGTATCATAGATCGTCAGGCATGTGCGATCAACATCGTTCCAGTGGGCAACATCATGATGCTGACTCCAGCATTCTTTTTTAACAAGGATGCACTTGTTGGTAAATGAAAACTCGACTAACAGACATGCCGTGACTGTTCCAGCAAAAATTCTTTCAATATGGAGTGTGTTTTGGTGACCCTGAAGTTGTCCGATGCCGACATGTAGGTGATTGTACGCACAATCGATTTGCGATCAAAGTGCAAGGTTGAAGGCTGCATTTATTTCGAACCCAGAATTCGGTACTAGTACGTATGGGTCATACCTCCCGCTGTCTACTATCAATGAATGACAGTACTTATTACAAAAGAATGTAAATCGTTGGCTAACCCTGCGTAGTGTGCACAACGCGACTGATCCGTCAAGAATAGGTTAAAGTTCAAGTTGACGACTGCATTAGAGTGTGAGAGAGGCGAGACATGAAACGATGTAGTGAGAAGTGGTCAAGTGATTGGACCAAAGTCGCGTAAGAAGACCTTAGCGGAGACTAGCGGAGACTATAGTGTACACTTCCTTTGGCAGTGACGAAATATTGCGCGCGCTTTACGGCCACCCATCATGTCCTTGTCCCCATCTGCAGCAACATCAAACATCTCAGATATCCCATCTAAACGGCGCAGGACGCACAGTCTTATCGCACAAAATAGCAACAACAACTTGGATCATCAAGACATGAGCCAATCTCCTGCAGACACAGCCCATTCGTCACAACCGCCGCAAGGTGCCGCACACATACCCAAGAGAGGCGCAAGAGCTTGTACCGCTTGCAGGAAAGGTAAAAACAGATGTGAAGGAGAGGTACGTCTATTCAAAACCCGCTTGCGATCATCCCCCCTCTGCTCACTGGCCCGCCTCTCCCGCCCCGGCCCGGCGTCACATTCTTTAGGCTCCTTGTCGTCGATGTCAGTTGAGTGGAACCGCTTGTGTGTTCGAGAAACCAGAGAAGAAAAATACAAATGCTATAACTGGCGCCAGTGTCGAGTAAGCTTCAGATCGGGCGAACTTGTGCCATCATCACTTACACCACTCAACAGGCGCTTGTCTCGCCTCGAGGGTCAATATCTGGTACATACTCAAAGCCTATATTTTGAGGTTATCTGACAATTTGTATTCTAGGTTATGCAGAGTCAGATGATTGGCATGCAATCCTCTTTGGACCGCATCTTATCCACGGTTCAAAGCCAGGCCTACGGTACTCAACAACAAGGGTATACTGGGGGTATGACTTCCGGGTCCAGTCGCGATGGCTCTGGATTTACTATGTCACGCAACGGGTATGATGCACACGGACATGTGGGAGGCCAAAATTCTCAGCCACGCTCCCAAACGAGATCATTCCCGCCACTTCCGGGATTCGCTCCACCGGTTGGTCCGCTTGTGAGATCAATCTATAAACATATCTGATAAACTTTTAGCCTCACAAATACGCAACTTATGGAATTGTGCCCAGTACTACACCATCATCAGATGACGAGTCGGAGGAAACGCTACCTCGTGCCTCGCTCAACGCGCCTATTGAAGCTCTCCAAGGTTTGGCAAATGCTGCCGCAGAAGCAGCCGCTGCGCCATCTGCCTCTCCCCCGAGGTAGTTTCATATTTGTGAGGTGTACGATCATACTGATCACTTACAAAGCAGGGTCAAAAAACGCCCGCGGGTGGAGCCCATTCCCCGGAATGCATTTCCGCATGTCATTGAAAAGGTGAGTTGACGAAATACTGGGCTTCTGCGCAGGTCATAACGCTATGGTCTAGGGCCTTGTTTCGGAAAGTGAGGCGCGGGAGCTCTATCATATGTAGGCATTTCGTGGATATGATCTTGCTCCATTCTGATTCTTGTCGAAGTTTTTTCGCTGGTTGCCACGTCTTCATACCTTTGTTCGATCCGAATTATGACACATTCGAGAGCCTGATGGAACGCACTCCGTGGACATTTGACGCGATACTTGCCATTGCAAGCAAAATCAGGAGTGGCAATGGGCCCCTCAGCTCAACGTTCTACAAGTGTCTAGAAGAAGCACAGGGCATTTCCCGTTCGTCATTATTTGGCCCGGTAGTGAGGAAGGAAGCTGTTATGGGTGAGAATTTCGTTTTGTATGTTTTGCTGCACCATGTCTGATCAGTTTCATAGGGATGCTACTTTTAGCTGCATGGAGTACAAACGGATGGCTCCCTAGTGGACACGCAATGCGGATGGCGTTAGATCTTGGTCTTCACCGAGCATTGGAGAAACTTGCTGATGATTCAGGGAAAAAACGCACTGAGGAAGAGGAACGTGACCTGGGTATGCATAAGAGTAACTGTCCAGTTATCGTCCAGAACTAATGACGATCCTAGTCGTGTCGGCGCGTATCTGGCTATGCCTGTACTGGTTTGATCACCAGTACGTCGAAGAATTTTGGCATCTTCATTGTATCTCAACAGTCTTTTCCAGGATGAGTCTTGGCACCGGTCGCCCTATTGTACTGCGAGACGAGAGCTCCATTCGACACTGTCGTATTCTTCTGTCGCATCCAATGGCATCACCAACGGATGTAAGGCTGATCTCGCAAGTGGAGCTCATCGCTCAAAAAAGTAAGAAAAATTCACGAGGAGATATTAATACCTCATTCGTTATTTGTAGCCCAGATTTACGAAACTCTCGCGCCCCTCAATGGGCAGGTTAATCATAATACGCTCGCCTTTATTCGGCGTGCAAATGTTGCACTCGACAAGTGGTGGCAGGACTGTGACAATCTTCATCGTTCGTAGTTGACTTTGTCCTCTCTACGTTCCTGATCGCCTACGCAGGCCAGACAATGGACGAGAATTCTCTTCCGAGAAAAATACTCGTCGGAGAATTACACTACGCCAAACTCTGGCTCGTCTGCGTAGCTCTTCGAGGTGTATCGTGGGATAAGATGCCTTTTGAGCAACGTGAACTTGCGTTCCAGGCGAAGGATGCGGCTTTTAACTGCCTTTCTATCTTCCTCAACTCTGCTGAATACCGGTCAGTTTCTGTTTTGATCGGTGCTTCACTTGGATGATAATCACGATGATCACAGAGCGGCCTTGAGATATGCAGTCCACGACAGTCTCGTAACGGCAGCATTTTCTGGTCTCTTCCTACTCAAGATGGCAAACTTGTTTCCTGCAGAGCTTGACCTTACCGCGATCACAGCGCAAGTCGAACAGCTTGCACAACTTCTCTCTGATGTTGCAGCCGAACGGTGCGATTCCCCTGTTCTTTCTTTTTTTTTTAAAAATTAATCCCCGCTTCTAGCTACGCCCTAACGCTACGTATAATGCTTGCCAATCTCCGGCGCAAAGTTGGGATGATTACAGGGCTGAACGCATCTATGAACACCATGCCCCCACAGATCTTGAATGATGGGATTGTTACACACGGCCCAGGGCCTTACATTGATCCATCGGGATCTGCGCCTTTCACAATGGAGGAACTGGGTTTCGCATGGCCGAGCGAGCGTGCCACGTTCAGCCCGAGTGCGATACCTACGTGGTTGCAGGAGAAGAACCTGACGGACCTGGGACTACCTGTCAACGGGAGCGATGGAATCTTTATGGATGTAAATGGCATGCATGGCTGGAGTGGAGACTTTGCGTCGATGCCAGGGGCATGGTGAGGACGCGATTGTACATATGGCAGCGACGATTCCGCGCACTGAGGGCTGGTGATATGCACTATTTTTGTCTGGTATTCTGTCTCTATTGGTTTTCCTTGCTCGCTTTGTTCGCTTGTGTCCGCTCTTGCCTGCTCATGCTTTTTCTTGCATCAGTATTGCTAATGATATCCTACGATTTAATGTGTATCACGTGCTGAACAAACATACATTGCGAATGTGAATTGTCCTACAGTGCACATACAGGGAGAGAAGATGGATAGCAACGCGGAAATACACATCTAATTGGAGAGCGTATCAGCCTATAATTTACTCTTCGTCTTCGTCTTCTTCGCTTTCTTCCTGCTCCTGAAGGAACTGTCAAAGAACAAGTTTGGTGCGTGATAAGACGGAAGGGGAAATTTATTGACAAACCTTGACCAGGCCCTCGGTGGCCTTCAGGAAGTGTTGTCTTCCTTGCGGCTTAGACCCCTTTTGGTGCCAGTAGATGATCGCCTGGTCAGAAACGCAGTCCTTATTGTACAAAACCTGTGCGAATTAGTAAGTTATAAATGTATTACTGCACCATGGTGTTCATATCTAAACACACTCGGAAAAGGGGTGGGATACAAGCGATAGGATCTGGTGCCTACTGCCGAATAGGCCGACATCACGGGCGCAACGTCACATCCCAAAGGACCGGCGACAGACGAACGAAAGTAGTAAGACTCGAAACACACCTTCAGGATCTGTGGGAAGGCTTTCATGACACGTGTGTCGTCATAACAGTAGACCTGTACGATATTGATCAAAGCGACCTGGGTTTTGGGACCTTTACAGAAGGCCACGAGAACTGGGGCAAATTTCTACAGACGGAAATGATGTCAATGGAAGGTTCAACGATAGGAGAACCGGATCACTCACCCCGACCTCACGTAGTGCGAGGCCTTCTATCTGGTCAGGGCGTGCACTCCAGTCTACGGAAGCCATAAGGCCCTGCCAGATGCTCTGTATAAGTTCCGCCTCAGGGAGCCGCTGCTCCTCTAGTTTACTTTGGATTGCAGATATGATCTATGTGAATCATGAGTTGTATGACTCGAAATGGGTGATACATGTGTAAAGATGACGCACTGATTCACTATCATCGCTGCGTTCTACCACCTCCTTTAATTCCTTCATGATTGCGTCTTTCGCGATCGCATATTGCTTCTTCGTGTACCAGTCGGCCACGGTAGGGAGGTTTTTCTCCCGGAAGAAAGCATCGAGAACTTTAGCGTCCCTCTTGTTTGGAGGGAAGAAGAGGAGTAGATCTTTGATATTGCCGCGTTTGAGGGTTGCAGCAAGGTGATCGATCGACTGGTCGGTGAGGTATGCGCTAAAGACCAACGCAAGGATATTGATGGACTGGTCTACAGACAGCCGATGAGATTCTTGCAGTCCAGTATGGTGTAGTGCGTGAGCTTACCGTTCTTGACGAGGTGATCCTTGGTTAGACTCTGCAGACAAGCTGCGGTCACGAGGCCCTGCGAAAGAAGGAGACCAAGTGTCATGGCGAGCTTGTCGCGTTGCTCGGATGACCAACGGCCGATGTACTGCAGGAGAGTGGGGAGACTTTGCTCCTCGAACGGTTTCTGAAGATATTTGAACCTATATTCATGATTAACACCGCATGCACAATATATTACGCGGGACCACAATCGCATGCACCTTCGATTCAATTTGTTAAACACATCGACATACTTCTTCAACTCTTCGAGGTCGGGCGGATTGCGTGCGTTGAAAATAGAGAATGGCGACATGGGCGCGCCATCATCGAGATATGACCCACCCGGCTGGATGAGCCCGCCGACAAGGAGGATCTCAAACAAGGCGTCGGCATACTTGAGATACTCGAGCGTCCCACCAGCCTGTACAAGTTTAGCGCTGAATCCCTCGAAATCGTTTTCTGGAACTGTTTCAAGATGTTTGTAGAGTTGGTCTCTAAAGGCTAGATGTCGACATAAGTAGCATGATAGATTGATCGGAACTTGCTAGTCTCACCCGCTGGCTCGTGCTTTGCCTGTGCTTTGACTTGGCCTTTGCGTACTTTTGTGCGAACCCCCTGGAGTGAAGGCTTTGGGACTGCTGATTGCTGAGACATCCACAGTCTGCGAGCGATGTCGAGAGCGTGGATCAGACGATGAAATTGGGCTCAGCTGCAGTTTAACAGGACCCAACAAAGTGCTTGTTCGGTCGGAGATATCCGACTGATCAACATCGATGAGCATGTCTCTTATCATAGTCGATTTCTTGCACTCTTATAATATGTAAGAAGTATGAGATCGCAGCGTCAAAATCAAACAATGTGCCCTTCAAGCACTTGAATCATTGTCGGCGCCAACCCCGCCCATGATCATCTATTATACTTAGTCTGGCTAGGCCTGGGGGAGACTAGATGCGAAACGTGTTAATCAGTTCCCAGGAGCAACATTGTCGCCTGGTGAACTTTGGTTTTTCCAGCAGACCTTCTATGAGGCGTGCACCCATCGAAGTCGCCGGTGACAGTTCGATTGAATCTGAGTTGTCCGGGTTTGCAGGCGCGATGCCAATATTATAGTTGTGAGGGTACCTGTTCATGGTCAATTGTAATCTGTTCAATGATCTGCCTGTCCGATGAGCGCTAGCTGTGAAATAGTAGCTGCAGTACTTCATTCAAGTTGTGACATGATCACGGCAGTTTAGACTCATCCGAGTCATGCATCATTGTGGATTCAACTCACGTGAGAAGTGGATCATCCGAGTCGCCGACTCGCGGCCCAAGCGAGTCCCTTAAGACCAGCCAATAGCTGTACTCCTCTTCACTTTTTATCATAAAAATTTCGGGTATCAGCCATCCCGACGACAGTGAGTGACATTCGTTGTCATCGTTGATGACATCTGATATCTATGAACGTATTCTTGCCGTAAAGGAGCCTGCGACATCGCTTACCGGTCGCCTTAACGTATGTAATCATTCCAGCACAACACTTTGTTGACCCTACTGAGCTACTTGTCGATAAGATCGGTCAACTAACGCGCAGCACGAACTCCATGAATCTGCGTTTCACAGACTCCCCAAATGCGCGTTCAAAATCAATTACGACTGCCGATGGCATCGACACTTTTGGTGTGCGTACTATTCATGCAGTGACACTAGTGACCGCATCAGGGAGACTCATTGTACACCTAGATCTTGAATCAGCACTCTACAGGAAACGGTGCCTACCAGGTTGGTGTATCTGAGGATGTGGGTACACGACGATATATGGAAGATGCTCATTCTTTCGTCGTCGACTATGCTGGTGTGCGAGGCCAGGGATTCTTCGCTATTTTCGACGGTCACGCAGGAAAACACGCAGCTGAGTGGTGTGGCGCGCATTTTCACGAGGTTCGTATAACCACTATATCTTTGTGTTAATTTAAACGCGTGATCATATGCAGTACCTCCTCGACGGACTCCGCACTTCCTCCAGCGCCACTATTCCGGACGTTCTAAATGAAACATTCCACAATGTCGACAAACGCATTTCTCGCCTCAGCGAAGAATCCGATGGCAAGATCCACTCAGGATGTACAGTTGTGACCGCCTTTCTTCGCATCGAGGATGCAGATGGACGGCAATCCTTTCTCCCCGTGCCTCCACTTTCCCCGCCCTCCCCTACTGACAGCGGGAGCCGCAGTGGCAGCGAGTCTCCGACAGAACCTACAGATGAATCCAAGGAGACAGGCAAGAAAGCAAAGAGCAAGTCCCCTGCTTCGGCTTCCCGTTTCGCCAGGGCGCTAAAATCCCTGGGCGGCTCTTCGCCAGCCTCACCCTCACTCCCCTCCGCATTCTCCGCTACACGTAGCCAGACCTCTCCACCTTCGGTGCAAACATACACAGTTCCAATTGATGCACCACTCAACTCACGGCGCGTGCTATATACTGCCAACGCTGGTGATGCGCGTGGTGTACTCTGCCGCGCAGGCCGGGCAGTGCGCCTCACCTACGATCACAAGGGAAGCGATAAGCAGGAGGCGAAACGTATCACCGATGCTGGTGGATTCGTTATGAGTGGGCGCGTGAATGGTGTTTTGGCGGTAACGCGCAGTCTTGGAGACAGCAGCATGAAAGAATATGTCGTTGGGAGCCCGTACACGACTGAAACCGAGTTAGGAAGCGACGACGAGTTTGTGATCCTCGCGTGTGATGGGGTAAGTAGCCTCGTTAGGTGCCTTTGCTTCGAAGAATTCATTATCGTGTGACCCTGTAGCTTTGGGATATCACGGGCGATCAGGGGGCGATTGATCTCGTGCGGCATATTTCGGATGCACAAGCAGCCGCAGAGACGCTCGTGAAGCATGCCCTTGAACGACAAACCAATGACAATGTCACTGTCCTCGTAGTGCGATTTAAAGCGTCGGGATCCACAGATTCCATGGGACTTGCCTGAGTATGGGGATGTTGATTTACTGTTCTACGGGGGAGGGGGGCAAATGAGGGGTGTTGTTTTTGCCGTGGCCGACGTCTTGCTGTTGTTTTAGTTGGTTCTTGTAATCGCTTCATTTAGCGCACGAGCATTCCGTTTATCTTGACTGCACCCCGTACTCTACTAATATCAGTTCAATGTAGATTTGATGTGTGTCAGAGCTGATCGATATCCGTGAATTGCCGCACAACACAATGAGATGCAGCCCATCGCATATGGCGTTGGCATCATGAAGTTCGTATTATAAACAAGAGAAAGATAGCCATTAGCCCATTATATATACAACCATACGATAGTTTACGCGCAGCCGCACATACTGTAAGTACTACTGTGTACATTTGTGTATGGTCAAATAGTGTAGGTGCCAGTGATGCTTCAAGTATGGCCTAGAGGTCGGACCATAGTTCAAAGCTCCGCTCCTCTACGACGCTAAAGCCATCAATGATGCTGTTGACTAGCTCCCACTGTTGCTTCACTGACTTCTTCTGGACCATCGGGTATGCATCCCAACAATCAACCTTCTCCAAGTTGGGGAAAAGACCGCTGATGATGAGAGCCACGTTCACGGGGACCTTGACGGGTGAATTTCCGAGGGCGAGGAATTTGAGACGCTCATTGCGACATCCACCGCCGGGACGCTTGAGGTCTATGCCGTTTAACTTGGTGACATTGATGACAAGAGTGAGTGAAGTCAAAGCGGGACAGCGGCCAAGTAAAGTGATTAGCCCAAGGAACGTCGGTATTATGGGATCATCAGCGGGATAACATTTGATTTGGAGCACTTGGAGCTTAGGCCAGGCTGTTGCCAGCTGGCCCAGCTCCTTGTTGGACATGGAGATGTAGCAGACGCTTTCAATAAGCAGTTGAGTTAGATTGCGGCATGCGTATAATGGTGCGAAGATGCTCTGTCCTGTGTGTGTGTGTTCAGGATCATCTCCTTGGAGGCTGATAGATTCAAGCTTGTCGTTATCGCATCTCTCCTGGACGATGGCGAATAACCGGGGTATCGCTGTGAATTCATCCTGATCCAAGAAATCAATCCTGATTTCTTTGGTTCTGACGAACTGAAGTGAACTCAAAAAGTTCGAAGCTTGCTCGATTGTAAGAGTGGAAAGGCTCAACGATTGCAAATTATGAAAGCCGGGGAATGATAAGTCCACTGTCTCCCAAGCTGACGGTATTGTGAACTTCAAGCTCAGTGACTCCAGAACTCGCAGCTCCGTCAAATGCTCGATGCCTTGAATTCCTAGGTCACATACCGACAACGTGTGGAGATGGTGGAGCTGACAGATAGGTCGCGTGATGAAGGGCGAAGCATTGAACGATAGGATGTGGGTCCGGAATCCATAGTTCAAAGACATGTTCTGGAGGCGAGGACACGATGTCCCGAGGGAGGAAAGAGCCGAGAAAAAGGCGGAGGAAGCTGAAGGAATATCCATGTTCAAATCTAGTAGGGAAGGTACAAACACCATGCGCAAGAAGTCTGCAGCACAGTGGGTTCCACTGGCATACCATTTTAATTTGCGGAGGTTCGGAAACAACGACGCAGGTGCCGAAGAACAAGATAGTATGAGTAAACAGAGGGGGTTGATGGCTTCCATGTCATCCGGTACAGTAATTGAGCGCACGCGGGACGTGTATTTGAAAAGAGTATGCCACATCCTATCGTCAAGAGGTTCCTGTAATGCCTGCGTAAATGAACTTAGTCGGAAGTTCACAATCATATGAAAGTGGGACACCTACAACACCTCCTTCATCAGAGCCAAACAGTTCATCCGGTAAGCATTTGACAAGGGGCTTCACAGATTCCAGATCCCGCCACAGTGCATTAAGTGCTGGGTGCTCAAATGCGCGGCATGTGGATGCAAGTGAAGGAAGCGAACTGTGTTTCACGTATGAGGTAATCGTGCATATTATTTCGAGATTTTGGAAAGCTGGGTGCATAACTCAAAGATACTGTGATGGATATATGATAGATCTGAGTGGGAGGACAAGCTTGCAAAGTTACATTTGGTTTTGTTGCCTCATTTTACCGCAGGCGTGTAAAACGCGAGTTCACGAAACCCCCGCAGGCTTGGCGCTGACCCCAGACAGCGCACGCTCGTCATGGTCGGTGACGTACGGAGGTCTGTGGGCAGTGAGGAACCCGGCGGGAAAAGATATGAGGGCGGGGGGTACCTGGAATCGACAGATGGTTGAAACACGTGCCGTCATCGCGAAAACGGCACCGTACCCGATGAGATGCTAAACTCTCTGAACTCTCATGCACATGGGGGACGCCGTTTTCATCCGGGGAAAACTCGAGAAGTACTTTTGTAAATCGGCACACGGAGATACGCCAAACATCTTTTTGAGGTGAAAAAATCACGCCGAGGGTAAACTGTACATAGCTACTAGCTACGATCTTTCCGTATCGAGAACGACTCGGCAACAAGTGTTTTCCTTCCCGTGCCCCAGCTCGATCTAAACGTTGAGCCTAGGCACAACCTTGCTTCACACAGGTGTGAGGACATCCGGTAACCCATAAGGCAAGTTATTTTCATGCATGACATGACTTAGACAGAACCACTAAAGCTTTAGTGGGCGTCATGGATTGCAATTACTATCAGCGCTAAGTATTAATAATCGCATCGGTCACATCAGTCGACCACTCTATTGACACCATTACCACTTCTTCCTCATTTTCAGAGCTTTCCAGCGTCTTCAAGTTCAATTGGCCATCCAACATCGCAGCCTTCATGAAATGCCCCTGGCGCAGCACATCTCCACATACATTTTCACCACAATACGTGACTGCCATCCTCTTCAGACAATTGTGTCCGTGGCTGTGGGATGGCGTTCGTGTCAGCCTGCTGGGCCTCATATTGCGAAGCCAGCTTCACGATTGCCCCCCTTTGATATGCACGGCCGCTGTCCGAGCATTACATTCGGCTTCAGTGGGATTGGAGGCTTCGCCGTGACGAGCATGGCAACTACTACTGCCAAGGACATCTTTGGCTCCGAAGGCGCCGACAAGGGGTTCATCTGTGCCAACGATTGACTGAAGATTTTGACCTGACTTCGGGCGACCGTCAGAGAATTCAACTGCATCTGTTTCCTTTTGCAGTTTTTTCTTCTTTTTCCTTGCCCTTGTATTTCACCTGGAATGGGAAATCCGACGGTACAGGCAGCCTTCTGGTCTTGGCTAGTGATGACGCAGTTGGCGCCATAAAGGTAGAGGTGCGCGCTTGAGTCGTGCCAGTGATTGTACCTCTTAATTTGCCAGTCTTCGTGCTGGTGGAAGATACACTTCCTGCGTTATTTTTTCGCGAAGCAATCCTGAGCGACGAAGCGGAGTTCCTCCTACTATGGCTCATCCTACTTGTTGTCCCTGAAGCAGGGAACAGAGGAATTGGAGATTTTGACGTGCAAGATGATGTTAAATCGAATACTGATATCGACTTACGTGTCTTCCCAGTGATTTGAACGGGCCCAGCGGCACTTTTTCGCTTGCCCAAGACAAGTGCAGCTTGTGCATTAGATGATTTCACACGTGCACAGTAAGTTGTGATTTTCTCCATGTTCTCGAACTGCACTTCGTGCGCTCTATCGAATAGCCCGCTCGCATCAACTTTTTTCTTCTGCGGGTCGTCTGCAGTGGACTTTCCTGACATAGACTGTTGCCGGTGCCCAAGAATGCCAATGTTCATGCTTGTGATGCTCTCCAATTCAAGGATTGCGGAAGCCGACGATTAAGAGAGAAAAAGATAAAAGGCTCGGAGCGGTTTATGCCCAGGTCGCTTTCAAGTTGTCGAGATTCATAAGGTTAGGTGCATCATGAGGAGGAATGCAACGATACTTATTAAACAGCCAGGCTCGCGTCGTAATGCACCTGCAAAGTTCTATGAACATGTCTTTGTGCAATGTCAGGGGCTCCCGGACAAAGAACAAAGTCAGACGACCTCGTTCCTCCCTTTCAAGGGGAAACCAAGTTGTTAACCTGGCGCATCTCTGCCCTATTATTGAACTTGTTTGCATTGGGGAGACTTCCTGCTGACGAGCACGTTTATTGGGAGAACGAGGAGGGTTGTCTCCCTTGTACGATGCTCATGTGGGAGTGGGTAAATTTATTCTCTCTGACTAGGGTTACTGACGGTGACCTTGCCCTTTGGTGACCTTGCCCTTTGATCTACATACCCTTGAACTTTTGTACGTGTTTCAAACCGACTCTGTTGGCGTCATCATGTGATGTTCGTGTGGTTCATTGACATATGCATCTCCAGTACTCGGTACATTTTAAGGAGGAACCATCTTCTTTGTCTGTAGTATATTGTTGGACTTAATGTTTGGTGACGAGCTTGACTCGGAAGTAGCCGAACGAGTGGCTGAAACCTTAAATCATCGGTAGTACATACAGTAGTTATTTTTACATGTACCCTACGCGTTTGCAACGAGTTCACTGTGCTACGTCCTGCGCAAAATCCTATATATATGACATGCACATAAAATCCGATATCCTGATGTCCAGGCTCACCGTCTGCAGAGCTCGTAGCAGCACAAGTGATATGCCACCAGATGCCTTGTATTCCTAGTGGGTCCCATATCTCCAACTTACGAAGATGGTGGATCTGTAAAAATAGGCTGTATGATGAAGGGTGAATTGTTAGAAGACGGCTCATTGATTGCACGGCGATATCTCAAAGCCATGCCCCGAGGGTAAGACGAAAAGGTCGAGAGAAATTTGAAGAAATCCGCACGTTCAAGGACAATAGGGAGGGACATAAAATTCACGCGCAAGAACTCTGCAGCGCTGCGGGTAGTATTGGCATCCCATGTCAATCGACGGAGGACGGAAAACCAGGACACGGGTGCTGAAGGACAAGACGGTATTGTCAAATAGAGGGGCCCGACAAACGTTGGGTTGTCAGATTGTGTGATAGAGTGCACACGGGACGTGTATCTGGCAAAACTGTCCCAACTCCCAAGAGGGTTCTGTAATGCCTTGCTCACGTGAACCTTGAAGCTCACGATCATATGAAACTGATGTGTCCCAAACATTCACGATGCAAGTGCTGGACTGGCACGGCACGTGGATGCAAATACAGGAAAGGATTCATGTTCTGCGTGTGAGCTATCACTTCGAGAATTCGCACTAAGGCCGGATTAATAACTTGGCAAGCCTTGTATATGAAAGTACTAGATAAACCTGCAAGAACTGTATTTTTGTTGAGAGTTTTTATGGAAAGAGTTAACACTTATCAGCGCTTCGACGCCACATGCTACTGTCCTTCTGGATCCTCGAGAGCCCTCGCACCTCAATCAACCATTCTATAGACCCCGTCGCCACCCGCTGGCACCCGGGGCTTTCCAGCGTCTTCAACTGGCTATCCAACATCGCAGCCATCATGAAATGCCCCTGGCATTTCATTATTCGGCCCGTGGGCACCTCCCGCGAGCCTTTCATCGTCGGAAGCTTTCCCGAGTGTTGCGATGCCTCTGCTTCCAATATAATTTCAGCCCTTAACATTGAGTGGTAACTCCCCTTCAACGCCGAACACACGATAATGATCCTCGGCTTCTAATCTTCATCCCTCACAGGACTCGGCTGCTCACTACGCCCGATCATGCCGCGCTCGTCCAGCGTCTTCTCCGTCTCGGACATGTCATCTAGCTCCGCATGCAACTGCTGACATGGACAGCTGTCTTGTGTTACTGACCTACTGACAGCTGCCAAGGCTGGTGGTCTGCGTCCAAGACGTTCTCCACGCGACATCGGGCCGCAGATGGTTATCGCCATTGATGAAGGGGAGATGAAGAGCCCTTTGAAAAGCGTGGTGCCGAGAGTAGAATTGCAATTGCCTGTACCGAATACGCTCTGATGTCAATGGTGAGCATGTATTACAGATTGATGCCCTAGTACTGGAAATTGCAATTAGTCACCAAGGAAGTAGACATGACACGATTCACTACCAGAAATATCGTATGGCTCATGTCTCGATTAGCAATAGCTGTATGCATGTTTATCACCTCCGTCCTCGGTTTATGTCGGCACCTCGGAGCACACGTAGATGGTCGGACGATCATCAGGAGGAGACAGGATGAATCAAGATGGTATCGCCAGATGCGACTGAACCAGTACCCGAAGGTCGGTGTAGTTGCGCGTACAGATGATATGCTTTACACATTTGTTGGTTGACCGGATGCCTGCAAGAAAGGAAATTCCACGACTTGAGGACCTGATGGGTGACGATGACCGGTAAGCGGCGAGGATAAGTAGTACTGTATGTGTTTGGTGCTGCCTCGGAGCGAGAATCCTCAATCAACAATCAAGGAAACGAGATCAGCGCGACACGGGGTTGGAGGCTTTGCGGACCGTATATCCACTACACGAGTCAAATAATTCATATAGTGATATCCATCAAAAAAGATCAGCAATATTCTTGAGATGGACATACCGGTGACTTAGACTTGCTGTACGGCACGATGACACCGCGGTCCGTGCGCGTGAACGACCGACTGTCCATGTCAATTGTGATGACATGCACTGCGTTAGTCGTCGTCACTAGCTACTAGCAGAATACAGCAACTTTTGTTTTTGTACTCTAAACGACCATGGGAGAACACCACAGGGACAAAAACAAGAACGAACTTGAAGAGCGCGAGGCTGTAGCTGAACGTTACTATGCACGACGCACGTTGCCGCACAGGTCACGGGTATACTAGTTAAGGCTAGTATTCCTTGAGGAACCTTCTATAACATTCGGACTTGGCCCGCCGTCTAGATCCACGCGTCCGTCCGAGTCCCTGCAGGGGCGTGGTGATGACTGATCCGCAGTTGTAGGTATTCATAGGCGAGGCACATGTGGTCACTAGACGAGTCTGCTCGCCGCGAATGTCTCTCAATCCAATCGGTTCGACTTTTTGCTTCGAATGTCCGATACAGTCGTGGTTAATGGAGTTCCACCGAAGTATTCGATGACTAGACGACTTCGAATTTCGTCACGTCTCCCCGCGTTCAGCGCGGGTTTGAGCTAGCTTAGTTAAGGGCCTTTGGAGTCGATAGTATACATAGCTCCCCGGGGATTTGGCCACGTCCCTGGCTGCGATCCACGGGTATGGTAATCGTAAGCTGTAATGGGTTTCATAGGCAAGGCACATGTACGTCTCGTATCCTTTGGGTGACTCGGGTGGGACACCGTACGTGCAAGCTCGTGGCCTGACTCATATACAACGTAGTCATCAGCTCCCTGTTCCCCATAATTAGTCACCGATAACTATAGCCCCTCCGTTTGAAGAACAATCACACGGTATTAGCTACCGGTCTGAATGAAATCACCACATGATTCACAATGTCACCCATCATTTGCCAAGATACAAATCCATTGTAAAAACACGAGAGAACGTGTCTGTCTGTATGTATGCATCGGAATATATGTATGTAAGAGTGAGGTGAAGGTTGATATCAGCGTGTGGTGGTACGTTATGGCACGATCAATCAATCAGTTGAATGAGGATATCAGGTACATGGTCAGTTGGAGAAGGAATGACTGCTTAGCTGGCGAAATTAAAGAACAAAGATGGTCGTAAAAATAACAACAACAATGACTTGATAGATGGAAAAAAAATATGGCAAGTTTGGAATTAAATGCAAAGATATACTCCTGGAGGAATTGATCAGAATTTCGTCGCAAAAAAACTTTATCATTATTGGCGTCACGTATGATATATCCATAAACAGGAAAAGAACGACAGGGGTGTTTAACTGGGATGGGGGAGTGCGCGGGAGTGTGGGGGCTTTGAGAAGTCAATGGCGTTGTACGCTGGTGGAGCTTCTTCTAGGTCCGCGTGCTCCTCGACCGCGCGTCGGTGATGGTGCGCTCGGGTGATGTTACGCACCCACCCTAGCACCTCATCAGGATCCTTCTCTGGACGAATCCTACCCCGCGGTTGCTGTGCAGTTGATGGCCGCGTGGGCATCGTTGCTGATATCGGCGTTGAGACGACGTTGGACGAGTGGGTGTACCGATGCCCCGTGGAAGATAAGCGGGATATCGAGGCAGGTGTTGGGGGAAGCGTACGAGCCAATGTGGGAAGGCGTTTGGGTCGAGCAGGAGGTGAGCTAGTAGGGGATACGGGGTTTGAGGGGACGGTAGGTAGTCGGCGCCGAACGACAGATCCCGAAGAAAGAGCACGGCTGCGAGACGGAGGCGTTTCACCCACACTATCCATATCACTGTCTAGCACTGTCGGCGGGATGAGCACTCCGTCTTCCGTGACTGATGGAGTGTGCCTTGTTGTTGGGATGGATGATAATCGGGGTGACGATCTCGATCGGTGAAGCCACGGTTGTGATCCAGGAGGGGGGTGCCATGAAGATGGCGGCGCAGGAAGTTCTCGCCGTGTACCCGCACGTGGCGAGGGGGAAGGCTGCGATGACAGTGGGATGTAATCAGATACTGGGGTGGGTGATATTGGTGCAGGGGAAAAGCTAAGGGGAGTTGAATAACGGTTGTTGGTATTGATCCTTGGAGCGGCTCTTTCTGAGTCATCGCAAAATGTGGATGTATGGAATTCACTGGATGGTGCTGAACAAGGGGTTGCGGGATAGCAGACGGACTCGGAGGAGATGCTTGCAGAGTCCCATGCTGTACCCGGGCGTGGAGGTAAGTCGCTACCGTCTGCACTATGAGGTCGTAATGATGGGTATAACGGTTCGCCATATACAATTTTGCGCCATTGATTTACAGATGTAGGTGGGGGCGCTGTGCCGGAGATATCAAGTACATCTGCATCCTCATTACAGTGGGTATCGATTGCAGGGGTCTTGAGGGAAGGATATAGAGGTTCGCCATACATGATTTTACGCCACTGACGTGCAGATGCAGGAGCAGATGTGGATTTAGGAAGGGAGTCGGATTCTGTTGCTGGGGTATCGAGTGAATTTGGGTTGTGCCTTACAGTCATCCAATCGTCGGGCTCTGTAACGAGTAGTAGAGCGGTGACAAAGAGGTTATCGAGTAGGGAAAGGGATATTCCAGCGTGTTCTACTTGAGGAACTGATTGATGGACAGGACCAAGGGTTTCGAAAACTTTAAGTCTTGGATTGTTTTGGTCGTCTTGTATTTCGAGGGATGCGATCAGTCGCTTGGATGATGAAGATGTGCACTTATGAGAAAGTGTGAGCGTAAGCGGAAATAAGTGACGGAAAGGAATGTTACCTGATAAGTGCGACCAGTTCGCTTCCACTTTAACGTATGGGGATGGTTTGGTAAGGTGAACTTGCGTGAGCTGGTGAAACAACAAAAATGAATGATGAAGGATTTATGACATATGAAGAAGAGACATACTTTCCAAGGTTGCCATACTTGAGGTAGCTGTCAGTGTCTCTCCAACGAGGTTCACTCATCTGTATGATTGCACCGTGGGTATCCCTTCCTTTGCCCTTGAGAGGGAGATCCTTGGGCCAACAAATGTCTGCGATTTTTACAGAAGCGTCCCATGGATCTGAACGCCATATGGTAGTTGAAGAGCCGACTGTTTCTACTGAGTAAAGAGGAGTTTCCGCTACGAGGTCTGTAGCGACGGAATCTAGAAAAGAAGGAGAAGACAACTTGAGTACGAGAAGGGGTCTCTGTTGTCGGCGAGAAGCCATGTCGTCGCGAATTTCCAGGCGGTGTAGGTAAGGGAATATAGCTGATGGATTTGAAGTAGAGGGACCTGGGATTGGTGATGAAGGAGAGGTGGATTTGGATGTGGGTGGAAGAGAGAGACGTTGAACAGGTGGAGGAACGAAGGGGGAGAAAGACGGTTTGTCAGAATCACCGATGGAGAGGGACATAAGCGCCCGATGCATGGCAATGAAAGTGGGTAGTATGAATTTGGGATGAGTGACACTATAAGGGACTACAGCTTACACCTTCAATCTCAGCGGCCCGTTGAGATCATCCACGTAAGTTAATCAGTTGTCCGGGTGATGACCGAGCGCTCTTTACAAACTCCGTCGCGTCCAACGCGCTCTTTTCACACACAATCCTTATTATTATTCCCATCATGTCTACCGAACCCAGGTAAGTTCTAATGTACCATTTCAGTCCAAATTTCGAATATTCCTCTTAGATCTCCAGTAAAAAAAGACGCGACGAGCCCCATAAAGTCTCCCGAATCAAAGGGAAAAGGGAAAACAAAGGCTCTTGCTGAGGACGTGTCAATGGAGGAAGAGGAGGAGGAAGAGGAAGAAGAAGACGAGGAAGAAGGTGACGAGGAAATGGAAGAGGTACGACTTTCTTTCATTCATATTTTTTCATCACACTCACCGACACAGGAGGACGAGGAAGATGATCACGAGGAAATCGACCCCAGCGCAATCCTTCCTCGTCGCACCCGTGGCACACGCGTCGATTATACATCCGAGGAAGCCCTCAAAAAGGCTGGCCTCACAAAGGATGACCACGATGACGACGACGACGAAGGCATGGAACATTAAGTCTCTCACGCCCCCCAATTACTTTAATATTGTTATCGCTCTCCTATAGTCTTTGGTCAATTATTTTGCAGGGCGTGTGTGTAATATTGCCAGCTGCCAGAGGTATCGTTTCATCTTGAAATTAAATAAAAATTCACCTTGGTTGGCACTTTATTCGCATGTTCGAATCTGTATGTCCTCGCACGTTGCTTTACTTCAGTCACGCGCCATTGTGCCGAGCTGATGGCGGCCTCCAAGTACTGAAGGATTTTGCATGATTTGAATGTGGACCTGAAACCCCCCAAAAATACTAGTATTTGCAGGACTACTCGGCGCAGAGGCTCCCACAAAGTCAACCAAGTATCTGGATTACAACGTGTTCATGCTACGCGACGCCGCCGATATCCAAGTTGGGGCACTTCTCACTCGGCTTTTCTGACGAGATATTCTAATTCATGTGCGTCCTTGTCTAGACCCTCCGCAATACGCGGTCCTTTACGAGTGCACTCCGCATGCCTTCCCTCGTTTCGACTCAGTCGATCGAACCTCAGCAAAGCCTAATTCTTTTCGGGTTTAAATATTCATACGGGGCCTCGAACTCCCCGTCGGGGACCGCTAGCTTGGCATGATTCTTGGCAGCCAGCCAAGCCTCCTGGGAAGTCCTGAACTTTTGTAGCTGGGCCTTTTAATATAGACCACAACCCCGACTTCTATTCTTGTAAGGCGTGCGTCCATATCTCATATCTATGGAACGGTCTTGACAATAGCAAGGCTGCCTCACCTGGCGCGTCCCTGTTTTCTGCCTCGCACCGAATTCGTGTGCTTTAGCTCGTAAAATCAGCTAGCCACCATTGTGAGGGGGCTGAGTCACTGCGAGGGTAGGTAGAGTTATTGTTAGGATCGAGTGCCAATTTCAATCATGGATCATCAAGTCCACACTCAGCTTCGAGCAGTGGTGGGAAGTAGCCTGTCAGCTAGCTATCTATACGTATGTGTGAAATTTACGATTTTAGATTACAACGTATGCATGACTACAAGCAAGCTGGCACTGCAAATACAAACAAACCATTACTGTGTCTGCTGCGTCTCTACTTCTTCACCTCTACCAGTCTCCACAAATCTATATATATATACACTACAGGTTGCGTAGTAGCAACTCGAACACAGTGTATCGGCAGTTGCAAAATTCTCGACCGAAGCCCAACCGAAATATCAGTAGTCAACGTACTCCACAATCATAATGGATCACAGCGCACACAATATGGCTGCTGCAAGGTGCAAGATGTACATGCTCTGGTACGTCCTCACCACCATCCACCCACAAGTACTTACCTATCCTCAGGAATACCCAAATCATCGACACATGTGTCGTATTTTCTCAATGGCACATCCGCTCTAACCTCCAATTCTTCTTCTCCTTCCTCGCCATCGTAGCACTAGGCATGTTCTACGAGTACCTCCGCGTCTTCTCGAGGGACTTTGACAAGCGCATTGCTGTGAAATTGAGGATCCGGAACGGGCGTAGGACGCCGCCTACTGCGAGTGGAAGGAGCTCGCCTGAACGTCATGGTGATGACGCCGAGGAGACGGGCTTGTTGAATGGGTCGAGGGTCACGAGGAAGCAAGGGTGAGTGCTTCTATAACACGTGCTTTTACTTTGATCGTGCTGACTTTGCCTTTATAGATTGACTATTCCGCCTCTCTATCGTGCCATGCGCGCTGTGCTGTATGGAGCCAGCGTTGGCTTGTCTTTCTTTTTGATGCTTGTGTTCATGACGTATAATGTATGTCTGATGGCTTGTTTTTCGGACACCGTCTGACTCGTTTGCGTATAGGCATACCTGATTTTTGCAGTTATCCTTGGTGCCGGGGCAGGACACTACATCTTGAGCGATACTATTGAGCCAAACGGCCCTCCTGAGAAGGGGATGGCATGTCATTGATCTGTCTACATGGGGAAAGCTACTATCAACATAACTATTACTCCTGCTTACGTGGCTTCGATTAGTCTCCATGTCTTCCTTCCGTCAAGGACCAGGTTCGACTACGGGAGACTAACGTAGATGAATGAGGATACCGGTTCCTTCTATATTTCAATATACCTCACTCACTCCAAAGGTGGAAGAATTGCTGTACACGAATATAGCTATGAATATGATCTATTGTTTCATCTACTGTAACCTCATCCTGCTTCGCAAGCACTCTGGGTGGAAGAAAACATGGATGATCGGGGCGGACAATGGCACACAGAGTTTACGATAATATTCAATGCACAGGGATTGTACTGAGGGCAATGAGCAAAACGGTGGACAGCACGATTTCTGGAGGCATAAGGTCCTTGTTCCATCCGACCCAGATACAAGAGCTCAAACACACCCGTGAGCTGATAAGACCATCAGCGTGTCCGTATCTTGCTCACAATGGAAGCTGATGATCATTACTTACACTTTCCGAGCCCATGTCACGGCGTCGGTGAAGCATTGTTAGGCCCCCCTCTTGCACCCTTCGTCAAGTTTGTGGTCATAGTGTCACGAGATGGCCCAGGCTGAGTTTCGACAAGTGGCTGGCTGGTATCTTTCGTCCGCTCCATCTCCTTTTTCATTTGCTCGTCAAAATGATCTTCATTAAAAGATTCCCGGCAACATCCTCGGGGACCGCAGCATTTGGCGCTACCGTGTCAAATGCATCAGTTCAAGTAAATGAGTCAACAAACTCATGTTACACCAATTTCTTTGAGCCAGTACGATGCCTACATGTGTAGGCATTTTGATAAGTTAGTCATTAATGGATTCAAATTGATGGAACACATTTTAGCCTACAGCAGGCTCCGCACATAGACCCCAAACATTCCCATGGCATCTGCCATAACCGATAAATGGAAAGCAACGGACAAAGCGCTGCAAGATATATATGTAGATAGAATTAGTCCCCGAGTATACGTGTATATATTACAAGGATACCTTCGGCCGGCTCTTCGATGATATGATTATGATATCACCGTAACAACTCAGGAAATACAATATTAGCACGATCTTGTCCTTGGTTCGTCTCTGCAAATAGACACAATGAGCATGTCTCTTCGCGTTCTCACCCTCGATAATGCTGTGTACAATTGATTTGAGTAAAGGGATCCGTTCGAAGGTTAGTACGGTTCGTGCTAGCGTCAAACCTTGGTAGCCATTACATAAATGTAGTCACTGCATACGCGGGCACAGAGGGTTGTCTTTCGAACGGATTGGATGGAATACAGCAGCGGCTTTCAAATGAGTCGATGGGTTTGACTTCGACGAGCTGACCATGCAGCGCAATCGCGCGCGCGCGTTTCTGACCAATCCTTTTTCTGCTGAGAGGTATCATAAATGCAGTTCTGTTTGAGATCCAGGCGATGAGGTACTCCAGGATTAGACAACATTGCGAGGTAGTCGGCGGGGTGTTCTTCTAGCCTGCATATAGCAGGGAAGGATGTAGACCAGATAACACCTGATTAAAGCCAAAACAAATGAATTGGGGGAAATATATTAATGTGCCTCCGAATTGTGTGTATCCGTCCTTCACATCGTATAATTTCGGTGCAAGAACTCAACTGGTAGTGCATCATGATTAGCAGTCACTAGACACCACATTAGCACAAAGTGCTGCGGAGAGTGCGAATTTAGACCGTCGGTAGGAACATAATAAATATTCGAAGAATTGATTTATCACCGGATGTATTCTATGGCATGGTCAGAAAAGGAGTGCGGACTCGGATGTGAAGGCAAATGGTACTTACCCCTCCTTGTCCCGCTTCCTGCCACTGGGTAAAATCATCCTGTTCTCGTTTTTCTCGACCTCTGACAGCTAGGTCCATGTCATAATCCACAGGACATTGGGAATGAGAAAAAGTAGCGGATCCTTCTTTCTCGTGGGATTAATGAGTCTCAGATGATCGATAATCCACTGGCAGAGCCTGCCGCAGAGAGGCGCTCGACTACAGTAGCAGCTGCGAGGCTGGCGGAAACCTTCCTTAGTCCAGACTGCATTGGTCGGAGGGTGGTTTCGTCAAACTTTAAAGTACGGTAACATGTTTTGTTTTGTTTACACCCCGTACATATTTGGATAGTATTGGTGGAAGCTATAGCCTGGTCCGAAGCATAAGCCGTAGTAGTTTGACCGAGTAAGCTTCCACTTCTTCGACACTCTAGTACCCCACTGCAGTTATCGATATTATAAGACACTATATGCAGTGACGCTAGTGGACCAGCTGTAGTAGCGACTCTCCGGAGTTAGAGCCTTAGAGGATTTCCAAGTGTTCTCGGAGTCCGAGGCCTTGACAGTTCACTAATCTACGCAGTACTGTACGCACTCCACAATGGATCACGGCGCACATAATATGGGTGCAAGGTGCTCAATTGCAATGCACATGCTCTGGTACATCCCACTCAACCCAACCCAACCCAGTCCATCCATACTTACCCAATCCCTAGGAACACCCAGATCATCGACACATGCATCGTATTTTCCCAATGGCACATCCGATCTAACCTCCAATTCTTCTCCTCCTTCCTTGCCATCGTAGCACTGGGCATGCTCTACGAGTACCTCCGCGTTTTCTCGAGGGACTTTGATAAACGCATTGCTGTGAAATTGAGGATCCAGAACGCGCGTAGGACGCCGCTTACTGCGAGTGGACGGAGCTCGCCTAAACGTCATGGTGATGACGCCAAGAAGACGGGCTTGTTGAATGGGTCGAGGGTCACGAAGAAGCAGGGGTGAGTGTTTCTACTACGCGTGTTTTTACTTTGATCGTGCTGACTCGCTTTGCTTTGCCTTTATAGATTCGCTGTTCCCCCTCTCTATCGTGCCATGCGCGCTGTGCTGTATGGAGCCAGCGTTGGCTTGTCTTTCTTTTTGATGCTTGTGTTCATGACGTATAATGTACGTCTGACTACTTGTTTTTCGGACACTGACGGATTTGTGTGCGTATAGGCATACCTGATTTTTGCAGTTATCCTTGGTGCCGGGGCAGGACACTACATCTTGAGTGACACTATTGAGCCAAACAGCCTTGCTGACAAGGGAATGGCATGCCATTGATCTGTGTACATGGGGAAAGCTGCTATCAATACGTATGTATATCCATTCTGCTTACATCGCTTCGATTAGTCTCCATGGCTCCTTCTGTCAAAGACTAGGTCTGATATAGACAGACCATTAATGAGAATGCTGGTTTCTTCTACGCTCATAATTAATTAACCTTGCTCACTTCAAAGGTTGAAGACATTGTTGTACACGAATACAGCTACGAGTATGATCAATTACTTCATCTCTGTATCCTCATCCTTCTTCGCAAGCCCTTCCGCCCGAAGCAGAGCATCAATTTCTGCAGGTTTGTAAATCTTAGCTTTTGGTGCTTTTGCTACTTGGTCGTATGTGAGGACTGCAAATTCGACTGTCGAGTACAGATCAGCGCCATGTTTGAGTAAGAAGGTAAGATGAGCCTACGCTTTTCGCTTCCAAGAGTTGTGCTGTCCATCGTCTTGCTCATTACCCTCAGTACAAGCCCGATAGCCTCCTCGACGCCCAAGTCGTCTTTGTATTCTTGTTTGAGTAAACTCTGTGCCGTGCCATTGTTCGCCCCGATGCATGTTGCTTTCCACCCAGAGTAGTTGCCAGATGGGTCGGAATGGTACAATTGGAAATGGTAATGTGGGTCATAGCCTGCATATAGCAGGGAGACACCAAAAGGACGCAGACCTAGACAATATCTCGTTAAAGTCAAAACAAACAAATTGGGGAATAGATTAACGGACCTCCGAATTGCGTATATCCTTGCTTCATATCGCACAATCGCTGTGCAAGAAGCTCAACTGGTATATCATCGTTATACTGCAAAAGATGTTGTTGTGCCACAGTCCGCGCGTAGTTCACTAGCGAATTCGCATCGGACGTGATGCCTGCAACTCCTCCGATTACATTTCTGCAAATTCCAGAAATCAAGAGACTTCCTAGGTACTTGTTGGGGGTAGTGCTTACGAGTTTAATAAGAACATCTTCTCTCCACTGCCGCCGTAGCCCCCACCTTCCTTTGCGCTGGAAAGATCTAGGAGCTTCCCTGTCACACGTTTCTCAGCGGCCAGGACAACACCGTCCTTTGCGAGTACGCCGAGGACTGTTCCTGCGTGCGAAATGGCTTCCATGGCATATTCGACTGGAATGATAGGGTTAGGTCGTGAGCCGTCTGCAATTCTCTGATGAGCGTACTTTGGTAAAGCCGGCCTGTGCATGATAAACGAGTCAGATCAGGGAATTTAGTTGATAATGTTAATTACGCACCTTCCGGAGAGAATATTGTTGTTCGACCTGTAAATCAATGGTCATTATATGGACTCAGTAGGTAGTGCTGCTAGGATACGTACTATCATATCTTCGGGCCTGCACGAGTGATTCATGTGAGTATTCGTATGTCAATGCAATTTATAAAATGTGCATACCATGGTTGATGAATCAGGGAACGAGGAGGGAGGAGCGTACTTGTAAGATGGAACTTGTCACTGACGCGTTCCCTCAGATTGAGTTGGCATACGCGTCAGGTTAAGCGGGGGGTCGCCGGCATTTGCCTATTAACTCATACTCAACCCCTCTAGTAAGGTCCTCGCTCTCGTTTGTCACTAGACTAGTACTCTTCGAACATTTTCTTTCGTTACCGCGGATGTGTACATCTTTTATGGATTTTAAGATGATGGTATGCAGAAATTGCTCCGAGGAAATCAGCTGCAGTACTCTGCTCCGAGGAACGAATATCAACGTTTGGCACTAGAATTGGAAGGCCTCCCCGAAACATCTGTTATTAAGAAGACACGACTGTCAGCTCAGTCTTCCGTCTATGTATATGGTCTGACTGCGGAAGACTACGATTCTGCGCACCTGCATACACTTTGAATGCCGAATGAAAGAAAAGTACTAGCGTACTGCTTCCGATTCGGCGACTTCCCCATGTCTGTGGCATATGGTACACCCCTGGCCACATCTCCACTTCCTCGTCGGCCATCGCCATCAATCATATTCCAGCTTTGTGGTGGAATTCGAGGTACTACAATAGTCGCATTAACGTTGTGACTCGCCATGTCTCTTCCTAGCGTGCACTCCGAAGCGCCAACATATCCCGAGGACAGAGGGGCAAATTATCCGGCTGTCAACGTTAACCTTGATACCTCGGTGGAAAACAAGCCTCTTGTTGATGGAAACATGAGCGATGCAGTATTCTTGGTGGTGATGGTACGTCTATTTCTCACTTGCATTTCCAAGCACTAGTATCACTCAAGGGATGCTCACTGAGCTCTCAGGGCGTATCTGGCACAGGAAAATCTACTCTCGGCGCTGCGCTATCAAAGGCTCTCCGTCTCCCATTTATCGACGGCGATGACCTCCATCCGCAATCTAATGTAGACAAGATGTCACGTGGAGAACCTCTCACAGACACAGATCGCCAGCCCTGGCTAGAAACTATCCGCAGAACAGCCGTTAGTAGCGTTCTAAGTCAGCTTGGGAATGACCACAAATCACATGCGGAGCCAAACGCAATGCCCGAGACCGAGACGATGCTTGACAAGTGCAGCATGCTCGGGCGTAATGAGCAGCTGAGTTCTAGTATGAGGGATAAAGACCAGAAGCCGGGTATTGTCATCGCGTGCTCTGCGCTGAAAGGGAGTTACCGGTTGGTGCTACGGGGCGAAACTCTGTCGGAAGCTGAGGCGTCGAAGCATTCAAGAAAGCTTCCGACGTGCTTTGTGTATATGAAAGGCTCGCGGGAGATGCTTATGAACCGAATGATGAAACGCCAGGGACATTTCATGAAGGCTGCGATGTTGGATAGCCAATTGAAGACGCTGGAAAGCCCTGAGAATGAGGAGGGTGTGGTAACGGTGTCGATAGAGTGGTCGACTGAGGACCAAGTGCAAGAGGTGGTCAGGGCTCTCGAGGATGGAGAAGGACACCAGCATGTGGCATCGAAGCATTGATAAGTGTTTTTTTACATAAAAACTCGCAATAAAGTATAGTTCTTGCAGACTTTCTTCCTTGAAAAGAAGGAATGGCTAGGTCAAGCTTCTTTCTTGAGAGGTCTGACTACGGGTAGTGGGAGACAGGGTTATTTCTTCGTCCGGGACTCCAGCATAAGATCATGCAACTTTGCATGTCTCCTTCAACGTGAGGCCATCATCATATCCAAAATATTGGCCATGCATCCGGCTTTACGAAATCTCCAAGTGATAGACATCATTATCTCTCACACGAATCACGGAACCCTTCCTGCACTTGCCTCCACATGCCGCATATTTGAGGACCCGGCACTTGACGTTCTTTGGAGGAGGTTGTCTTCCGTGGAGACCCTCACCAGATGTATGCCAGGTGACCTGTTTACCGTTGAGCAAGGATGCATGGTCAGTATTCAGTGTCTCGTAACTCCAGAGTGTTAATACTGAATTCACTTATACAGGTACTACAGAAACCTCCTGACGACAAGATGTGGGACACTGTTTGCAAATACACGTCCCGCGTACGCTCGATCACACAAATATATGAATCAAGGTCTATCGAAGCCCTTGGGTCGATACTGTTGTCTTGTCCTTTGGCACCCACATCTTTGTTTCCCAACCTCCGTAGGCTAACATGGCACGCCAATGGAACTCGCCGCGCAGCAGATTTCTTGCGCATGGCTTTTGTGCCTACCCTACTGGTCCTGGATGTGACGGTTTCTTCAGTTTCAACTTCCCTTGCCTTTCTCTCGGTCCTTTCGTCTCTTGGGACCTCGTGTCCTCACCTCCAGAACTTGTATATGAACCGTGACCGCGAGCCTTTAACCGACCATTCATATTGCAAAATTACACCCTTCGTTATAAAACCTTTTTCCACACTCCATCATCTTCGCACATTGCGGGCATGGGACATAGGGGACCAAGGTATCCAACACATTATGCAGCTACGAGCTCTGCAGTCGCTGTCACTGGATTTGAACTCATGGCTAATTGGGGAGAAACGATTGTATCTGCAACTCCCCGGTTTTCATGATTTGAATTTTCTGGCCCTTCATATCAACAAGTTGGAGGATGCTTCGAAGTTCTTCGTTTCACTCGAGGTTGTCAGAAGCAGGGACATAAGAGTCTTCTTTAACCCTCTGTCTCCCCCGCCTGCATCCGCAATGCTATCTCAGTTTCTCGGCATCCTCCAAGAAAGATGCGACAACGATAAGCTTGAATGCTTTTCTCTCGTCGGATATTCGAAGGCGATGCTCACAAAACCAGGCGTCTTCACACCACTGCACACATTTCGCAATCTGACTCAACTGAATATCCAGGGGAGCTTTAGCATTTCGATGTCTGACGAGCAGCTATGCCAGCTGGTGAGAGCCTGGCCTAGGCTCCAAGTCCTCGAAATCAGCAGCTGGATCGCTATCGATGTCGCTACGGTACTACCCACATTCCACGGGCTAATAGGGTTGCTTCAGCTCTGCCCCGCTCTGACTTCGCTCGCTCTTGTCGTCGATACAACCAAGTTGGATGGCATAGATCTCAGAAGCCCCAGTGGTGGACGCTTTAATACGCTCAACGGCCTCACGCTCGGCAATTCACCCATTGATTGCCCAGTAAACGTAGCCCTCATCCTCAGCGGCCTCTTCCCCCACCTTGAGCAGGTCGATATCGATTGTTGGAATGGAATCCAGATGTACGTGCTGCCACAGAGGACAGCAGCAATGAAGCAATGGGCGTCAGTCAATAGCATCCTCCGTGGCTTCAGCGTTGTAAGGGAGCGGCGTATTGAAGCTTGATGAGGTTGTCTGGTTGTAGGCTGCACCTTTGGACTATGTGATTGCACACTTACAGTACGCGCATTCATGTGTCGAAATTGTCGTTCATATGATCTTTGGGCGCTCAATTCAGTCCTAGAACTAGACAACTGGCCGATCTGCATTCTGAGAACGATTCGGAGACACCAGTGATCGTCCACTCCAACACCGCGGCAGGTTGCCCAACTTTCGGCATGAACCAGGTGAAATGCTGTAAGATGCATATACACAACTATCAATACGTTGTGGATCATGATCATATGTATGGGTAGGGTGCATGGACATAGCTCATTCCAACACCCCCCACTCCCACTCAATCTTCATAACCACCACTCACCCACCGTTGCGGCAGATACCCGATCAACTTTGTCATGAATCAACATGTTGCTGCGTAAGACGCTTATCCGAAAGGAACCTAAACACGCAGCGACTCCACCTGAACGGCGTCGATTTGGATGGCGTGCAGCCTGTCGTCGTCGAGTTCATCGTCGTAGTAATCATCGTTCGATACACCGTGCCAGCGATTACTTCAGAGGGACCAAGCCGCCTTTGGGGGCGAAACAATATTTGTGGTCTAACAAGTGGATGCCTGACCAAGATGCAATGACTCGGAGGTCATAGACTATATGTAGCGTGATAATTTGCAATGTCCTGACAGCCTACACATGTGGTTGCTGGTGTAGGCTGGTGTAGGGTGCAGAACTACTTGGGGTCCGGCTAGTTCTACCGGTACCGGTTACAAACGGCAGAACTGTTGAAACTGGTTGGTTGTTTTGCCGGGTGGAAAAACTTTAGGCTATATAGATTAGCACGATGTGGTACCAGCCCCCGATGTCAAGCACTTACCATCTCGGAGAAGGTTACGAGTCTAACTGCAAGTGCCACATCAGACTTCGTGCGAACTTCCGACCTCTTCAAGTTGCGAGCGAAGCTGCGAGCACCAAGTACTAGTAAGTGCCAGAACAGCCTGAGAGGCCGACGCAAGCTGTAAGCAATGATACGAGGGGGCGTCCTCCAGCGTGCACCATCCGAGTCTTAGGGGAGCTCAGAGCTGTCAGAGGCTCCGTACTCCGAATCGTGCATCTCTCACCAATTTCTTTTCACCGAGAGGTTGTGTCGTATGGCACATATGCAACTTATTTTGAGATCCAGTTGATGGAGAATAATTCCGGGCGCAGTAAGCATATGCGCCAAGTAGTCTGGTGCTTGTTCTGGTGCCTCAATATAAGGTGCGATCCTCGACGGAACCTATATTAGCTTCAAAGTTAAGAACGACGACGGCTAAGTCACCGACAGGGAAAGTAATGTATAATGTTTGCTCTCAGCCATGGAAGGTCCAGAGGTGCAAGTGGTAGCTATGTACAGCTGATAGTATCGTGAAAGTGGAAACAAAGTGGAAGAGAATCTTGTGTATTTAGCCCTATTGTGTTTGATTTACCTACATATTTACAACATCGCATCTTCATTCAAACTCGCATCACTTTTGTGTCGTCAATGAGCTGACGAGATACTTACTATACCAAGGGTCGAGCCCGACGAAAACATACTAGTCATGGAAGCCAGCTGTCTTTCATCAAGACCACCATTTTTTTCCCATCTTCCCTGGGCCTGACGTTGAACCCGAGAAACAAATTTTCGGTAACGATTAACGATTTTTTTATTGGCTGACTACGCTACTGATGCTGAGACATTCAGGCAAGTTACATAGTAACGGCCCTTGGCGCCAGTACTAGTACTAGTGTCGGCACAAGAAGGTTTTAATGAAAGCATGAAGACGTTTCTAAATTCTATGGAAAGTCGTATGTTCGCTTCAGGCTTTATATGGTTTGATAACGTCTGCGGGAAAGAATCTGGGAATATCGGTAACCGCCGATGCTAAAGGTATTTGCCTCTAGAACCGATCTACTTGGGAATGGTAAAATATAAAGGAGCCAATACCATCTCCTTCCGAATAGTAAGGTCACACTTACTACTCCACACTAGCCTCCCAGCCTGAAACTGCACAACCGAGGCATAATGGGCCAGCTCACCGTTTTCGGGTATCTTCGCGAGCAATGGACGGAGCTTCCGATCCCCACTGCAGATGTCAGCGACCAGTCGCTCATCGTAGTCGGTGCTAATGTCGGACTCGGACACGAGGCTGCTGTGCATTTAGCACAGCTCAAACCTAAGAGCCTGTTGATTACTAGCAGAGACGGAGTCAAGTGCGAAAAATCAAAAGCAGGTATGCATGAACCCTGACTCGGAAGGTTATCAGGGAACTTTATGACTTGTATAGACGTGGAGAGCCGGTCTGGCATGACTGGTATCGAATCCTGGCCTCTTGAGCTATGTTCATTCGATTCCGTGCGTTCTTTTGTGGACACTTTTGAAGCGAAGGGCTGCACAGCCAATGTTCTTATTGCTAATGCCGGCATATCGACGCTCAAGTACACAAAAACCCCGGATGGCTACGAAACTACGTGAGTGCTTTGCTGACATTGCCGTTATTTCACCTCAAGAATTTCCATAGATTTCAAGTGAATTATCTGTCGACCGCTCTGTTGAGCTTATTGATACTGCCTCACCTCATCAAGGCAGGTACTCCTGAACGTGCCTCAAGACTGGTTATTGTATCTAGCGAGTTTCATTATCTGGCCAACAGACTAAAAGGGGCAGACACATGGCCTAGCATCATCGAAAAAATCAACGATGAAGCATATTGTACCTCTAGGTAAGTCTCATTGACGTCTCTTCCTGGAGCACTAATAACATGCAGCAGCGTAATGTTAAACCGCTACTCCTTATCCAAGCGTGAGTAATAGAGTACATGCGTTATTGTGTTTACAACTCCGTCATGTGCAGTTCTCGAAGTGATGTTCATCCGTGAGCTGTCTTCACGACTTCCCACACCAACTTTAGTCGCAGCTTCGACGGTCAATCCTGGTTCTTGCCACTCTTGTCTTACCCGAGAAGTCGAATCAAATCCACTCTTCAAGTTTGCCGTGAGAACTTACAAAGGGTTGGTGGCACGCGCAACTGAGATGGGCAGTCGGACACTTGTCCATGCGGCAATCGAGCCAAATGAGAGGGAACGGCATGGCCGCTACCTGTCTAGCTGCGAAGTTGCCGAAGAGAGTGATTATACTCTCAGCACAGAAGGAAGGGAGGTTTCGAAGCGTTTGTGGGTACGTACCTGCTCATTTTTTACTACCATGGTGCTGACTGATATCTGGCTGAACAGCATGAGACCCTTGAGATCCTTGGAGACATCGATCCCAGAGTCAATACAATTGTGTCTGAGTACCTCGTTCAGGAAAAAGCATGATTTGTTCATTTATTCGTCCTTGTGTTGCATTCTGATCACGTGGATGTATGTGGAATTCATCCCTGCATGTGCGTACTCTACCTGAACGTCACATGTACTCCACTGCTCGCTGTCAGTGTGCGTCGGCTCTCCTGTTTCTCTGCGTAGCGCTTATCTCTGTGTCTGTAATCCACCTTTTCCAATGTATCTTCTAAACTCCACATGTTTCTCTTCTAACTATACTTTTGTTCTTTCACCACCATGATACGCAATATAACGAAATATGTCTGTCGAAAACAGATTAGTACGAAATGCGCGAGTGCGTATCACCGCTCTTCATCGAACACTCGGAGGACTACATTGCCCGCCTCGCATCACCTTCTCTTTCTATCCCGCGCGTTCTAATTGGACTGTAATTCGCAAACAGTTTCCCTTCCGATCTGCTTAGGCGACGACATGCAACGGATGTCAAGGGCTGATGCTAGCGTTGTGGGCAGAACTGGCAGAATAATCGGCCCGGGTCAGCGGGTTGGATTGTGCTACAGAATGCTACAGAGCGCTCTGTAGCACTCTGTAGTGAATTACGTTTGCCTGATGCGTTCTGCCGAGTGGCATAACTCTAGCGGTGAAATCTACAGCATCAATGACAGTCCTACCAAAGACATCGGCGACGCCCCATCCCATCCATCATCCTCGCCACCATGATACACGACATCAACCTCATCTACAGCAGCTTGGGGTACTATCCCTCGGTCAACCCAATCCAATTCAGCAAAATCAAAATGCCTTCCCTCCAAGGACCTCTGCGTTGTTAATAAATGACCTGGCTTTTCGGCGAAGCTCGGGAGTAGCATTCATGCAGTGGCGGATGATATGGCTAGGCAGTTCCACTCTTTCCAACAAACTTTCACTGGCGCAGTTGATACGGCCTCTCAACTATTCGAATCAATGCCTTTCTCAGTATTCAGTGCTACTACCTATCTACCAAACTAGCTATCATTAGGAACTCCCCTGTCGATTCTACGTTTTGTACCGAGTTTTATCCAACCCCCGTCGGTCGTGAAGCGAACTTTGCACAAACCTGAGCGCCAATCCTAGCTAGAAGACAGTTTAAAGTTGGGTTCTGAGCCGGCTTGACATCGGTCACAGCTGCGCGGAACTGATAGTCAGAAGTACTGTCGGGCACTTAAATATTCAATTCTGCCATTTCCTTGACATTCCGATATTGTTCAACATTTTTGGACTAGCCAATCTGTAGACCCAGCACCTCTCGTACTTTCCTTTCAACGTCTACATAGGACATGCCCAATCATGTCAGACAGTAGAAATGCTTCCTTAGCATTTGAGTGTATGCTCGGCGACTAGTAACAAATAGGCTCACTGATTATTTTGGTGGCACGTATGCTTCGGACCACTTGCAGGTCCTTTTACCACAATCCAAAAACTTGTATCGATATGTACCGCTGTTTCGATGGAATTCTGTCCTGAAAACGCAATAGTCCACCGGGGCATTTTGAAATATGTCGGTGGGGCAAAAGCATGATCGAACTTCGTCATCTGTGCCAGTGTGCATGTCTGGATAACAACAGCGTATACAAGACTCGAGTCAGACACCATGGAATCAGCGTAAGAATGAACCTCTTACTGTTGTTTGAATCAATCTGTGTTTAGACGAGAGGAGTTATTCATTTTCATCCCTTACTGCACTAGAGTACTTATAGTGTGAGTGGTACTACCGTCTGTTAGCTCCTATTACGAGTGGTGCTGGCATTGCTAGTCGATCCGGAGAAGTGATCAGGCGATCAGGCGCTTGCCGCTTGCAACTAATCGGCAGCATGGGATAAATCAATATGTGGGTCCTCGACACTGACAGCTATGAGAATCACGGAACTTCGTGTCGGTGGTGCTGAGTCCTGACCACCACTCGGAGAAGTGATGGGGTTCCTAGTGTTGTGGGCAGAACTCTGCCAAGGCAGATGGCAAAACCTCACTGGCAGAATATAGAAGAATTCAGGGTGTACTACAGGCTTTCCACAGCGCCTAGGTCTGGAGCCCGTCCCTTGTCCAAAGTAGGTTGATCATGACTCGGATAAAGCTGACATTATGTAGTACCGAAGGTTGCCAAGCGGCTCGAAAGTCTCCAGACTCCAGTTACGATCTTGAAGGTGCAAAATCTAATCATGACGAACTGAATGGGGAAAGAACGATGCTTCAAGAATTTGTCTTGGACTGGGGATATGAATCATGATGGGACGGAAGTATTAGAAGGGTGAGCATTCGACTTTGCGGAGCCACCGCATGATGAGTCTGATCGTAACGAGGGACTAGTGCCACTGGCAGCAGTGGTAAACGGTGTTCTAGCAAAGCTGACGCTGATTTCGTACAGCAAAAATAATGTGCACGTCGTGTGAGGTGTGGGGACTGGGGAGATCTATGGAGTAACTAGAGTTGAACGCGTCTGTCACATTTGTGACTGGGTTTGGCCATTTCTTCGCCTCTCCTTCCTAATGCCATACTAGTAAGATAGGCGTCACTCTTATCCAGCACCGCTTACATCAGCACATTGAGAGCCTCGTCATTGCTCAAATTATGAGCACATATATTTGTTTTTGATGTATATGGATCCTAGGAACTATCTAATAGTAGTTTAGCTTGAATTGCCAGGAAACAGAAATAAAAAATATTCAAAACTGGAGGAGATTTTCATCCCCCAAAAATTTTTGTTCTATACAGTCAGAAAGTAGTTTACAAGGCCATGGGATGCGAGGGAATGATTTTCAAGTTTTCGGCACACCAACTTTTGGCCGCTTATATAATACATCACGTGATATGTGCCTGGGCAGGACGAGGAGGAGAAGGCAGCAAAAATCAGGGATATTACACACATAAAGCATCTCTCAATGGGTGTAAAGTCTAAAGCTAATAAGGCTCGTCTCAAAAATATTCAGTCTGCACTTTCCAGGTCCCACAAAGCCACGGTCGAAGATGTCTCTGACTCTGAGGAGGACTCCAGCTGCAGTGATTCCGAGGATGATATGGAGTTCAGTGTGGAAGAAGAGGGAGATATACAGGATGAAGCAGCACTTCTCACATTCTCAGAAATCCTCTTTCATGCACAGAATACTGCTGCCGAAGGGGAAAGACAGAGGTCAAAAGATACCGGAAGGCCAAAGCATTACACCGGAAACTCAACTCGGACTCTACGACGTCATGCTCTGAAAAGGAAAAGGATTGCGGGAACAAATCAGACTTTCATCAGCAGCTGGATTACAAAGAAGCCGGAATTCGAAGGTGTCCAAGTTGAAGGCACTGAATCTCCATATGAGGTGAGTTCTGATGTCATGGCTCGTGTGCATGAGCAAATCGTTTAAAAATAGCCAAGCCCTGTTCGAGAGGAGGAAGAAGAATCTTCCGAATCAGCATCAGATTCGTCTGGGGATTCCATGGGAGAGAACCCATCTCGATCATCACCTTTTGAAATGTTATTCAGCGAACAGGAGGAACAAATTCAGAAAATGCTGGAAGACATCCAAAATGGACAGCCACCCTGCGATGACAGTCCAGAGACATTCACAGATTCAGTTCTCAATGCTCTTGATTACAAAGACTTCCCTGCCTTACATCGGGCTCGAGAAAAAATTGCAGCGAGCAGCAAAGACAAGAAGCTTGATGTGGTTTTCCGATCTCGCATCACAGCAATGCTTGGTGCTTTGAACCTCTACCTTGATCCGGAGCTGTCGTATGGTTGGCGTGAAGCATCTCTCGTGGCCTCGAAATCACTAGGCCAAGGAATCAATCATGCACGCAACATACGCACCTGGATTCATCAGTTTCTCCGTAATGGGAAGTTCCCTCTCCATCGATACGGTCAATACCACTCATCAATTCTTGAGGACGAAGACTTCGCACAAGAAATTCAACTTCACCTGTCCGAAGTCCAGCAACAGGAGGGCCACATCCGAGCTCAAGATATTGTGGACTATGTTGCCACACCAAAAGTGCAGGAGAGGCTTGGTGCAAAGGCCAAGGTAATTTCAAAGCGGACAGCGCAGCGGTGGCTGCGCAAACTCGATTGGCGTTATGGACGAAAACGGAATGGCATGTACATTGACGGCCATGAACGTCCTGATGTTGTTGAGTATCGCAATCAGTTCATTCAACGATGGCAGGAGTACGAGAAGAGAATGTTTATCTACGATAATGATGGCAACATTCAGTACACACCAAAGGGCTTCCCTGTCGCTCAAGCTGGCCGATTTCGTCTCATTCTCGTAACACATGATGAACCAACCTTTTATGCCAACGACCGTCGCAAAACGGGGTGGTCTCACTCAAGTGAGAAGGCCACTCCTCAACCCAAGGGCGAAGGACCATCATTAATGATTTCGGATATGTTAACGTCTGAATGGGGCCGGTTGCAGCATGGTGATAGGTGAGTGTCACAATTTGCAGCATTGCGTGAAATAATGCTGACTGCGTAAAATTTAGCGAGGCGCGGGTTATTTTCAAGGCGGGAAAAAATCGGGATGGGTACTTCTCCGCATTAGATCTGCTCAAACAAGTGGAGCACTCAATTGATATCTTCGACGACAAAACCAACGGCTTCGCAACAGGCTTGTTCATGTTTGACAATGCACCAAGCCACCAAAAACGAGCACCGGATGCCTTGTCAGCTCGGAAAATGCCCAAAAGACCTCACCAAAACTGGACGCACCATAAAGATGGGCCACGCATGCGGAACGGCACATTCAATGGTCAATCACAGGAATTTTATTATTGCGACGATCACCCAACCATGCCTGGTTGGTTCAAAGGCATGGAAACAATCATTCGAGAGCGGAATCTCTGGCCTGCAACTGGACTCAATGCACAGTGCGAGGGATTCAAGTGCGAGCTTAACCGCACAGACTGTTGTTGCCGGCGATTATTGTTTTCCCAACCAGATTTCACTTCGCAAAAATCTCACCTCGAAGAATACATCACTTCCCGTGGCCACATCTGCGATTTCTATCCAAAGTTTCATTGCGAACTAAATTTCATCGAACAATACTGGGGCGCGGCAAAATTTCGATACCGAACGAGTCAGCGCACATGTGATATGGATGCGATGGAGAGAAATGTCATTGAATGCCTCGATGATGTACCATTACTTCAAATTCAAAGGTACTGTAGAGTTACGCACCTAAGTTCGACCTGATATGGGTGTGACCGAATGAACATTAGGTTCGAAAGTTCGAAGGGGTGTGTGACGTGTGACATGTTGCGCATAGGTTCGTTGTGTGAGACGACCGACTGGGCTGGGAGTCTCATTAGGCAGAAGTATTTCTTTCTTTGTACGAGCGCAGAGATGCCCGCGCTCAACCTGGAGACTCCGTCGCTAGTGCTCACCCCTCGGAGCTTTGTTTGCAAGTTCAATTCCGTTCGGCAACATCACACCTTCTTCCTATGTTGCTGCAGAGTCCTGCCAATGCGGATCCGATGTTTGGTGATCTGCAGCACATTGCGCTAGGTGAATTATCAATCCCTGATGGCTACAGTGCTGATGGATTGGGTAATCTGCTGGCCGACAATGAGTCGGAGAGCTATGAACAAGCACCAGATGATACAGAGCCTCAATTTGCAGCTGTGACCACTGACAGTTCGAAGGAGGTTGATGTCGAGGGTCGCGGCAAGCGCAGACGCGTTGCAAATACTCAATATAAGGACTTTTGGCAGCACTAGGACTTTTTTCGTGTTTTTACTGCATGTTTTCGTGTTTTTACCGCATGTCACAACTTAAGTTCGATGACCTCAATATGCGTGTGACTGTCACACAAAATAGGTTCGGTTCGCTCGCCCTGTGATGGTGTGACGAACTTAAGTGCGTAGCTGTACAGTATTTATTTTCATTGGCTGTTCTTGTATGTACACTATTAACAATGGTACGCAACACAGATACGCAAATCGATCTGCGTGTTTCATTTCCGCGTATGTACAAGGTCTTACTGGTGGTGAGGCAGCTTGGGCTAACCGTAAATACCACGGACATCGCACTCTACCCCCCTCTATGATTCTTGAAGTTAAGGAGGCACTGAGAAAGGCCTAATGCACCAGTATATAGTGTTACTACATGTACTAATAACAAACTCGTCACTAATCTTTCTGCAGTCTCAATCTCAACTGTTGAAAATTTTCAAGTCGAAGGTTTGGCCATTTTTAGGGTTAGGGTTACGATTATGTAAGGGTGTTGGATACGAGTGACGCCTATCTTACATCAACTATTCGGCCCGCGGCAATGGTCTTTTCTCTCCGGTATTAGAGTGTTGTGTGTTCAATGGTGGTACAAGTTTGTGCATCTGGATTTGCAAAGTGATCTCAGGCTGTATAATTATGTGCGTGCAACCTCCAAAAATTTTCCTTACAGCAGTTTCCAACTTTGCAAAAGTAATGGCACTGGCCAAACTTTTCGCGTGGATCTGGACCCTTGGACGCCAACAAAGCTAGAAATCCCATTTGTATTGTTAGTTTCACAACCATTGTCAACCGGCGGATCAGCAAAGGCCCGAAAGAATGCGCACTGTCTGTCTGTGGGTGCACGGATTGGAGTTAGAGGATTTCTGCGAAGCTTACAGTGTCTCGTGAATAAGCTGTTTTCCCTGGTGATGGATATTCGAAGAAGTCCAAGAACATGGCGCTGTCGTGAAGCATTGGATACACTTTTACTATTACACGAGCACACCGAGTCTTGCCAACCGTTCAAGACCTCTTTGCAGAGGAGTCAGACTTGTACCTCGATGAAGTAGTATGCACGCGGCTTGCATTCGAGCGCAATATCATCATCAGTCCTTCTAAACTTTCTCGCAATCTCGAACAAGCTGGTCTGACGTGGAAGGTTCTACAAGTTTGCTATCGAAGCAAAAACGAACATACCTATGCGAGACTTTACGGACGGGCGGCAAGGAGTACGAGCCGTGCTAACTGATGTATGGCCCTTTTGCGGTAATTCTGTCATCTCAGACTGCCACCACACTAGCAGAACATGGTTCTGGTTCTGCCAGTTCTAGTACTACCGGAAGAACTGCTTCAAAATAGTTCTGCCCACAACAATAGGCCCATGGGGAACTTGCTTCCAGCTAATCATGGCAGCGTGTAATAATGATGCGGGTCCTCGAGCAGCGTTGTCTGACAGCTATGACAACTGTAGGCTAGGCTTGAGGAGTGCTAACCGACCAGTCGCTGACCGCCACCTGAGGAAGTGATATTAAGGTGCTTACTTCCTGCTAATCAACAATGTACAACTCAGTCTCGATTGCAGAGGACATCTATTGAAATTCGCCGAGCTGTTGTCGATTATCAGCTGTGATAGGCCGTGCTTCATAACCCCTTGCGAGCCCCAGTGACGTGTCGTTAGCCAGGAAAAAACATAATGTGCGCCGCCGTGCGGAATGTTTGTTTCGCCCCACCACCAAGCGAACTACTATCTTCCTACAAAGTTGAATAGGGGAGACTAAGTCACAGCACAGTCGGAGCATAGGCCGCGATTCTGGTTCGTGAGCAAAATATCCTTTGTATTGATGATACAGCATTCTCACTGCAGGCATTTGGTTCTAGTGCAAATAAAGTTGGAAGATATTCGTGGTTTGTCGTTCCTAGCGATGCGAGAACTCGTCAAAAGTTATGAAATGTGGAACTGTACAACTGAAAATCTGGATCACGTTGTCATTGTATGGAAGGAGAATGATAATCATTACCAATCTCGATTATCCGGGCGTTGGGCAACGGCCAAACCATTCGACCTCGATAGTCTTTCTACCTCCGAGACCATCCCCATTCCCATGCATATTTTCAAGGGCCGTTGGCATCCATCTTTAACCGAATCACCTCCTGTGGCTCCCACAGACTCTTTTTTGAAATGTCCCTGCATAATCCTGCCTGACGACTACGACGCAGACGAGCCAGGCTTGTGGACACCTGGAGACGATCTCATCAAGGAGGCCAAAGTCTACGAAATCCTACAGCAGCACCCTCACCCTAATATTTGCGTTTACTATGGATGCGTTCGTGACGGTGACCACATCACCGCCATATGTTTGAAAAAGTACACACGCAATCTCATGGAAGCAGTTTGGAAAAGCGATCCCACCCTGAACCCTGCTGCGATTCTTGATGGTATTTCGAAAGGGCTAGCTTTTCTACATGAGACGCTTGGTCTTGTGCACAATGATATCAACCCCGCTAACATCATGCTTGATGATGCGGGAGTTCCTGTAATAATCGATTTCGACTCTTGCATACCAATTGGGGAGGAGATAGTGATGAACTGCAAGGGGGGTACAATTGACTGGACAGTGGAGCCAATGCCGACCATTGCTCTTCCAGAAAATGATATATATGGCCTGACACAGATTGACGAATTCATGAAAGGAAGACGATCATAGATGTGAGTATCTTTGTCATTTTTGTGGTGTTATTCATGACCGTTTGTATTATTTTCCTTTAGATTGTGCCAATCGTTTAGAGGAAAGAGGGTCAATCTGAAAGGTGGTATCCGACTGAAACGCTGCAATGCGTGGGTCAGCGTTTGCGCAACGAAGGTCAGGGAGGTGGTATTTATACTTGCTGTCCCAAGGGCAGGCTCGCATTTCAAATAAATAAATTGACGTGGTAGCTCAGCAGATAGAGGTCGAAAAAAAAATCAGCACGATACTAACAGACAAGCAACACTGTGGTATTCGCGCGCCGACATATACACGTCGTCTTAATTACAGGTCGGTGCCAAGGGACGAGGGACGAAGCTCTGTCATAAGTACTGAAGTGTTGAAGTACTCAGGAAAGCTTCCGATGAAACGCGAGGGGCGTCTCATGAAGGCTACGATATTGGATTGCTTGTCGAAGAAGCCTGCAAAAATGATACTGTTTAGTTTGGTAGCTCAATTGTTTGACTAACGCATCTGCAAGATGTGAACAATGAATCCCTGGGCACTGAATCAGTTCTCGAACTACTGTATTTGCATTCTGAAAGCGAAATATTACGATTGCATACTCAGGCATGAAGGTATGTGGCTGGATGGAGCGTGTTACTCATTGCCTCACGAGCCAGTTCAAGGTCGAGACGAGATATCTGGTAGTAATATTTGTGTGTACATTATATGTGCTAAGTGACGAGTGAATGGGGATGTGCTCTGGGTTTATCTAAAATCAGTGAAACATATTGAAAGTGGATATAAGCAATCACAGAAAAGGTCAACTCGAGCCTCCCGCGTTCCCTTGTGGTGAACCCGGAGGAGCAGCTCCAGGAGGTGGAGGCATTGAATCTGCTTCCTCTATAACTCGCATCTCTGCCTCAATACGCTCCCGGGCACGCACAACTTTTGACTGGATGTAATGAGAGTGCGTAGGCGGAGCAGGCTGTTTTCCTGCTTTTGCGCCAGTTGTCGGTAGGTCTGGAGCTGGCCGGGGACCATTCACTTTGAATAAATGTTCATAATTCTGTCATGGCGGTCAATATTAGATGCAGTCAAAAAGTCGACAAAGCAATATAAATTCACCTTCAACACATTCTCGAGGGTTTCTCCTTGCTTTATATTCAGAATGAGATGGGCCTCGTCCAGCGTCATACGGTGATCTCGTGTGAGTTTATCTGTCAAGGAGCCAGAGGTAGCATTTCGAACGCCCGCAATATCTGATCCTATTGCGCCTTGCGGGGTGTGCCTTGCATCTGCAATTGACGAAACGAAAAATGTGAACACTGGTATCATCAAAGATAAAAATGCCAAATTAAGCACTTTTGGCAGCCTGTTTTCCTGCTTCAAATAGTGCCTTTCCGAAAATTTGTGCACCTGTGACGAGAATTTGTATGATGATTTTTGGGGCCGACTACAGGTACCCGTCAGACCACAGACGCAACCTGAGAGCAACTATGACTCACCATCACAACCCCTTCAAAATTACTAAAAGGAAACTAGAAATGGAACATATATAAGGGTGAGCGTCGGACGTTAGTGGGATTCAATAAACGAAATTTCCGAGTCGGCTACCGCCAGTGTCACATGATCGACGCCGTCCAAAATTTCTGCTTGGACTGAATCTCAATGTCTCATAGCATGTCACGATGACCACATCCCTAGGCCTCTCATTACCTGCCTCAGGTCACAAGAAACGGAAGCATCGTGCATCCGACGCAGACCATGATGCACCCAGGAAGAAGAAGAAAGAGAAATTGAAACAGGACACCGGGAAGCTCCCCACCGAACCTTCGACAAGTGAATTCCGGGTGACAAAAGCAACCATAACACTCTCTGTACCTCCTGTATTCGCCAGTAATCTACGCACGGGAGTGGAGGAAATGTTAGATAGCATGATTATGCGGTGCGATGGTACCTCTTCTAGATAACTTTGTGATACTGAACTGAGATGTGAAGATATATCCCGTCCTTGTGTGGTGTTCTCTTGGCTCATTCAAATTTACATTTCCTAAGTCCAACAGCGAGCATAAATGCCGACTGTCCTTTCGCGATCTGTAACGTTACTTTCGATGCTACGGTCTGGAGCCCAAGTATAGCCATGAAACTTAGTACGTGCTTCGTTTGCCTTGTATCGTTTGAATCGAATAACATGCTCTTCAATAGTTGGCAAAATTATTATGTACTCTCCCGATCATGTTTCGCTTCTCCTCCACCGTACGTTTAACGTTTCCATACCACGACATCACATTCCGCAAGATGTTTGGGAATTCGAATATGGTCCTGCAGAAAATGATCCCGAGTATGGAGAAGGTGCTGTAGGGTCACCTGTCGATAAAGAAGGGGATGCAGGAATGAAGGATAGTGATGCTGAGAAGATGGATGCTGAGAAGACGGAAGACGAAGCGGTACCGGAAGCGAGCGGACAGTGGGTACACCGTTTGACGGGGACGAAACTTGGCGGCACAGATGGGTATCTAGAGTTTACAGTCATTGGGTGAGTGGACAGTCATTTTCAATGAAAGGAAGATTGATGAACTTTTATGACAGAAAAACTGTGGCGAACGAAATGCTCTCCCTTCAGGGATCGATACAGTCTGATCCCTTTTCTGAAGAACACTCTACTACACAATCAGGGAAGAGCTCCCGCAAAAAACGTGACAAATAAGTTCGGGTTATCTGATGTTCCCTTGACCTCTAGAAGCGCCTGCTATGATCTTAGTACATAAACGATGCGCCCCCAGGGTCGTCGCCAGTGATATGAAGAACATCGGCCGTTTCGCCATGCAAACTAGGAGCCCGTTCGAGTTCATGTTATTCGTTCATTGCTTATAAGAGGTTTACTTTGAGCTCTCAAGGATGGAAGGGAACCCCGGATAATTTAGCACCAAAGCACCATTGGGATCAATGTGACATTCCCAACAATATCATCTTACTCGGTGTCGTGCGCCATCCCCTTGAAATCTACAGCATTTATCCGGAGGTTCTGTTGAATTAGGAAGACTTTGAGTGCATACGCAAGTATGGTCCTTGTACTAGTCCCAACGAGGAGCTCGAGGAGTAATGGCAGTATCAATCATCAGTGAACCGGTGAACATATTAAAATGTCATATTTAACTATATATTGCTGACATTCACAACAATCTACATAAATATGGTGGGGGTTTTACTTCGGAATATTTGACTTTCCGAAGGAAATACAAGTTTGCAAATCAACTAGTCAAGTTGTCCTACCCTAGATGTACCATTTAATACGTGAGCTAGTCTGTGAATGAAAGGTGCACCACAAGCCAATGAAGTGGATCGCATGTCCATACTAGTCAACAAAACAAAGATGTAACACACACCAATGAAGGGAACCATAGATCCATAATCATCAAGAAAAGCACCAAGGTCGCCACTGCACTGAACTGATACTAGTACTTATTTTGTACAGACTTGTATTTTGGTACCGGACTTGAAACGAGGACGTCTCAGGATTCACTTTTTCGCCCTTTCGCCCCGCAAACAATGATAAATAACTAATAATTTTGTATGTGTTGGGTGTGTTATATAATCAAGCTTGCCACATGACATCATACATCAATGTCTCTTATCTTGAATATATTCCTCTCCGAGTCTGGCATCTGGCATCTCGCTATGCGACCAATCACTTCCACCCTGCAAATGATAATAAATAATTTTAATAATATTGGTATGCAAAGTTAAGTGCAACTTGTATTGGTAGTTCTAGTACTACCTCGCTGCTGGTAGTCATCAAATCCTATCTATCATGGAGAACAAGTCATCAGCCCCAGTGAGAATTGACTGTGTCCGAATAGGGTTAAATATGTTGATATGCGCCTTTGAGAGACAAAGCACATACTCGTGCATTTTGCCTGATATCTGGACTGACAGCATATTTTCTATAAGACGGGGCAGTGCCCTACTTTTGTGCTTCTTTTACATTGCGCACATCTTGGCATATCCACACACACTCGCACTGTCCTCCCAGAATGTGCTCAAAAAGTATCAGATATGCTTTGATTGCTTGGTAGGTATTATGCGGAATACAATTGGTATATGAAAACAGCTGGAAATACAGGGAAACTGATGTAGAACAGGCAGGGTATACCTTGAAAACACATTGAGAGCTGAGCAGAAAGGATATAGATCACAGAGCACATTACAAACATCTAGAGCCGAGCAGAAAGGAAGTAGACAGCAGAGCGCATTGAAAACATGAACATGTCAAGAGCAGACAGTGGAGGAGATCAAAAATAGGAAGCAGGTAACACAGCAATGAAGGTGTGGCAGACACTGGTAGCAAAATGGAGACACATTAGTAAGGAAGCACAAGAAGTATTGGGATGGCTGATACCAACGACCGTGACAGGCTAGTAGATTTGGCTCTCATTGACATTCTTATTCCACGTGTCGTTGGACACCTGCAAAAAATTGATTAGTATCATAGACAACCAAGTAAACACAATATTCCAAATTCTTGGCTTCCTCTTTGTATTTCTGAAAATAGAGCAAATAAGAGTTAGTCAGTGCTACAAGACTCGGAGCAGACGAAGATGGTGTCACGTTCTGCTGTAAACTTCACAATCTGCAGCTCTGAGGCCCTATACTTTTCATGCAAGGTCTGGAACTGCTGGATTTCTGGCATATATGCACCCTAAAATGCATCAGGAAAATGTCAACTTACTTAATCTGCCTTTTTTGGACTTTTCACATCTTTTCAAAAATGAGTGGCCTTAAAATCAGTTATTTTTCTTAATTCACTGCCTGATCCAAACTTATGTGTTCCAATATGTTTTATTAACCTAAGAGACATGTTTAAAAACATAAAAACAGAAATTTGTTACCAGTAAGTGGCACAGAGTGCTGATTATCTTTATTTATTTTTATTTTTATTTTCAAATCCTCTCCTGAAGTGGCAACCAGCCTCCTTGCATTCTTATCAGCAAGTTGTCATATTCCTGCTAGTGATGTACCAGCATAATGGACAGTACTCAAGAACATTATCTGGTATGAGGGCACCTTTGGTTTAGGTTATTTGTCCAAGATCTTTTCTGAAAATCGCATCTATGGAATCAGCAAGCCTATCTGTCATATACTAGTAACTACCTCTGGATCATCAGCTATATGTACTATTTGATCCAGCACATTGTGCTCTTTACCCTCCACAACAAGTTTGCAGCACACTTAACTGTGTGAACAAGAAAAAATTAATGAAGGCTATGCAGCGCCCTGCTGTTCTGTACACCCTTAACAATGGCCCCATTGCCACGTACACAGTTGACCTCAAATGTGAAGGTGCATTGTAGAGACTGACATCTCTGTGGCCTCGTAGAGGTCTGTTTTCTGATGCATGTTCAATGAAATGCTAATCATTGCCTGAATCATTCCCTATCATATCTGACTCAATATGCACCAAACCTGAAAACATTGGACATTGGACATTGTACATCGGACTTTGCACATCGGACTTTGCACATTGGACATTGGACTATTGGACTTTGCATCGGGTTTCACATCGGCCTATTGGATATTGTGCGCACTTGTCCTACCTACTATGTCCTGTCTCATTGCGCTAGCCCCACTAGGTGCATAGTTACTTGTTTTCCCATCACTAACATTGTAGACCACATTATTACATGTCCACAGTGCCTCATGTCTTATTACATAGGACATTGGGTCCGAAAACATTGCACTACTACTTTCGCCTATAGGGTTCCAGATTTCTACATATCTACATAAATATTGGACTCCCCATAGCATCATCATCATCCAAGTAGAGGAGAGTCATTCTCCGACACTTAGGGGTCAAACCTGATATTTCGTAGTTCTTAGTTGACATTGTGAATATCATCGTTCCTTCATTGCCCATATCCGTCATTGTTATTATTGCGCATACCACTCGCTTTGCCGATGCTCGCTATTGTGTCACTATTAGTTTCCGATAACCCAAACCTGAACCTGATAACCCAAAACCCCGAAAACATTGGACCTGACACTTTTGCATTGGACATCGTAATTATGCCTTCGGACATTGTTTCTCGTGCTCAGACTATTGACCCCACATCACTCACTGACCCCCAAAACTATTCCCAGACTGCAGACCCCTGGGTTGAATGCACTTGTCTCACCAAGTATAGCAGACTAGGCAGTGCAAGACCACAACATAAAGATATCAGTTTGGAGCCATCTTTGTATAGCCCCACTCTGTGTTGTATTCCTACAGCATGCTACAGTTTCATTGACTGCCATTCACACTAATTGGATGCTACACACAGAATGTAATGTCACATTTCATCCCAATTACTATGTTGACTACAAAACACCAAAGAATTCATGCCAGAGGACCTACTACAAAGGTGTTCCAGACATTATTCATGTGGGTGGAAATCAGTTTGTTGAAACAGCAGTTATCTGCATGTGCAGGACTATGAATGTTGTGTCTTGGTAGGTGTCGCAATGTGTTAAGACCATGCACAAAGGGTAGGACTGATTCCGAGGGGCTTGGCTTCAGCTCGTGCGCTGCGCCCCTTACCCAAGTATGTGCCCTTAATTTCAGAATGATGTCTGAAGGACGTCCGAAGTGCGGGAAAGTTCCGGAGGAACTTCCGGAAATTATGATGAGGTTTCGTCCTGATACGGATATGTGTAATGGCTACTTAGGACAAGTCCTAAGTAGAAGCAAACAGAGGAAAGGCTGCAAGGACAAAGTCTGAAGCAGAATAGGTCCGGAGGACCACGGGAAAGTTTCGGATGAACGTCCGGAAACTTTGGAGGATCGGATGAGCGGATGAGCGGGGATTGGATAAGCGGAGCTCTGGCCTAGGGAATTTTTCCCTAGGCCCGAGATGGATATTGACTAAGTCAATAGACTAGAACTGATGTGAGGACTTAGAGTGAGATCTAGTGCGAGGACTAATATGATATTCAGACTAAGGAACTACAGGACATATACAAGAGTTTATATACTAAGGAAATAATGGAAAGATCAGTAAGCAAGCATCCGAGGCTATGTATGAAGCATAAGCAAAGTTATCAAGCGTGAGTCGGAAATGGAGCATAGGTTAACGGATCAGTAAGCATACCAGTAGTAAGTATAACCAAGATACCGAGGACAAGGAATACCGAATAGAGGAATAGGCTGTGTTAACGTTATATGCACAGGAATGAATTAGGAAGCTTATCGTATATCGGATCGGATCGGATCGGATTGGACCGGACCGGACGTCCGGATGAGACATGTGGATATATGGGATATGACATTAGGGTGATGGGACAAAGGATGACTGATGCAGGCTAGCTGAGGTATGGAGGTAAAGGGATGTGGATGTGGATGTGCAGGGGTGCAGGGATCCGGATGGATAGAGGACTGGAGACATGGATAGGGTGTCCGAAGGTCCGGATGAGGCGTGGGAATATTGTCGGATGTAGGTCCGGAATATGGGATATGACACAATGTCACTGCCACCAACTGGTGCTGATATTGTGCGATTTTAGGTCATCAATGTCAAATTGAGCTTGTCTGTATAACTTGGCACTTTCTCATCAAGCTGTCCCTCCGGATGACTTTTCTTACAGTTTCTCTCTTTCTGGTGACCATGTCTGGAGTGGTATTGTTCAACTCTCACTCCTTGAAGATCTTCTGTGCTGTGGGGAGACTCTTGCTGTCCAACATTCAGGTTTGCACTGAGACCGCTTCACTGCAGCCATTCAAGTGAGGAACCATAGAATTCAGTATTATGGCCAGGAAGAGCTGCATCACTACTGCACTAAATGCATTTCTTTCTATAATGAGGACAATGATGGGAAGGCAGATAGCAAGCTGTCTGTTATTGTCATAGATGGTGTCACTATCAGGCACCCATGCTGCAGTGTCCATAACTGCCATAATCTGCTTGCTAACAACCATGACCGTTTTTGTCTCACTCATAGCTCTCTTGATGGTATATGCACCATCATTGGGTGTGACAATCCCACTGTCCCCGCAAAGAAGATATGCAGCGATCAGGCTCATTATGCTGTCGAGGCAGCATACACCAAACATGGACAGGCACACTTCCAACTCAGAGAACATCTTGAGCATACTCGTGTTTCCAACCCAAGTAGCTCCGATACCAGAGATATAGCTGTGGATGAGATCAACGATGATAGCCCACTAGAGGAAGATTTTGATGTCAATGAGAGAGATGAAGTTGTCATGAATGCTGACACCACATCACAAAGGACAAACCACAAGGTTAAGGCACAATTTGGCTGCAAGTGTACACACAACGAACAGCTTTTTGTTGCACCCTGCAGTAGGACAAGACACAAGTCCTTATCAAACCTGTCACAATGAGCCTCTGTGGTCACATTGAGGTTGACGACCAGGGAGAGAAAAGGAGCCACCAGTGAGCATTCTCCACCTGGGAGGTTTTGGCCGAGTTCCGCCAAAACTTCATACTCCTCTGGCAAGTAGTCCTTCATCTGGTAGGCGTCAATATATGTTATGTGTCACAAGTCAAGTCACATACCACACATTCTATTCACTCAAAGAGTTCACTGAACACAGTCAGGATGTTGCTATAGAGCTGTTGATGCTCCAAAGCAGTGTCTTTTGAATGATACAGCAAGCATTGAGTATGATTGGTGCGACTAACATCAACTCTGGCCATGTTCTGTGGATGAATATGTGTGGGTGCTTCATCTACCTGGAAAAAATATCTCTTTAGGTTTTATGGAAAACTGAACATGAAGCAATTGAGAACCTACAGTAGTAGAGTATCTATTCCAGAGAGAGAAGTAGAGGCACTGGAAGGGACGACTAAGGACCTTCTCTGCCAGCTTCTCCAAACTGACATCGGCACCATGCTTCCCTTGTGGCAGCTTATCTACATCTTGATCTTGAGAGTCTTTTTGATAGCTGCACACTCGCAAAACCGGTTCTCCATCAAAGCAAGCTAACAAGCTGCTGGTGAGGCCACAGCAAATGGCCTTGGGCAACAAGGGACAGACAAAGGCCATAAGGCTGCCATCTGAATTGTGGAGGTGAAGGGCACCGCTGAAATCACCATTTGTTAGTTCAAATTCTATGAATAAAGATCAACTCACCCTTAAAGAATACACATTGGTATGCGTAGGTATACATCTTTGGTTCTGCAACCATTAATATAGAGTTGATTCAACTTCAAATACTCCTCAGTGGGACCGCTACAATGCAAGGTTCCAGATCACACACCTTGTCACTTAAGTCGTGGAGGTCCTGAACTACTTCCCCTGCCTCTGCTTTCGCTCGCTCTCGTTCAGTCCATACTGCATTCTCCCTCCTGTCTGTCCTCGCAGGGAAAGTCATATTGTTTCTGTGAAAATGGCCAAAAGAGGTTTTGATGACAGTCACCTCAAAGCGCTTGATCCCAACATGACATTCATTCACTGAATGTAGTGCAGAAGGTAAGTGACCAGCAATGCCCTTACTGTCAATGACAAGCCACTGTTCTATTATGGCTGGGATGCAAACAGCCCAGGCCCCCATATCTCTAGCAGGAAGAGAAAAGTTCCTGGCAAAAGTGAGCTGCGCATAACAATTGTTCAAGTGTTATATAACATACTGTTGTTTGAATGCATCAAAAATTCTATCGGTGAGTGACAGGTCTGTACAGTCCACTGATTTCCCAACCCCTACACTTGTTAGAAAAGACGAGCAAAATAAATCTTGCAGAGAGATCAGCATGTGAGATCTAATCCAAGAGAGGGTGGGAATGATATGATCAGTTATTAGCAACCACATGTCTGTGAGAATGCGATTAGCATATGGAGCAAGAGGTTTAAAGGATAGCTCACCATTAGACTCTTGAGTACCTGTGAGGAGGCGATTAGTGCATGAAGCAAGAAAATAAAAAAAGACTCGCTGATGATCTCTGGCTGCCTCAACATCTTAGCTACTTGATGAAGGACTTGAAACCGCATTGTTGCAACTTTACATCATATCTCAAGACCCGCAATCATAACCAGAAGGTAGAATGAACCACCTGCAGCTAGAATGATGAACTTGCACCCATTTTCATACCAACATTGAAAAGTGCATTCTGAGGGTGCATCGTTCAGCTTTGCAATCCTCTGATTATAGATTTTGTGAATACTAGAAAGTTCAGTAGTCATAGATGGGGCAACAATACTACAAGATTCATTGGTCAATGCCCCAAAATGAAGGTAAATCAATATCTTTGACATTGTATCGCCAGTTGCATGTAGGTAATCATCACAACCAAGCTGGAGCCAGTTGGCTGAACTGAAATGAAACAGTAGTATGCTACAATCTCTTCCATAGAGCCTCCACCCAGTTCTACACCTTCTGGTACTTTGAGATATGATAAGCTGCTAGTGACCCACATTTGAACATTCAAAGAAGAGATGACAGAGTCTATATGAGGAGCAGCAAGTGCAGCAATGAGAGCATCAGAGGTAATGAAGCTGTGGGATCAGATGGACATGACTTGTTCCTGCCATATTTGAGGTGCAGCAAGGGTTTGCCCATCACACAGGCATCTCCTGCCATCCAACATCACCCTCTGATGAATAGGATCTGCAACCACAGCATAAGGATATTGGAAAAGTCGATGATGCTTTTTAGATGTTACCCGGCATTGGTGGCTATTTGATGGACTGTTTGCATGGTCTACATCTCTGACATTATCTTCAGTGCAGCTATCATGAACATGGTCCATCTCCTTATCTGCATCATCACCCATCTCATCCATACTGACAATATGGCAATTGAAGGAAGTATGAATATCTTCTTCAGAGGACGAATCTTCAGAGGAAGAGTGTGAGCAGACATTGGAGTTACAAATGCTGAGGAAGTCAAGGTTGTTAAAATTGGCAGGGAAAACATGTAATGTACTTACCTTTCTCCAACAAAAGGTGGTTCATGAGGGGTTGAAAATGAAGTCAAAGAAAGCAAATGCTGCACTTTATGAAGTAAGGGTAAGGTTCCTTGATGTTCATTCATACATTCTAAAGCATGTTCAATGAGCACAAGTTTAGCCACCGTCACTTCCATATTGAACTTGAACTTGTCTTTGGACAAGGGATTCTGCCTTTGCATCTCATTGAAGTTATTTGGGAGAGTTGCGAGTGCTGTCTGGCCCTTATAGTAGTAGAGCACTGTCATATCCCGCATTCCGGACCCGGACCTATCACACACATCATTTCCGGATTTCTGGATCCGGCTGACTTCTATGTATCGTCTGGATCCGACCCACATCTAACTTCCGTGCCTTATCCCTTTGAACGTTCCTTCTCCAGTTAGACTATAATCATTTTCCATACCTGATTTCATTTCCATCTTTATTTTCCTCAGTTCTCATTTCCATCTTCATTTACTATTTTCTGATAGACTAGTGTTTGACTTTTCTATATGCTCCGTCCATAGCCTCACATAGCTTCGGACTGCACTGGCCGACTCTCCGATAAATCCTCAGTAGTATATAAACCCTGTAGAATCTTTGTACTTCTTTAGTTCGAATATTATCTTAGACTCTGCTCATTCCCTCCTCCATCCGACTTGAGTTCTCCTCTCGTTGTCCTCCGCTAGTCTTAGGATTGACTCCTATAGACTTGTCACCTCCACCTCTACCTCTGGTAGTCCTCTGCTGTTTCCTTTCTAGTTCGGACATCGTCCGGATTAGTCTTATCACTTGTTTCTGAATGTCTGCCGGAATTCCTGTGCATCGGACATCGGACTCCAGACATCGTCCGACAACCTTCGGACATCGTCCACTAGCCTTCGGAAGTTAGGGGCACGTACTCAGGTAAGGGGTGCAGTGCACGAGCTGAAGCCAAGCCCTTCGGATCCGACCCTTGAGCACGTTCTTAACAAGCACTATGATTGGTGTTTTGTGCTGACAACAGATGATGAACACTGACCTTAATATTGATTATGCCTCCTTCGCTGTAAGCACCCTACTAGTAGGAGACCTCAAAGTAGCACCAATAACTGAAATCATGTATAACTGGAAAAACCTGGGATGAGCTCATTATTGTCAGGCGCCTGACAACAATGACCTCACTAGTATTGGAAAATTTTGGATACATATACACATACATACATATAATAGAATGTCAATCTTCAGCAATATGAAAGAATGGTACTACCCCTGCTCTTAAACCACACCAAGCCAATGGGCCTAGGATGTCCATCACAATGAGGAGGCAGCAAGTGCAAGTAACTAGGGTGGCTGTGGAGTGCTCAGAGTCTACAAAGGCACTGGCAAGAAATCCAATGCTGGACCATGTGATGCCTAAGTACATCTTTTGTAAGTAAAAGTAAGGGACTGTAATGCAAAAGTTCACTTGCCTCATTATATAAAAAAATCTAGGTGCGCTGAGCACCCCAATGACAACTATCATTTCCTGATCCAGATAGTATGCCTAAGTGATAATGTCAGATTTACAGCTGCAAAACACAAATCAAACAAACCGCAAATCTCAGTGTTTTCAATTTCTCTCCAAAGTGTTGTGCAAACATCCCTAAAAACATGCAGGCCACACAAAATATAATGGATCCCTTCAAAATAGACTCTGCTACCTTTCCAGTGCCTACACCTTGTATGGCAAGGAAACTGGCATTGATTGCCATAATAACCCCTGCCTGCTACAGGTAAATGAGTTCTCATTCTCTACCCTAGTAATATATCACTCACCAAAGTTATCTGCACTGTGATCTGGGTGCTGACGTCATCAACAAAGTTCTTGATGTTGAGGGAATTGACAAGGCCGTCAACATAGATTTGGTTGAGGTGTTCTTGAACCAAGATAGGAAGGCACAACATAGTAGAGTAGCTATGAAGCAAAAAGGTTCCCTCTTTAGAGGCCTGATGCCTGTTGAATGAGAATGCAAAAGATGGGCTTCAGGTTGTCCATAATAGTTAAGATATTGGTGATGACCTGCATCATCTTATTAGCAATAATACCTAGTGAGAGAAATGGCTAACATACGTAGCATATGGTATAGTCTACCTAGCGGTAATGATATAAGTATCCATAGAGTCTTATTTTCAAAACATTTACTCACAGAATAATGCGACACCTGGCTCCGTTATACTTCCATCAGAGCCTGTAAGATCATCTGCACTTTATTCATGAAGATGCTGTAAAGGGACAATGCAAGACATACCTAGACTGGCCAGTCTGGTGATGATTTTCTCTGTCACATCCCTGTTAGAGAATATGGTAGCCAAAGTGGAATTTTCTAGAGTCAGTGCATCTGCATTTTACTTAGATTGTTCTATTCAGTGTCAGAATTTGATAGAATATATGTACCTGCATGAAACCAATCAATTTCAGCTTGCAGCTTTCTTACAAGGAAACGATCCAGCTTAAAACTGTAGGGAAAGAATTCTACATGCTTCCTGTCAAGCGATTTGTTTGAATTAGTCCTTTATGTCAATAGCGACAACCACTCACCAAAACTGGGCCTCAAGTTCAAGTCATGAATAACAATTTAGTCTATAGATCATGACATTAGAATGTAACACACTTTTATGATACCATTCCCTAGCAAAATTGCACTTTCTTCAAAGATGAGTGCCATCCAAAGGCTTTAGCCAGCCAATGATGTGCGCATCTGGCACTACCAGGCAGTACAGATAGATGTCACCAGGTACATTCTGAGTCCTGGCCAGCTCAGCAATCATGGTGGGATCACTCTTTACCCCGCCTCTCATTGACTTCACCTACACCTCAAAGTTTTCCAACTGAACTTTTGAGCAGTCTCTTAGATTCAGTCCAATGTATGTTTTCTGTTGTAGTGAAATGAGGGTAGTACTAGCATTCACCCAATTGCCACTCACCCATATCTGATTGTAATAATAAGTAGCTCCAGATGGGTGAATGTGCTCCTCCCATTCCCCATATACATTTTGCCTGTTAATGTTGGGTCAGTGTGACTGTTATGGCCAATGAAAAAGTGTATTGACTTAAAGTCATCAAATTGCATTTCCTGTACCAGGAAGTTAGGAACTGGTGGTAGCACCCTGGTGGGATTAGCTGTCATTCAAAGTAAGTGGTGATGGGTACTCACTGTCTTGCATTTGGGGTGTACTATCCTAGCTGTGTTGGCCATGCAGTGGTAGTGTGGTCAAGGGGAACCATGTTTCTGCTTGGGTGCTTCAGTTATAGCTTGAGAGTGCAAACCATTCAACTTACTAAAACCGGCAGTATTTTCAGATATGGGAAAAATGACAGAATAACGAGTGTCAAGATGAGTTGATCTTAGACTAGTAGTAGTAGTACTACTGTGACTTAGCTGTAGCTACGTCAGACTAGGAGAAGGCTGTGTCTCAATCACTTATCTAATACATTTGTGGACAATCCTCAGCGTTGAACAATCAGTGCATTCAAGTTGATTCTCCTTCAATATTGTTACCGCTAAGTTATAATGTAGTTAATGCTACTTTGTGATCAAGGCTCAATTGCAATTTACTATCAACTTCTTTTATTTAAAATGTATAATGTCTAGAATTCATGTCACTTCCCTGATGCACTGGCACTCTGCTTAGTGACCCCGTCAGACCCAAGCAGACCAGCATATTGTACATACACTAGTAGAGGGGTCCTCATCATTATATATATTTAACAGTAGTTTATATAGAAACCTAGATATCACTGAATACTCACTAGCCCATAGCATTCCTTACCAGATGACGCTTCTACAATAAAGTTCTCCATCTCCTCTGACATAACTGGCAGAATAATGGAGTTGAAAGAGCACCATATCCACACCCTGGAATTTCTTCGTCACAATAGATCTCATGCCACCAATGCTGATCTAGAACTACTGGAGAGAAGAAATAACGGATCCTTAGCACCTGTACCTGAAACCAAGTTGTTCCCTTCTGCTGGCCACCTATATGTTATTTCCCCAGATGACTGTTTTTATGAAGTACATTTTGCCCATTGTATTATTTCCACGCTTAGCTTTCCACGTCAAGTTAATCTGGTTATGAAGCAAGTTATAGCAGAGTAAGGTGTCTATGTTATTTAGCATTCTGCTTCATCATCAGGTAGCATTATGAGTAGGTATTTACAGCTAAATTCTACACAACTCACCAACATTGTTTATCTTTGGCGTAATTAGTCCGATGAGGTAATGATTCCTTTTGCATTGATGCAAAGAGGCTGTCCAAATTCTGCATGAGTGCATGTCAGCCAGCCAAGGTTTCTAAGCATGAACAGTTCTGTTCGTACTATGTTGCCCTCCTCGTCAGCCTCCTAATGCCTTGCAACACGATGACCCAATTCCAGGGCACAATATAAACCATGGTACATTATTTTATTGCACTGTAGCAAGGAAAGATAATGAATACTGTACATATATAGCTACTTATTGGTTTGTCCACTACCTCTCTTTTCCTGCATGACACAACCACATGCTTAGATGTCTATAAGACATTACTATGTTCTTCATGGAATTGGGCCCAACACAGAAACATAGTACTGCATCCTGGGAGCGGCCCTAACCCCAATATTTCACTGGTGACATCATTGTGGTTATAAATACTTTGTCTATCACAATTGCAATACTGACCATTACACAATATTGACCGCAATATATTTAGGCTGTTACAAATCTATGAAGACACAGGAGCTTTTATTTTTGGTAAGTCTGAATAGGAACGACTTTTGGTTTATTTTTTGGAGCTCATCAACAGTCTTTTGGAATGTGCATTATAGTAACCTGTAACATCACAGTATGCACTAACCTATCAAATAGTTCCAGAGGATGTGTTGCAGGTACAACTCTTTTGCACTATCCTCCCACAATGGTAATCCTTCAACTTGACTTCTGCAACATTCCAACCCTGCCTGGTTTATAGGCCAGACAGATGTCAGATGAGGGAGAGAGGAGGGAGAAGATCAACGGCACTGGGGGTAGACAATCAAGCGGCGATAAGAGCGACCAATGCCTTCCAATTGAAACCGGGCCACTATCTAATGGACAAATTTCATGACAACCTCTGCACTCTCTACCCATCCGAGGACAACGGAAGATTGGTGCTACGCTGGGCAGCAGGCCACACCGGCATAGCCAGCAATGAACAAGCAGATGAACAAGCCAAAAAGGCGGCAGGAGGAGAAACATCAGACCCTCAAACACTTCCCATCTCACTCCGCTCGCCAACCAACACGCCAATCACCCTCCTAGCAAGCAAATCAGCCATAAAACAAAAGTTCAAAGCATCAATCTACAAAGAAGCAAAAACCGTCCTATGAAGCTCACCTTGCAGCGACAAATTCAGGGAAATTGACCCAACCTACCCATCCAACCACTTCATGAAAATTGTAGACGAATACCCAAGAAGGCACGCTGCCCTGCTCATACAACTCCGAACAGGCCATATTCCGCTGAACAAGCACCTTCACAGAATAGTGAGATCGCCCTCCCCACTCTGTCCTGCCTGCGAGGAAAGAGAAGAATCAGTCCACCATTTCTTATTGGCGTGCCCGGCATACAAGAGATTAAGAGCAAACATGAGGACAGAACTCGGAATGTGCGCGCAAAACCTCAAAGACCTCTTGAACAATGGGAACAACATCAGAACAGTCCTCAAATACATCGCTCGCACAAAACGCCTGACAAGCACCTTCAGAGATGTCAACCCCCCAGAAAGGAAGTAGAACCTACACAATGTGTTGAGTGCTTAGCCATCGTCTCCCCAAAAAATGCCTTAAGACAGCATTATCGTCCTCGTGCCAGCCAGGACCAGGATTACAGAACCCCAACGCGAAACAGACAATTTAGATTAACATAGAGTAAATATACCCCATGTACTGTCTATCATAGGGCTTCGCCCCAATGGACAATAAACAAAGACTCAAAAAAAAAAAAACAGATGTCAATGATCCCTGTTGAATACAAGTTCAGTATTGAAGGGAATCCTACAATGCTGATAACATGAAGACAGTTCCCACTCATACCAGCATATCACATCTACATATTGTAAAGACAGGGCGGTTAATACCTTGGAACCAATTCATGTCGATGCCATGTGCAGGCTCCACCTGAACCCCTCTTCTGCTCCACTTTGGTATAGGCATGTGCTCCACCTCAGGTCCTTTGTTTTCGCATGGTTGCTGCTGTAACCTCAGCTGATCGAGCATCAGAGCAGTCTCCATGTTTGTTCTATTCTTAGCTGGTTGTGTACTGTAATATTGCTCTAGAGCTCACTTGCACTAATTTACAACTTATATACAAAAGGAAGTTTGAATTAATTGGACTCCCTTATCATGTTTATTGGATCTTTCTCCACAAAGACCATAGGCCGCGTCAGAGTGATAGAAATCGTCACCCACCCTGATCACATCATCATAGCTAGACTTGTTATAGTCTGCACTGGACACCATATTGGCTCTGTTTTCTGTGAAGATGCAGCAGGGCACCCCTTCCATCATGCTTCAGAATTTAATATTTTGGATAGAGGCGATATGTACCACCACTTTGCTGCCCCTATACTACAGAACTGGATGTATGTCAATCTAGCTCCATTCTTTACCATTGTACTGACATGGCATCATGACTATAATATGGATCTCCATTACACAGGTATTGTTAAGACCGTGCACAAAGGGTAGGACTGATTCTGAGGGGCTTGGCTTCAGCTCGTGCGCTGCGCCCCTTACCTGAGTATGTGCCCTTAATTTCAGAATGATGTCTGGAGGAAGTCCGAAGATGTCTGAATGACATCTGAAGCACGGGACACTTTGGACGGACTTTCCGGACGAGTGCAAGTAGATTCCAGATGAGTGCGGGAAAGTTCCGGAAATTACAACGAGGTTTTGTCCTGATACAGATATGTATAATGGCTACTCAGGACACGTCCTGAGTAGAAGCAAACAGAGGAAAGGCTGCAAGGACAAAGTCCGAAGCAGAATAGGTCTGGAGGACCGCGGGAAAGATCCGGATGAACTTCTGGAAACTTCGGAGGATCGGAGGATCGGATGAGCGGATGAGCGGAGTATCGGATAAGCGGAGTCCTAGCCTAGGGAATTTCTCCCTAGGCCTAAGATGGATATTGACTAAGTCGGAAGACTAGAACTGATACGAGGACTTAGTGTGAAGACTAGTGTGAGGACTAATATGATATTCAGACTGAGGAACTACCGGACATATACAAGAGTTTATATACTAAGTAAATAACGGAAAGATCAGTAAGCAAGAGTCCAAGGCTATGTATGAAGCATAAGCAAAGTTATCAAGCACGAGTTGGAAATGAAGCATAGGTTAACGGATCAGTAAGCATACCGGTAGTAAGTATAACCAAGATACCGAGGACAAGGAATACCGAATAGAGGAATAGGCTGTGTTAACGTTGTATGCACAGGAAATGAATTAGGAAGCTTATCATATATCAGATCGGACCGGACTGGAGGTTCGGACGAGAAGTGTGGATATACGGGATATGACATTAGGGCGATAGGACAAAGGATGAATGATGCAGGCTAGCTGCAGAGGTATGGAGGTCTGATGTACGGAGGTAAAGGGATCTGGATGTGGATGTGCGGATGTGGATGTACAGAGGTGCAGGGATCCGGATGGGTAGAGGACTGGAGACATGGATAGGGCGTCCGAAGGTCCGGATGAGGCGTGGGAATATTGTCAGATGTAGGTCCGGAATACAGGATATGACAGGTATGAGATTCATGTATAAAAGAAGATTCAACCCAAGACATCCCCATATGCATCATTAGAGGGCCTTCTTTTTTCAGAGACTTAGTCTCATTACGCAAATCCAGGTGGCCACAAAGCCATTGTATAATGTATGTTTTCTACTAGTGATACTGTTCAAACCTACCATTTCACCATTTACTTGTGGCAGGGTGATATGTTTCCAGTGGCACCACATCAATTAACTCAGAGTCATAATGAAACTCAATTCATTGATTAAGGAGGCTATGTAGATAGATAGCCTAGGGTGCTTATGTTTGACCCAAATATGTACATTTCCTCACAAACTGTCATCATTCTTAGTATCATCATCATTGGCTCCATCAATCTCAAAATCATTGCAAGATCTCAATTGCTTTACCTTGCTCCACAAGGTCACAAATGTTGGAAAAATTGTGCCAAGGTCTGTGTGAAGAAAAATAATTTACTAAACCACGTTGAAGGGTACGTGCATACATTTATCAACATACATGACAACTTAAAACAGAAAAGATAACACTGTACCTGACTCTCCTCATGGACAAGCTGTCAAAGAATCTGTTCCAGGTGATGTAGAGCCTGATGTGAAGCTCTAGGCAAGTCTTTGTTATTCATTTCAAACTGTATTTAACTTCTTTACTAGGCTCATACAGCTTGATCCAGAGAAATAAGTGTCTCTTCCATACCTAGGCAGCAGCTCAACAACAAAGGCTTGACACTATATATGAGTACAGTTTGATTCTTCCTGAGCTCTGGCTAGCCTAACACTAGACATGGAAATGACTTCTTCAGCTTCTCACACACCACCATGCTTTCACACTCATACTCCAGTTCAAGTTCTGACCATCTTTAACCAGAATATTGTATTGGTGTCTTTGACAGCTGGATATATGTATTTTAATAGGGTATTTTTTGTATCCTGCATTATGGTGATGCTAATCATACAGATTGGTAGGACTGGCTGATTCCTTGTATTCAAAAGTAACTGGCCCTTTTCACCATCACTTACTTTACCTCTTAAATGACCCTAGTTTAGAGTTCGGAATGCAGGGGCTGCCATTCCGAACCCTAGGTTCTATTGTCATATGCGTGCCTTGCAGCATTGGTGCATCTGGATAAATCTAATCAGTTCTCCCATTCATTGAAAGTGTTTTAGCTAATGCACTAACCTGGTCCCACATGGCCTCCAGCTCAGACCCCTTAGTTTGAGTTTGATTTATTAACAGGCCCAGATGCTGAGCTTCATATATCAGAGGATGAGGTCATAAGACGACATCTAGTGAGTTGATATCTTGTCTGTTTCCATCATATTAGCTGACTTTTTATTGACACTCAGTCTTACAGTAAGTTTACTTTGTGATTACGTCTGTGCATGCTATTCATATGGTGATCAGTGGATGCTGATAGAGCTATCAGGACACCCTGCCTGGGCAAACCTGTGCACATGAAGTCTGGGAAAATGATGGGCTGGCTACAACTCTGATGCCTCACATTGCCTTGCAATTTATAAGTTGTGTGCGCTTTCCATCCTTTCAAGTTCTACCTTATTTCAGAACTTGTCAAACTCAAATTTGCCCGCCCCTCTCAAATCCAACGCGACCTTCCCAAAGATGAAAATTTCTCCCTGTCCACGCATTCCAATCCACTCAAACCACTCTTGTTCATACTTGATTTACATTCTGTGCATACTGTACATCACCACATAAGTCTGTATAATGTCCAGTACCATACTGTTTGCTTTGTCGGCTGCCAATGTCATATATAGTATATGGTTCACTGTCTCTTCTGCATTTATCCTATAGCACATTGTGAGATGGAGGAGGTGTGACAACTTTATGTGATGGCCAGAACCTAGTGGAGATCCAAGACAATACATCATTCAAGTTTACACATGCACTGACACCCATGATAATTGGTAATTTTCATGCTTGTGCTTCTTTGATTCCCAAATCATGAAGGGCCATACTAAAAGCATGATCATTTAAGCATGTATAGTTGATAATGGAAGGTACATTTGCAAGTGTCCATACTTAAGCTTAGAAGAGGCAGTTGTAGACTAGAATTATTTTGCAAAATCACTGTGAGAAGTTCAAACTAAGGGCTGAAGTGGGGACACACAAAGGCTATCAAAAACTTTCACCCATACCCAGTATGTCCAATATGAAAGGCAAAAACAGGGCAAGAAAAAAGGGGCAAGTGGAGGGCAAGGTAAAGTGGCTCACAGATTTCAAAATGATGATTTGACACGACTTATCAGGAGGAATTTACTTCTAATCTACACCTGGACACCCGTCCAATCAAGGCAAAATCCCCAAAGAATGACACTGGGAAGGCAACACAGCATCTGGACATGCAGGTTGCAAAATGCAAGCTTGGGGTAGCATGGATCAATTGGCTAACAACAACTCATCACCTTGATGTTGGGAAATACAACAACAGGCCTGAAGTTAAACTGGAGACTAGCAAACTGATTGTGTCATTTAAAACTTCAGAAATAGTGTCCATGAAGGACTCCTCAGCTATTCCTATCATTATCAACAAGAGTAGCATTGAGAACAACTTGGTGTTTGCTTTGGGGTTCAATAACCCTGAAGCTGTTCCTCACTTGAAATTGAACAACCACTCAGATATCATTGTAGCTTCAGGGCAACACAGAATATCAGCCATGAAACATTACCGTGGATTGATTGAGGAAGAAATGAAGTCATACCAGATAAGGCGTGGCAAACTCACAAACCTAAAGACCCTCACAGATGAAGCCATCAATGAGCACAATGCCCTTGGCGATCAAATTGCTGAATGTATGGGCCAGTTGGACGGGATGGGCAAATGGGGAGTGATTGTATATGACAGATGTAAGTTTCATTAGTGCACCATTCAAAGGGGACTTGACCTTTCTGCAACACTACCATGCTGACACCAAGATTTCTTATAGAAAAATTACTTGCCAAGAACAATGGGCTTGCAAAGCACCTTAGTCGAAACAATACACTGCATGAATATAAAGAAACATAAGAAGAAGTGTTGCTCACCGTGCTGGAGAGCATTCAGCCAATATACCTAGCAAGCCCGGATGACATCAGACAGTGGGATGCTGCTGTAGTCCTTATTGAAGAGTTGCAGGCTAAAATGGATAAGAATTTACAGTGTAGCACTTGAGCTTGCGCTAGGCTCATATTCAGGTATTTCATGATTCACATCAAATGCTCATCTGTCATATCCCGTATTCCAGACCTACATCCGACGATGTTCCCACACCTCATCCGGACCTCTGGATCCCCTATCCATGTCTTCAGACCTTCAACTTCTCTATCTGTCCAATTCCCGGATCTGATGTCCAGACATCTGTCTGACATCCACATCTCCGGATCTGACTTATCTGTCATGTCCTAACTCAAACCTTAAATCAGCGCCCATCCCCTTATGGTAATCACCTGTTTCTGGTCATCCAGTTATACCTATAACCGACTGTACTCATTTCCCGGACCTTGTTCATTTCCATCTTCATTTTATTATGTTCCAACACACTAGTGTTAGGTGTTCCATGTGCTCTGTCCATAGCCTCACATAGCCTCACACTGCGCTGACTGATTTTCCGTTATGTCCTTTGTAGTATATAAACTCTGTAAAGTCTCTGTACTTCCTCAGTCTGAATATCATATTAGTCCTCACACTAGATCTCACACTAAGTCCTCATATCAGTTCTAGTCCTCCAACTTAGTCAATATCCATCTCAGGCCTAGGGAGGCATTCCCTAGGCTGGAGCTCCGCTCCTCTGATCCACCATTCCTCCAAGTTTCCGGAACTTTCCTGTGGTTCTCCGGACCTATTCTGCTTCGGACTTTGTCCTTGCAGCCTTTCCTCTGTTTGCTTCTACTCAGGACAAGTCCTGAGTAGCCATTACACATATCCCTTTCAGGATGAAACTCCATTGTAATTTCCCGCACTCATCCAGAAGTTTCTCACACTCGTCCAGAAAGTCCATCCGAAGTTTCCCATGCTCCTCCGGAAGTCCTTTGGACTCCACTGGACTTTCTCCGGACTTCATTCTGAAGTTAAGGGCACATACTCGGGTAAGGAGCATAGCGCATGAGCTGAAGCCAAGCCCCTTGGAATCAGTCCTACCCCTTGTGCACGTTCTTAACATCATCGCACAATAAACACTTCCCGCTCAATCCAATGCTTTGACAGCAGACCCGATATTTTCCATGGGAACCAAGCTCGCCACCGCATTGTCCTCCCCCTTCAGAAAGGATGCCTCCTCCCATTGTCTCTGACCACCTTTCTCACAGTGGTATTTTTGTGTCATGTCAGTCATAACATTGCATATTTACCTACCCTCTAGGTCGTGTCCTCATGGCCACTCATCCGCATGGGCCCCCAGTCGCATCATCATCCAAGGTTGTAGCTATTACTACTGCGACATCTTCAAAACGCCCTCATGAGACTACCAGTAAGTATTCCTTCTATCATGGTCCTTTAATCTAGCATATCTGACAATCCTAGTCTCAAAGGTCACTTACACTCAGAAGAAGAAATCTCGGTGTTGACCTGCACCAAACTGGTTCGGTGCATGGATGACTAATACTCTCCTATGAGCCCTATACCCTATGAAATCATTTTCTCTATGATCTGAAGTCAGACTGAGGCTAAGGGAATATTTTTCGCTTTTTTCATTTTTACAAGTTTATACGTGAGTGGACTGAATATTTTTTTACATTTAATTCTGCAATGAGTTTTGCTTAGTCAGCCATGAAGATGACTCAGAAGATTCTCACACATATCAGGTGACTGTAAAAAATGTGTTTGCGTAAGGTTACCCTGTGGGAAAGCTTACAAATCGCTAAATACGTGTCCTATGTCATTATGCTACCAATCAATTCATCAGCCACAGATTTCACAAACATATGTACACAATATGTAATTATTTCTCACTCTTGTCTAGCTGAGTCATCAAGGGTCACCTGACCCATGGGCCATACACAGCTCTTGCTGACTCATCATTATACCAACTAGAGTTATGAATATTTACTTTTGACCCAAAGATACCATGTGACTTGGTACTAACAAACTAAAGTTACAACTTTAAGTATGAGAAACTAGTAGTATAGCCACCAAATTTGTCTATATAAGGACCAGCTTTTTGCCCAATAAAACAAGCAATTCCCCTTTGCTTTTTTTTGCTCTCAGAATAAAATTGTGAGTGAAGTGTGAATCGGCAACCAGCAAGTGCAGTTCAAGGTTGGAGCTCACTGTGCTCAACAACCAGCACCACACTTCCGAGCTCATTGTGCTAAGCATCTAGCACATACCTTGAGCTCACTGTGTCTGACAACTAGCAAGACTAGTTTTTATTTGTCTGTTTTTCTCTTGATTGTCTGTCTGAGATTCTCTCTTTCTTTTTGTGTCATCATTGTCTGTGTCTCTGTCTGTGAATTTCTCTGTGATTTGTCTCCGTCTCCGTGTCTGTTTTTCTGAGTGTCTGTCTGTTTTTTTTTCTCTCTGTTTTTCTCTGAGATTGTGTCTGAGATTCATGACTGAAACTCATGTTTCTGTTTCTGTTTCTTTTTCTCTTTCTCTCTCTCTGTCTCAAGTGTGTGTGGTGTGTTGGTGACTGTCTGTGCTGACCATCTCTCTGATCGCTATTTGTTTGCTTTGTGATTGTTGTTGCTAACAGTCTTCATGATCGTTATCGTGTTCGTGTTTCTGTTGTAGCTGTCTTGTTTTGTTGTTGTCTCAACCTATCAACTTTCTCTCAAGTACCAAAGTTTCAGTCTCATTCTTACCCAGAAGTTTGGTGTTGTCTCTTTTTGTCCACGGAAGACTCTGATAGTCTAGTGGAGAGACTTCAGGTGTTGACAGTGATACCTGACCTCATACATCTGTGTGTTATACCGATCGAGGGTAGTCATTTGCGAGTTAGACTTTAGCTATTGAAAAGAGGACTTGGTATTAAAGTCCAAGGTCGCCCATTCCTGAGTCTGTTTAATACTTATTGTGAGTTCCTTGGCAGCAGGTTCAATATTAGGCTAAGAGTGCTACAAAGGCTTGACTAGGCCTGACGGTAGTTTCACCTGTTTTTGTGTTGAGGGGGACTCTCATTGTAACTCCGCACAACTTGCTGCACTAGGTTTGTGTACGAATCATTGTTGCTGTGTGAAGTGTTAGGAAGAGTATCTGTTTGTTTTTGTGTCATCTCTATATTGTTAGAGTGACTGTGTTTCCTGATATTTTGTTGTTGTCTGTGTTGTTGTGATTGTTGTTGTTGTTGTTGATTGCTGACTGACTGAGTTCTGTTTTCTCTCATCGCTGTGTTTCATATCCATATTGTTGGATTGACTGTTGACTGTTGGCTGCTGATCACTGACTTTTGTGCGAGCCATATTCCACTGACTGTATCTTAGGAGCATAGGCAAGCCACCCATGAACAACCACATTATCAGTCATTGGTATTTGTCTGAATCGCTGACTGTGGAGATATTTGGTTTTATAGGTGTTTATCTATAGATCATCTATCTAAGAAGACAGCATGTACGTGCTCATGGGAATGGTGATGAGGAATGTATATTTCTTCCAGGGATTTGAGTGATTGTATACCACAATATGCTCATTCTACTTGCAGTAATATCTGTTATCCTATTTGTTTTTTCTTCAAACCTGGTTACATAGATTCAAGTTAGATTTCAACTGCTCTGCTGCCCACTTGTTTCCCCATGTTCAAATCCCACACCCAAAGACTCTCAGTATCGTGGGAGTCAGTAATGAGGAGACAGTACCAACAAATGAAAGCTACCTCATTCACTATGTATCAAGTCCCTTAAGCATTAGTTTGAGTCTGTGAGGCATTTCTTTTTGAGTTAGCGCCTGGGACACTACTTTGTGGGTGCCGCGGTATGGGTGTCCTATAGTATTTAGTGTTGGTTCATTGATGTCACATATCATGTGACTTTGTAAGTCTTTATTTACTGCATTTGGACTTAGGTTGTTGACCACCTCACTAGCTGCGTTCAACTCTTCAGATGCTGACCTGTGTCTTGGGGAGAGGATGTGTAAGAGTCTGGATTGTTTCTGCGTATATGCTACCATTACTGACATAAATATAGGTACCTATTTATCCTTTGTTGGCTCAAGCAGGTCAAGAAAGACAGGACTACTGTAGGGTTCTGTGTCTATGACACTTTTTTCCCACCTCTAGTACCACACTGAGCTTAGTCTTTGCTTAGTCTTACTCTTATGAAGCTGTTCAATTGCTTCAAATTCTTATTTCAGGGAATGTCTAGGTGAAGAATACAGTCAGGGAAATCATCAATGGCACCTTGCATTGAGTATGTCTACACTACCTATTATTTTGCAAGGTATGTCAGTGTGCTTGCATAGCACTGCCATGACACACCCTAACTAAATGATTTTAGTTCAAAAATGCGGAGTGTTCAGATAAAGAAAATCCGAACTCTGTGAACAAGTGGTAAGGACTTCATTACACCTTACCAGCATCTGACCCTACTTATATTGTTGAACTAATATATAATCAATACAGACCCATACATTAGGGTTCGGAATGCATGCAGCTGCATTCCGAACCCTAAACTGTGATTACAGATGTGGAAAAGAACTCTAAAAATTTTCAACACGGTATGCATGTCTTAGATTCATCCAACTACGTTGCAGCCCACTGATATTGTATTTCACTCGCAGGCCATACTACTAACTTTGATAGATGAGACTTGAAGTCACTAAAACAGTGTGAGACCCAGTGACTTCTTGAGACTCTGACTAACTCACACCTTGCAGCTCAAACTCAGAGGCCAGTGACACTGATGTGGTGCCAGCGGACAATTTCTTACTGCAGGATGAGTGAACCCTAATCCCATGCAGTAAAAAGAACAGGTGGAGGCAGATGAGGTATGTTCTGACAGGACAGTGGTGAACCCATTTCTGCTCAAGCTAAGAACGCTCACCCACTGAATATCCACCTACACTAGAGATTCTTTGAGAAACTCTACCTGTGGTGCTGCACATGTGTGATGTAGATGGGAGCCTCATCCATCTGTCAGAGTACTCCAAGCAATAGGACTAGACCACTCCAGTGGCGGTGGAAGTCCTGTTATGTCTGACTGACACGCACATAGCTGGACTTTTGGGCCAGAGAACAAATATCTCACAGGTTTATACATCCACCAGACTACTTTGAAGTCCCAACATATTCTACTGTCAATGGATACGAGAAGCTGTGTTACCTAAGGGCATTGATCAGTTCACTGACCCTAAATGGAAATGAAAGATGGGTGGTCCCCCATGCAAGGTGGTCACACTAAGAAGGTGACAAAGATGGCCCAGGCATCCATATAATTTGTAACTTGGGCTTCATCCAATGATGTCAAATATAGGTGAGGTTCAAGAGACCACATCCACCCAGTATTCAACTGCTTAGGATGTTTCTTTTTTGCTTGTTTTTTAGTATGATTAGCATGTTGGCGTATTTGGCCTATGTAACTTACAAAAGCATCAATCTACTCAGTATTAAATCCAGTGATAGAAACAATGTTGATGGGCTTGAACATCATGCAACAATGGAGTTGAGGACTGGGTGCATAGGCACTGTTACATGCTGTATTGTATACTCCATTGTTATGTATCCTGCACTTGATAGTGTATCACACAATTTATTAAAGTTTGCTTTGGCAGTCATACTTAGGGGTAACAGTCCGTGTTTATATAAAAGGAAGGTTGCCAACACCAGTGTATAGTGTGACAACAAAAACAAATAAACCTTGCCCATTCCTATAGTTAACTTGTCATCAAGCCCACTTGTTATCATCAAGCTCACTTATCATCAAGCTCTTCTTAATGCACCATTCCTTACTCATCCCAACACCTCTGAAGTCTTGACTGGATATTCAATAGTTGTGTCTCATGGTTAACTCTAATCCTTATTACATAAAAATATGGTTGCGAATACTGCACAGTGACAACACACATAAATAGTAAGGCAGCAACAAGGCCGTCTTTCCAGAGGGTCAATATTCTAATGCTTACTTCTGTTTCTGTGAGTTTATTCATAGTATCTTCATGTCTAACCCTCATATTTCCATCCAATGCAGCTATTCCCTTACATGCAGCATGTACTATGTAACCTATGGCTCCACAGCCACCCTTGTCCAGTTACAGCCATCATAATCATTCTTTGGTAACCATAACCCTGTAACACGATGTAAAGAGTTGATTCTGTGTAGGCACTACAATAGTGTTTACCTTAGAACTTAATGTGTGAGTGTAATGCTCGTCCCAAAGAGACTGCCTATAGAACTATCTCTTGATATAAAATGCAAGGGATTGTCTTGTTAAGATTGAAGAGGAGAAAAGGAAAGATACCTAGAGTGCATTCTGAGTTCTGAAGATGTGTCCGGAGTACCGAAGTACTTGTCCGATGTGAGTGAAGGTGGTCCAAAGTCAAGAAACAAAGGTCCAGAGATGCACAAAGTGTCCAAAGAGCTTCCGATAATCAGTGAAGGTTACGAGAGAGAAATACAGTGGGTATGTTAATGTATGTTGAAGTATAAGACTTGCAGAAGTACCGAGGTATAACTAAACAAAGCCTATTGGAAGAAGTAAGAGACAGTGAGATGCGAAATGGCAGTGGTCAGGCCAAACAATCGTTCTGAATGAACAAAGGATCAATTGCGCGAAGTACGACTATCCGAAGTGACTCTACAAACTATGACTTGTAGCAAGGAAAGTGAAGTGAAGTGTGAGTAGTTAGTGAGCCCAGATTATATCCTACAGTGTGAAAGTCCGGAATTGCATGAGTGAGAACAGTAGAGAGATAAGCTATTCAAAATGTAATAAGACTCAAGGCGAGCCGCTACAGAGATATACATGTAATAGCACACGAGGCATGACTCGGATGAATGCACAGAGCCTTCGGAAGATCAAGGGAGTGTCAGAGAATACAGTATGAGTTATCTGTGGAATTGGCAAGATAGATGCCCAATGCCAACCCAAGTGCTACAATGAACTTAGACCACTCTGAATTGCTTCTTGTGGGTGCTGCCATGGGGGCATCTTAGTGACCATGGCTTTGGTGCAATAACCAACACATTAATATTATTTTCTTCCATCATTCAGTAATGCTAGCCGAGCAAGCCTGCGTCTTGTTTTCTTCTCCTAACATTAAACTTCTGGTGTTAACTTGCATACATTCAATTCATGTCTGAAGACTCTGAAGACTCATATCATACAGAGTAAGTGGGAGTTGGCCTTTCCCTGCAAACTGATACTCATTAACCCTAAGCTCTAGCGGTGAGGAGGAAGATGATAACCTGTCTTCATCTGCTCCCAAGTAGGACCTGATGCATCAACACCCTCCTGGCACAAAAATACCCCTCGTAAATATCACTCTGGGGCAAAGAGTCGTCTGCCTCTACAACTGAGGGCACATCTCTAAGATCAAAGGCAACAGCAAAGCACCGTTAAACTATCTGTGTATGCTCATATGTTTGAGAATAATCAAGCTCAGAAGGCCATCATGCTTCTGCACTGTAGAGTCAACCTGACCATTGATTCTAACCTCAGCCCTCATTCGGACAACAATATGTTAATGTGGGATGAGTCAAAGCACTTCCTTGATTTCACCCTAGTTGTAGCTGGATCAATGAGTTGTCACGCCTTCCTACCGAACACTGCTGTGGATCACACATTCACCATCACCCTGGATCTCCATCAATCCTACTGTCAATTCAGACCAAAATATGGCAAGCTGGGTTTTGATCTGACCGGCTCGATGATGGTGATAGGGATGGAGGCTTCTTCAAAGCTATGGTTTGGCTTTTGTCTGATTGCTAACATAGAGGACCTGACTGTAACTAACGAGGCTCCTTTTCTGAGTGGAAAACACAGAGACACTAGACTATGAGTGATGTTAGACGACACTGTCTATGGTACAGGAGACTTAGATATAATGGCAGCTCACAGAGAAGTTGGCAACATAAAGGAGCTTAATGACTGCATAATCGCGATGTGGGACAACTGGGTAAAAGGATCCCCTGAGTCATGGAAACAGGATGGTTGGCTTGTGCAGCATCGACCTATCTCTGTATCATGTCATTTTGGACAAAACCAACCTATTGCTAGCACGAACCTGCAAACTAGACGGGTGGAAGGGGCCAATTGACAGACTGAGAGGGCATATGCCAACATTCACTACATGTCACTGGCTATTGCAACTAATGTAATGTGCATCTGGTAGCCTGATGCAACATAACTCACTAACACTTGACATGACTGACAGGGCCACCAAGGTTAACTGGTGGCAGGACATTCCAAACAAGAAGATTCTTCTCAACCACAATATGGTATATGATTCCCTGGATCCACTTGTTCGGCAAGAAGTTGATCTTGGTGAACTTCCCCATGAGGATCCAGAGACAAATGATGAAAACAACATGTATAACAAGCAAGGTCGTTGAATACCTCGTCGTTTGGGAATAGTAGCAGCTGAGACAAAGTCTTGTGGAATTCTGGTCAATCTGGAAACTGTTCCAGAGCTGTTTTCTTCTTTCATTCCTGATCATGACAACACGGTGATGGACATGGATGTCTATGAAGATGAGGACTTTCGGACACCACTGTAGGAATACAACACAGAGTGGGGCTATACAAAGATGGCTCCAAACTGATATCTTTATGTTGTGGTCTTGCACTGCCTAGTCTGCTATACTTGGTGAGACAAGTGCATTCAACCCAGGGGTCTGTGGTCTGGGAATAGTTTTGGGGGTCAGTGAGTGATGTGGGGTCAATAGTCCGAGCGCGGGAAACAATGTCCGAAGGTATAATTACGATGTCCGATGCAAAAGTGTCGGGTCCTATGTTTTCAGGGTTTCAGGTTATCAGGTTCGGTGTGACACTCAGAACCTCCCTGGGCTGCAAAGAGTGTCTTGTCATATAGGTGTCAAGGGTTATCAAAGGATATCAGTTCCGTCTATCCTTCTGCATTTAGATGGCAAGTATGCCTAGGCAAATGTCACCCGGCGCATACCTGCACTTGTATCCGCTGAAGGTTCAACAATACTGAGAGGAACAAATGATGCTCCTAACTGTATCTATAAATGTTGTGAGGTCGCGCGTTGCCTAGTCTGCTATACTTGAGATGACAAGTGCATTCGACCCTAAAGGGGAAGCGAGTGCAGCAAGGATCTAGAAGTAGGCGCTGAAGGTGCTACTGGTTGGCTGATGCAAGGCGCGGGAAAGCGCAGGCGCGCGTGAGGCGCGAAGGCGCAGGAACGTGCACGCGTGTATATAGAGATATGCGATGTAAGTGCTACTTTCTAGGGAGTGATTCCAACTAAGCTCAGTTGTGTAGTGTGAACATGGGGGTTGCTAAACTTCTCTCCGGTATGTACTACTGGCTGTAAGTAAGGGTCCATGATAAAAATAAAGGTGGAACGATATGCAAATAAGAGAAATGGAAATATACGCACTAGAGAGCTTGGTGGACAGTGGATGGATGCTTCCGGATGGCTGGCACTATAGGGCGCTCAAGCGCGGGAAAGCATGCGCGCATATAGGAATAGCTGCGGATAGCATGCAGAGTGATGCTACAAGTTCGTGCCATGTACTCCCTAGTGAAAACTGCCATATCACACAATGTGATGTTGAGATTGGCGCCGAGACGCAAGGTACGAACGCAGTCTCGGTTCGGAAGTTCCCGCGCTGGGCGCAGCGCTAGAAGATTAATCGTATGATATTCATTTGCGGACAGAAAATTTACTTACAAAACGAGTCGTTGAGATAGAAACATCTCAGTCCTGTCCTACTGACTAGAGACTGAGATGTGAGTACAGATACCCACTTAGACTGCCTGTATATTGATGAACCTACTATTAGATATTCGTTTAGGTACATACCAAGAGTCCTGTCCTACTGACTAGAGACTGAGATATATTCGTTTAGCCTTGTCCTCGCGTTATCAACCTCAACATGTGAGGCACGAGTCTCTACACCACTCTGCACGCTTTGGATTTCCACTCCGTCCATCCATGTCCTTTCCATGTCCACCTATCTCCATTGGTGCGTATTCATTTTCTCTTTGGTTTGACTAATGGGCTAGCAAGGATTATTACATGTAACCACATATTCCATCCCGCGTGTTCTACCATTACATATTACTTATCTGCCTCATTTTCCATTGCTACAGTTCTCGCCTACGGGTTCCGGATGGTCACGCAGTAGGATATAATCTCGTGCACTACATACAGTTAAACACTTCCCTTCCCTCGGACACTACCTTTGTTCTGCAGAGTCACTTAGACATTCCTAGTACTATTGATCAATTGACAAGCTTTGTTCACTTCTCACTTAGAACCCGTGTGTTCTTGACCACTCCGAGAATGCGCCTCTAAGTTTCCTTACCTAGGCTCTGCGCGGATCCGAACCGCTCTCGGTCTCCGGCTTAGCATTTTCATACCTAGTTATACCTTAGCCCCAAACCTCGTCTATACCTAGCCGCTACTCGTGGAACTGCGCCTTACTTAGAAACCCGCCGCTCTTTACCTAGAAACCTCTCGCTTTCATTTGTTTCGCATCGCGCTCTCGCCGGACCTGCGGCTTCGCCTTCGCTCTTGTCGGCAGACTCGCACTTTCCAGGATCACCTTAGTTCTTTCCGTTCCGCATTTTCTCCTTTCGCATTTTACTTGAAGGAAGTGCTTCATAGCAATCCTCTTGGGTCGATAGACATGAGGCGCTGCAGACATGTAATAATATGGTCTACAATGTTAGCAATGTGAAAACAAGTAACTATGCACCTAGTGGGGCTAGCGCAATGAGACAGGACATAGGTAGGACAAGTGCATTCAATATCCGATAGGCTGATGTGAAGTCCGATAGTCTGATGTCCGATGTCCGATGTGTGAAGTCCAATGTCTGATGTCTGATGTTTTTGGTGTAGCACTCAGCCTCGCGCTGAGCATGTATTCAGCTAATTCCCAATGCATGTCAAACACATGAATCACTTCCCAATGTTATCTGACACTTACCCACTCAATCTGATGTTTATCCGCTAACCCAATGTTTCCTGCGCATCGGACCCGATATTTTCCCGTGCACTTATCCTCCCTGTGTCCTGTCCTGTCGTATCTATCCCCACTAGGTGCGCAGTTATCTGTTTTCATGTCGCTAACACTGTAGACCGCATTATTACATGTCCGCAGTACCACATGTCTTATTACATAGGACATCAGACCTGAAAATTACTGCTACTACTTTCGCCTATAGCACTCCAAAATTCTACATAGACACTATATATTTCGCATACCTCCTACTTACTTATTTACCTTTCTACCTCCGAGTAGGAGGTCATTTGATATTTGTAGTTCTTTGTTGAATTCCGCAAATATCATCCTTTCCTTATCCAAAACACTCCAAAAACACTGACAGTAACCCACCATTCACTATCCCCGACATTCATTACATTCCCGACACTAATCTGATGTAACCCAATGAAACCCGCTAACCCGAAAGTCCGAAAACATCAGACCTGACATTTTTACCTTCGGACTTTGTTTCCCACGCTTCGGACTATCTTCCTTTTCATATAGCTAATCATTCTAATACCTTACAGAGAATCCCTCAGGTCGAACACACTTGTCTTGCAAGTATAGCAGACTAGGCTGTGCAGACCACAACATTCTTATATTGCTGGTTACTTACTTGGTGTAGTATCTAGCAACTGTTGTCTCATTACATCGGGTTTGGTGCATATTGAGTCGGATATGATAGGGAGTGATTCGGGTAATGATTAGCATTGATACATGCATTGGAAATTAAACCTCTATGAGGCCACAGAGATGTCAGTCTCTACACCACTGGTCAATGTTTATTCACAGGCTTTCTTGAGAAAGACAGGTCACATTCAGTGCAACACAGTTTTGCCTCAATTTGGCCTGTTCCTAACCCTAATCCGGAAGTCTATAACTCAACCGGTTCATGGGGTGGACAGCAACGACGAGATAGATGATGAAGATGAGGATCTGTTCAATCCTGATGAGGGACATGTTCCTCCTGCGGTGCTGTCCATTGCATGTCAGTTTTGCAATGAGCTGTCACATAGGACATGACCTTCTGCAGTGCTTCATGAAGTCCAGCAAGGTCGCATAACTTCTGCATTGTCTGGGGCATATGGAACTGGATGCCCTGCAGCTGTAAGACACTGGAACATCATTTGGGAGTGTGAAGCCAGCCTGCCTCACTAGTGTTTCAATGGAAAATAGAACATGAGGACATGCCTTGGGCCTTGAGGTTGGAAAATGTCTATATAATTCAAGTAGATTCTCTGTTGGCTCATCAAAGGACTGGGTTGTGAGTTTGATATGTCGTGGTTGTTGCTGAGCTCTGATGGTTTCTCAGTTGGATTTATCAGGACATCATCATCCCTCTAGCTCAAGCATGGTCGCACCCTAATATCTTTGATGTGTTGCAACCACATCCTGTAATATTCACACTAGAGGTAAGCAGCTCATTCATGACAAGTTTAAAATACTGAGGGGAACTTTTAGGCATTTCCGAGCCTATACCAATGGATGACCTTTGGGGGGACTTTGTTGCTGGAGTGTACATGGAAACACAAGCACCCACTGTTAAAAAGGGGTCTTAAACCGATGCCTGAAACCATAGAGTTGTGTTCTGTGCTGGAGAGAACGTTGGTGTATGCGCTGTAGGAATACAACACAGAGTGGGGCTATACAAAGATGGCTCCAAACTGATATCTTTATGTTGTGGTCTTGCACTGCCTAGTCTGCTATACTTGGTGAGACAAGTGCATTCAACCCAGGGGCCTGCAGTCTGGGAATAGTTTTGGAGGTCAGTGAGTGATGTGGGGTCAATAGTCCAAGCGCAGAAACAATGTCCGAAGGTATAATTAAGATGTCTGATGCAAAAGCGTCAGGTCCAATGTTTTCAGGGTTTCGGGTTTATCGGGTTTGGGTTCAGTGTATCGGAAACCAATAGTAACATGATAGTGAGCGTCAGGAAAGCGAGTGGTATGCGCAATAATAACAATGATGGATACGGGCGGTGAAGGAACGATGATATTCACAATGTCAACTAAGAACTACGAAATATTGGGTTTGACCCCTAAGCGTCGGAGAACGGCTCTCCTCTACTTGGATGATGAAGATGCTATGGGGAGTCCAATATTTATATAGATACGTAGAAATCCGGAACCCTATAGGCAAAAGAAAGTAGTAGCGCAATATTTTCGGGTCCGATGTCCTATGTAATAAGACATGAGGTGCTGTGGACATGTAATAATGTGGTCTACAATGTTAGTGATGTGAAAACAAGTATGTAACTATGCACCTAGTGGGGCTAGCGCAATGAGACAGGACATAGGTAGGACAAGTGCACGTGGAGTCCGATAGTCCGATGTCTGATGTCAGAAGTGCAAAGTGCAAAGTGCAAAGTCCGATGTCCGATGTCTGATGTCCGATGTCTGATGTCCGATGTCTGATGTCCGATGTCCGATGTCCGATGTTTTCAGGTTCAGTGCGTATTGAGTCGGATATGATAGGGGATAATTTGGGTAATGATTAGCATTGATATGTACATCAGAAATTAGACCTCTACAAGGCCACAGAGATGTCAGTCTCTACAGCACACATGGGAAACATGAAAGTTATAGTGACAAGTCTGATGGGATTGTTTTGGTTGGTTCAAAGCTTACTGCAACAAGGGATTCCTACATTGTCAACAAAGATCCAGATTTCTTCTTCTCCACTGATGACACTGATAACTGTCAGTCCAGCTGACTGGCCCACACTGACAGATATGAGAGTGCCTGCAATCTCTTCAAAACGGTCACAGATCCTAACATATAGTCAGGACCATTTCGAGGCGAGTCATTTCCTGGAAGGCTATTCTGAATGTAAACTGAATGGGGCGTGTTAAGGATACAAGGCTGAATTTCATATAATGCTGACGGTCAACCAGCTTTCCTCAAAACTGTTTCAAGCATGTACATCTGAACTGTGTCACATGAGTACCATCATGATGGTGGCTCTACAGGCTTACGTGGCTGATGTGAAGGCGCTTGTGACTACGGCAGTCAACAAAGAATATGCTGACGAGGACTTCAGTATAGCTAATCCCAGCAATTTCAAAAGCCATTCAACTAGTCTGCGCAAGTGACTGTCTTGCTCCCATCCCCTGAGCTACCAGGATAGGATGTCTGAGCATTTCCTACGCTGCATCATTGCAATCCTGAAGATCATTGTAATGGATTGCCCAAACTGTTGGAGGAGCAGTTAACAATCAGGGATTTCTCTCTTCATATCATCAGCATGACTCAGCCCAATAACACTTCAGTTGTGGAGGCTCCCCTCATCTCGTCAGCACTGTCTATCACTGTCTTTTGCATTGCTGCCATGTATATGCTGAAATATGCTCCCCAGCACTCTCCTGGAGCAGCGGACAGTTTTATGCAGGATGTGTTCTCTGGGGCAGCCAACCACCTTCACATCAACCATGTCCCTTGGCATGTGGCCAATGCTGGAGCTCACAGGCATTGCTCTTATAGGCCTGTGCATACTTCTTGGGTTAATTTGGGCAAAGCTTTGGAAAAGCAACCCATGGGTCAGAGGAATGCTGGGCCTACCAACAGCGCTGTGGAGGCATCCAATAAAGCTCAAGCATCTGCTCAGGCACCTTGGACTGTACAGTCTATAAAGCTCCAGTCTCTACCGCAGTTTATCTCCAGGGACAGCTTGCCGGATGAATTCTCCTTGAACTACATCGAGGTTGAGGCACAGGAGATGGAGCCCTTTATCTGTCAGATCTATGAATGGGTGTTCAGTAATTTCAATGCTCAGAAGTCCATGCATAAAATTGCTTTGCTTGCTGGAATCTACATCAGTAAGATTCTGCCGGACATCTTCACTGATGAAGCTTATAATGCAAAACCTAGGGATGGAGAGCATATGATAACCCAGGCGCTCAGGGTGCTTCCATGGAATCCTAACAGAAGCACTCAAAAAGGATGCAGATTGGAGAAGCAGTTCATTGCGATGGTTCCAGCATACATCATTGCTGTCTATGAGATGGACAGCCCTTTGCGCAAGTGCTTTGCTGACCACCAAGGCAAAAGCTTCCCTCTGCGCTGGAACTCCAAGAACAGTAACAAGGGTATTGGGTCGCTCCTGATGATGCGTCTAGGTCTTGCTAAAGCCAAAGGTCAAAGGTTTTGGAAGGGGGGTGTCTTCAACTGAGACTGGGTACTACTCACGGTTGAGGAATTGAATGCAAAGTATCATGAGATGGACACGCACATCTCTGACCTTCAATATGGTCCTTTCAAGATTGCTGTGGCATTCTTTGGATTGAATAAGACCATTGAACTAGGAAGAAATTTGCAGATGTACACCATCAACCCAGCTATGTGGTCCATTGCAACTCAGAAGTGAGCTAAAGATGATGAAGATGAAGAGGTCGAGATTATTGAGCATGTAAAGAACAAGTGAGTAAGGCTATAGGGGATGTTTCAGGATAATGATAGCTTTCAAACTCTTGCATACTAACACTTGTATTTGTAACTAACCCTAACCAATGGCAAGAAAGTGTATATTGTATGTACATCATATATACATCTGTGGGTATGGGTGAAAAACAAGAAAAATTGCCCAAGTCCAGAATTGAACTGAGAGCCACTGCAGATTTTAACCCAATATCATCATGATTGTACTGTAAACCCATAGGGCCTTTGATTTGACCTTTTGTAAATAATATAAGAGCCTATGGCAATTATATATGTATTGATGTGTATATAATTTATATGTTGGCCCAATGTTCATATTGACATAGTATATATGGTTTTTGTGTTACATCAGGATTACAAAATGTGTGTATGTTAGTTATGTACAATATTATTGTGCCAGTGGCTGGCATCAAATGTTCCACCACCAAAACAGTTCCCTAGGCGGACACAAAAGGTTAACTACCTAAATACAAAATAAAATATATTTTCAAGTCCACCACTAGAACAGTTTTCTGGGTGGACACAAAAATAGCAAAATGTCAACTAACTAAATACAATATATGTTCCACCACTATAAATAGGGCTGGTGCAACTTGACATCTATAATATACACCCTGGGTACTGTTCTGGTGGTGGAACATATATTGTATTTAGTCAGTTGCCATTTTGCCATTTTTGTGTCTGCCCAGGGAACTGTTCTGGTGGCAGACTTGAAGATATATTTTATTTAGCATTTAGGTAGTTAACCTTGTGTGTCCACCTAGGGAACTGTTCTGGTGGTGGAAAGTTTATTATATTTAGGTTGAATTTCTCATTTTGCACCTTCAGAACAGTTTCCTGGGCAGAAACAAAAGTATAAAAGATCAACCTAACCACTAAATGACCCTCACCTATTTACAAAAATGTCCTTTAATGCTATCAATGATCTTGCCCTCATGCAAAGTGGCCCAGAGTTGCTTGATCGAACAATACTCACACAGGTTTCTAGGATACCAGCACACCCAAAGAAAGCATGGCTGCTTCACCATCTCAAAGATGGCGGTCCAGCTGCAGTTGCGAGGTGTGAACTAAGGGTACTGAGGCATAGTAGAGGTACTAGTGATCAAGTCGTGAAATACATCAGCTGATGGAATGATGAGATCATACCCAGAATGGAAGTCGGGAGGAACTGTTGGCGAGAGCGGCAATATGTGGAAGGAGCGACTGAGGTGGAAGGCAGTTACTGGGTTCAAGTTGCCAGTGGGCTGCAGGTACTACGAGGGTGTGGCTTCACTGCACTCAGCCTGCAACTCTAAAGGCAGTGGAAGAGTTGGAGTCTGACCAGTACTGCATCCTGCTTTTTTTTCTGCTGGGTGAATGTCAGTGAGATCAAATTTGTTGGTGCTTGGCTCAGCTGGCTCTTGAGGCAGGGACTGGGAGGCCATTGAGGATGTCATGTTGAAGCACTTAGTTGGAGAGAGCAATTCTGTTCATCAAAGGAGTTGACTGCAGTGTGAGAGCACAGCATTTATTATGATGTCTGACTGGTGCTAACAGTTTGCGAGGGATACAAAGGCACTTTGAGTGGCAGCCTCTGAAAATGAACCACAGATCATAAGGTCTGACTGTGCTGTCACTTTGAGAGCTTCCCTGTCCTTTGGCCATTGCTGAAAAAGCCTTGGGTACTGCCAGACTGAAGAATATTCAGCCTGCCTTTATCTACCTTAGGCACATGCGCCTCAGGAGATGAAGCTCTCTTCTTGGCCGCTTGTGAGCTACCCTCTGACTTTGCCTGTCGCTTGTTGGATGCAGCCTTGTCCTCATAGTTGGTGTTGTCCTTAGCAGTGTCATCCTCTGAACCAGATTGGGCATCGCTAGATATGAGGGAGATGACTTCCTTCACCTTTGCGATCTTCTTGACCTTTTTCTGTTGCTTCGGAAGCACCACAATTTTGAATTCATGAAAGGGGGGAGGCCCGATGGGTTTGATAGGGGGAGCAGGTGGAGCATCAGAGTCACAGTCATCAGAAAGGGAGATTGGGGAGGGACGGAAGGCTGGTGCCTTCTGAGGGATCTTCCTCTTCCTTTTGGTGAGAGCCTTGCTAGGCTTCTTACAAGCAAGTCCCTTATGATTAGAAGTTCCATTGGTGAAAAGATAATGTCCTGTTACATGGATAGAATCCACTGGGGGATGTGCGCCCTCTACTACTGGGCACTCAGAAGCAAGAATTTTACCTGTAGAAAAATGTGCCTAAATGTCAGAATGCATCAATAAAATAAGTTGAAGATGTACCTTGCAGGCTGTCCAAAACCTTTTTCAAGCGCATAGTGCCCACCTTCAATGCTGCAATGCCTCCTTCAGAGTGAGATTAGCAATGCCTTTGCTCTTTGAAGCATGATATTCCCCGGGGAGTATCACATCCTCAGGGTAGCTCTCTATTATCATCCTCTGACATGTGAGTTCCGCTGGCAGTGTGTTCCATGGGAACTTTTTTGACAATAGGAATTTCCCGCCCAGGCTCGCTATTGTTCCTCATTAATGCAAGTGAGAGAGCAATATACTCATACATACTGAGTTGGCAAGAGATCTCTGCCTTGATCCACCTGGTCCCATCCTTGGATATATTGATAGTGTCGGTCAGAGCAAATGAAGCCTCACACTCATTATTCACGTCTGGCTCGGTAACATCGTTATCTCCCAGGAAGGCTTCCTCAACAATGACAAGCGATGACAAATTACTAGATATGGTGAGCTCAGTCACTGACAAGTTCTCTCAAGGATATGGGCAACTTACTATACTTGCACCTTAAGATGCCCAATGATTGTATCCTCATCAGCCTTACAACGCGAGAGCCAGAATTGTGAGAGTGTAAGATGTTGAGGTCAGATGCAAACCTAAAAAATGAACTTATGCCAGCAGCTCCCGGAGTTGTACAAGCCAGGCTGAGACCACCATCTTGATTAATGACTTTGCCACATGCTACCAAAGCTACTTCAAATCCAAACTGCACAGCTCCTCCATCCATCTACATGTGTTCAGTGATATGGTACTACCAGATGGGATTCTACGTACCACTGTGATGATCTTCTTACAAAACTTTTGAAACTCCTGTGCACGCATGGCAACAGTCTGAGGGACACCACTGAGAATTATGGACTGGTCATGGCACTCTAGGATGGTCTACCAGGTATCTGGATATGCTGCTTTAAATTGCTCATGGGAGTTACAGCGTACAGTAACACCTGGACAGCAATTGTTAGAACAAACAATATAACAAGAGAGAGAAACACTCACTTGGTGTTCCTGGTATGTCAGGAGCCTTGTCACCGAGTCTGGCAAGCTCCTGCTTGAGATTGTCTTTGAAGTAGCCGCTATATGTATTCCAGTGGTTGACACTGTTGATGCCACAAGTGTGGTTCCTGTTCTATAATGAGACAACTTGATGAGTGGGGATAGAAGTTTGACGACTGAGCTCATGCATGAGGTGTTCCATATTTACAAAGCCTTCACGGAGGATGTCATTTGTCTCATTATGCCTCTGCCCTTTCACAGCAGGGAGGATATATTCACTGTCATCCATTGTAATGTCTTTGAGACCTCCCAACACTGGATCCACCTGAAAATTGGGGGTTGGAGGTATGACATGTGTCTCAGGGATGGAGGGTATCACAGAGGGACCAGTGGTGGTGAATAGTGTGGAAAGACTAGCAACAGCATTGCCGATGTGCCAGAATCATAGAACAGATCCTGAAGAGGTACAGCCTAATGTACTTGTGCAGGCTCGAGTGCCAGACTACTGTGGATGTTAGGAGGCATGGTACCAGCAACAGACACCAAAAGTTGCCAAGGGGGCACGACTTCTTGACTGATGGGCTCACTAACAAGGGAGTTGCCTGCTGGTCCAGAGTCGCCTCCAGTTGGCTGTTCATTAGCGGGCATGGCTTAACGACACATGGATGCCTCTTTGACAAGGCCCATGTCACAAGCTGTAGGTTTGATGTATGTGCAAAGACGGATTGTAGTTGGTTCCATGATGGGATCCACATAGTGTTTACCACCACCCACTTGTTCTTGCAGGTAGTCTCCTGTGCTGGGATTAATCATGATTGAGGGGAAAAGGGTCTCGGGAAAAGGGGAGGACCTTGTATATTCAGGCAGGGGAGAGTCGGATTGTTTCTGAGTCATAGCTAAGAGGATAAGTTAGCATAGTCCTACAACAAAGTTATTACTGTCCGACCTGCAAAATATCATGCAAACAAAAAGATATAGCAAGATAGCAAGATTGAGAGGTCGAGGAACTGTTTTTGATTTTGGAACAAGAAAGCAAGATTAAGAACTTGAGATGAGGTCTCTTGGAGTGCTGGTCAGGACTACGCATGCATGGTACCAACAAAAAAACTCATGGTAAAACAAACTGTTTTTGGTTTTGTGAGGTCGCACAAATATTTTTTTAGCTGACAGGAAAGATAAATGCAGGAGAGTTCTTCTAGAGTCCTGGTCAGGACTGGGAATAAACGGTGCCAATAAAAGAACTCACAGATGAATGTACAAGATGAATATACGATGTATGGAAAGGGACTATTTTTTGTAGGTGAGAGGTCGCACAAAGATTTTGGCTCGCAGGAGATATAAATGCAGGAGATGGAGGTTGCGCAAAGAGCAAATGACTCCACTGCTGTGTTGTTTAGCAGGAGTGAAATGAAGAGATCTACTGCTTCAAAACAGAAGTTAGGAAGGTGAGGGACCAGAAAATAATGGATCTGCTCACATATGACATCCGGAAGAATCGTGCATAGGCATAATGGCCGTTCAGAATTGCTAATTGAAAAACAGAAGTTAGCAAGCGATAAAAACAACAAGATTAAGGAGAAATCATGGAGGTTGGTGACAAAGCAAATAAAATACTCCCAGTCTATGCGCACCAAGCCAGCAGGCTACCTCGTGGACAATACTTGGTCTGTCCAGGTTGTTCAATCTACATACTGAAGTTCTGAATGACATTGGACTTGCTTGGAGATCTCATCTTGTATTGATATATGAGGATCAATGATCCTCCAGTGTAGTAATAGTTGAATGTTGAATATTAAATATCATCAATAATGATGCATGAGAATTTTGACTTCAACAGATCTGCTAAATCCTGTACAGTATTCCAGAGGCCGCACATTGAGCAGGAGCATCACAAGAGCCATGACATTCGAGATTGCAATATTGAATTCTGAGAGGTTCCAAGTTCAAATCATCAGTACATCAATGAAATTTTTGTGCTACAGTCTTGTAAGTGGCAACCAAATTCACTTTGTTACATATAATTTAATCGTGCTTGTGTATGAGGATCAATGATCAATGATCCTCCAGCATAGTAATAAGTGTTTGAAGTTGAACATTCTGAATGTTGAACATTGAGACTTAGCAAGATCGATGCCGGTGTGCGTGGGAATTTCGACTTGTCACTGATCTGCTAAATCCTGACTTGGCATGACATCAATGAAGTGTCATATCCCATATTCCATACCTACATCCAATGATGTTCCCACACCTCATCCAGACCTCTGGATCCCCTATCCATGTCTCCAGACCTTCAGTTCCTCTATCTGTCCAATTCCCGGATCCGATATCCAGACATCTGATCTGACATCCACATCTCTGGATCTGACCTATCTGTCATGTCCTAACTCAAACCTTAAATCAGTGCCCATCCCCTTATGGTAATCACCTGTTTCTGGTCATCCAGTTATACCTATAACCGACTGTACTCATTTTCCGGACCTTGTTCATTTCCATCTTCATTTTATTATGTTCCAACACACTAGTGTTAGGTGTTCCATATGCTCCATACATAGCCTCGCACTGCGCTGACTGATTCTCCATTATGTCCTTTGTAGTATATAAACCCTGTAAAGTCTCTGTACTATCACTTCTTGGACCGCTACCAAGTGGCACCCTGACTAGGACCCCAAAACAAAAAATTTCAACATCGCGCCCAACAGCGCCCAAAGGCGGCGGTAACGCCTCTCACCTTCTATTCTTCTCATCGATCATATCAATTAATAACTAACTATAGAAATATACTAAAAACAAACTACTAATATGTCTGCAGATCCCCCAGAAGGGTCCCAGAATGCGAAACCATCTAGACCCAAACGAAATGTTCCATCTTTTCGCCCAACCAATAGATCTATTCCTGACCTCATCAGCGATCCAGCCAACAAATCAGCAATAGTTGATGAGCAAACAGCAAGAGCGGAACTCGAAGGAAGACTGTTTATCACACCGGCAGCAGAAATCAACATAGACACACTTACGACTGCTCTTCTCGATTTTACAGTCCAAGCCCATTCCCTAACTCCCATGCACATTGACATCATCAGAGCCATAGCAATACTTCTCTTCAAAGCAGATCACGAAAAGAAAGTCAAACACATAGCTGAATTGGTAACATCATTCCTAGAAGGCTCTGTCAACCGACTGGAAGAAATCGCCAGAACCCAAACGAACAAAGAAGATAACAGAAAAAGTATAGATTCATTCACGGAAAAAGCAGAAGAAGCGATCAATGCTGTCAATAACAGTCTGAAGGACATCAAGAACAACATAGATCATATCTCTCCGACCATCAAGAAAATGCAAGACAACCTAACCAGCTCAGTGAACATCGAAAACTGCCTCGACAAGATCCATCAAGACGTATCCAATCTCAACACACAAATCAAACAGATCCCTCAGCAAGGTAACTATAAGGCAGCACTACTCACAGGATTAAGAAATAGCGACGACCCCATCTCTCAAGACGTCCAGAGAGCTGCACGAGTCGCAATCAAAGCACACCAAATACTAATCAATATTAACCCTGAAAGCCCTTTAGCCCCAGGAAAATCATCGCATAGCCAACTGGTTGAGAAAATCAAGAACGCTCTGAAGACTCTAGTCAAGATCGATACCCCGGATCTAGAACTACGCTCAGTAACGCAATACCGAAACGGAGGCACCATCATCGAAATGATCGCAGAAGAAGCAGCTGTATATATCAAACGACAGGAAATCAAAGATGAATTCATCAAGGCTCTCGATCCGACTGCAGTTATAAAAGACCGAGCCTATCCGGTAATTATCCAATTCGTTCCACTGACCTTCAACCCTAGCGACCAAACCCAAATTCAAGACATGGAGCAAGAGAACAAATGGGAACCGGGAACGATCACCTCAGCCAAATGGGTCAAACCACCATCGAAATGTTCTCCCACTCAACAAGTAGCCCACCTTCTCATCACACTTAAGGACCCCAACACCGCCAACATAGGTATCAGAGACGGCATCACGATCAATTAAAACAAGCTACAACTAAAGAAGAACAAACGTGAACCAATCCGTTGCGCAAAATGTCAGCGATACGGTCATATAGCTAGAGACTGTATTCAACATCACGACACATGTGCCAACTGCACAGAAGAACACAGGACCAGTGAATGCACCAACAAAGACCTCACTCGATGTGTCTCTTGCAAAACGGATAATCATGCTAGTTGGGCCAGAACATGCCCAGAACTCGAAAGACGTTGTACTGACCTTGATTCCAGAGACCAAGGCAACACCATGCCGTACTATCCTACAGACAAAGTTTGGACCCAAGTGCAAGCCCCACCCAAACCGAAACCATATATCAGAACCCAGCCATCCCACCCCCCGGCTCCGACCCAGCAATCTCAAAACACACTGGATCGCCACTTCGCCCCAAGAGGATCCAGAAACATGAGAGGATGCTACCTCCCCTCAAACGCAAGACTCACACCCTTCCACCAATCGAACTCGCCGCCTCCACCGTCACAATACAGACCCCCTCGCCACCGATCTCGATCTTGTTCCCGCTCATACTCTCAAACGCCAGCCACCGCCCAGCCCCCTTCTAACTATTTCTATGAATAATACACCCGATAACGAAACTGTAAGATTACGAATATGGCAAGAAAATCTAAACAAATCCGGCACCGCACAACACTGTATCCTTAGTGGGCCATTCACAGCCAAAGACTACGACATCGTCGTCATTCAAGAACCAGTCATCGACTTCCTAGGCAACACCAGAGCCACCCCAGATTGGAACGTAATCTACCCCACCCATAGATATTCACATCAAGAACGCTCACGAGCAGTAACCCTCATCAACAAATGTGTCAACACAAGCAATTGGAGGCAGCTACCATTTCCCTCCTCTGATGTCGTCGTTACGCAACTCAACGGTACATTCAGGAAAATAACTATCTTTAATATCTACGACGACAGCAAAAAATGGGAAGCCATTCCAGCTCTCACCAAATACCTAGAAAAAGAGATACACCTTATCCGACCAACGCCCAACGACCACATCGTGCTTATGGGGGACTTCAACGCTCACCACTACCTATGGGAAGAATCAAGAAACGCTCACCTATGCGCACCAGCAGAGGCACAAGAAACTGCGCAGCGCCTTATTGAACTCTTAGCAGACTACGATCTCAGACTGGCACTACCAAAGGACAGACCGACACTTCAATCGACGAGCAGTGGCAATTGGACCCAACCAGATAATGTATTTTGCACTGCACACACGCTCGATTCATTCACCTCTTGTAATACAGCACCAAGGCGAAGACCGCTGTGTACTGATCATGTACCCATACTAAGTAATATAGATCTCGAAGTCCCCCGAACATCCACCACAACCACCTTCAACTTCCGCGAAGTAGATTGGGATGAATTCAGAAGCTGCCTCAATCGACACCTCAGTAGCCTCCCAGGACCAAAACCGCTACTAACAGAAGACCAGTTTCAAGAAGCAGCCGCCAACCTCAACAATGCCATCAAACAAGCCATCGAAGAGAAGGTCCCAAAATTGAAACCAAGCCCCCATGCGAAATGTTGGTGGACACGAGAACTATCGCAAATGATAAAGAAAAAGAACGAGCTAAGTAAACTATCATATAAACTCAGAGCACTACCTGAACACCCCATCCATGAAGAACACTGCAAATTCCGCAACCGCCTCACAGAAGAAATCCGCAAGACTAAGCAAGAACACTGGATCGCATATCTAGAAGAGCTCGATCAGGAAAGTATCTACACGGCCAATCGATATGTTTCATCTCCCGAGACGGAGGAAGGACCAGCATCCCTGCCTTAAAGACAAAGCTAGCCGACAATACTCCCATTGAAGCAACCACCAACGATCAGAAATCCAAAGCCTTAGCGGAGACCTTCTTTCCACCACCGCCGCCTGCAAGCACCGTCCCCCAGAACATCACCTACCCGGAACCCGTCACTCCCTTCAAGCCCATAACAAAGGACCAGATAGAAAGAGCAATATCGAACACCAGTGCATACAAGGCACCAGGACCCGACGGCATCTGCAATATAATTTTCAAACGGGCCTCAGAGTCACTCACGCCATACCTCCTCCACTGATTCAACGCAGTATTCAAACTCAAGACGTACCACGACCCATGGAGAGAATTCATGACCGTAGTCCTAAGAAAGCCAGGGAAAGCCGATTACTCAGTGCCAAAAGTGTATCGTCCAATTGCGCTAATCAACACCACGAGCAAATTGCTAACTTCAATCATCGCTGAACAGGTCTCATTCATCTTGGAAAGCTACAACCTCCTACCCGCTCACCACTTCGGAGGACGCCCAGGACGCCCAGGACGCACCACCACAGATTCGCTCCATATACTCGAAACCACGGTCAAAAACGCATGGCGCACCAGCAAAGTTGCCTCTATCCTATTTCTAGATATTGAAGGTGCATTCCCGAACACGGTCACAGATAGGCTAGCCCACAACATGAGAAAACGTCGTCTCCCCCCGGAAATCATAGAGTTCACCACCCGAATGCTAACAGGCCGGAAAACTCAACTCAGATTCAACGACTTCACCTCAAGCTGGATCAATATTCACAACGGCATAGGTCAAGGAGACCCGCTCTCAATGATAGCTTATCTAATCTACAACGCCGATCTAATTGACATAGCGAACCCTAAGAACAATGAAACCACCCTAGCCTTTGTCGACGACACCGCTTACATCGCCATCGGACCCACCTTCGAACACACCCACGCCACCCTCAAGAGTATGATGGAGAGACCCAAGGGTGCCCTCCAATGGTCAAGAGAGCACAACTCCAAGTTCGAAGTCAATAAATTCGCACTGATTGATTTTACCCGCAGCAAAGCAAGAGAACGCCCCCCCCTCGTCATCCAGAACATGACCATCCTTCCCACAGAACACCATCGCTTTTTAGGACTCATTGTGGATCAAGAACTCAATTGGAAGCATCACGCTGCCCACATGATCGCCAAAGGAACGGAATATGTTCTTCAACTACGACGCCTATCTAGAATAGCTAATGGAGTATCGGCAAAACTAATGTGTCAGCTCTACATCACCGTAGCCATCCCCAAGTTCACGTACGGCGCTGACATATGGTTTCGTCCCATATACAAAGAAGGATCAAGTAATCTACAAAGAGGATCTATCGGGATAGCTGACCGTCTAGCCAAAGTCCAACGTATAGCCACGCTAAGTATCACGGGAGCCATGAGATCCACGGCCACCGACACCCTCAATGCCCATGCTAACCTTCTTCCAACAGGTCTACTACTCCAACGAGTATGTCATCGAGCAGCCCTTTGCCTAGCCACCTTGCCGGAACGCCACCCCCTCAGCAAGCACCTAAAACACATTGCCCGCCATTTCGATATACAACGCCACCGATCCTCGCTACACAACCTCATCACCACGTTCAAAACCTTCCCAAGCGAAATCAAAACATTAGACTTCCTACGTAGAACCAATGCACAGGAACCCATCGCCTATCACACCGACATCGCCACAAAAAAAGACCAAGCTATCAAAGACCAGCGCGAACTCAAAGAGATAATTCAAATCTTCACAGACGGATCATCGCACGACGGAGGAGTAGGAGCATCAGCCGTTCTCCTACGCGAAGGAAAGCCCCCACGCACACTTCAATACCACTTAGGCCCCAACAAGACACACACAGTATTTGAAGCGGAAGTAGTAGGACTGACACTAGCAGCGAAACTCCTCGCAACCGAACCAAATGTGATCTATCCAGCAAGCATATTCGTTGACAACAGAGCGGCGATCCAATCCGGTGAGAATCATAACACGAAGCCAGGCGGATACTTAGTGGAAAACTTTCGCAGGATGACCAAGTACCTAGCGAAAAAGAGAAGAGAGAGAAAACAGAACTTCAAGCTCACGTTACGATGGATCCCAGGACATGCGGGAGTGCTAGGAAATGAGTTAGCGGACAAAGCAGCGAAGGAAGCAGCGGTAGGAAGAGAGAAGTCGAGCGATAGAGAACGCCTACCACAATATCTGCAGAAAGGCCACCTCCCTCATAGTGTATCAGCCCTATGCCAATGGCATGAACATGCCCTCAGCAAGCAATGGTCCAAAGACTGGAGAAAGTCACCCCGATACGAGAAGATGAAACGCATCGACCCGTCAATGCCCTCAAATAAATACATCAAACTCATAACCGGACTCCCCAGACGACAGACCAGCCTATACACCCAACTACGCACAGGACACATCCCGCTCAACTATCACCTGCACCGTATAGGAAAGAGTGAAACACCTCATTGCCCATTCTGCCCCGACGCGAACGAAACTATCCACCATTTCCTCCTTGATTGCCCGCAATACACCCGTGAACGTCACTTCCTAAGCAATGCCCTACGTCGCAACGCCTCATCAATCTCCTTTTTGCTCACAGCGGAAGAAGCGACCCTACCACTTATGAGATTCATCAACAGCTCAGGAAGACTTAAACCGACATTCAGTGAGGTTTCGAAAACGTAACATATTGTAACACTCACGCACGCGCAACCTAAACACAGACCATATTGTACACCAACAAAACATACATGTAACATCAACACTTCGAATCCAGAGGGGAAAAGACTATTGCAGGACGATCGGTCAATGTAGGAAGGCGAGGCAAAGGACCCAATGCTACCCACCACATCTTACCCCCCTGTATGAACTCAGCGTCGGCGTTTGCCCGGCACAATGCTGACGAAGTACGTGAATACCTACCAAGCACACATCAGAACATACATACATACGATAGACAAGCGGGAGAAAACCCCCCGCGAAAAGGGTTATGTCCGTCATAGGGTCTTCGACCCTAAAAGGACAATAAATATGAATTAAAAAAAAAAAAAGTCTCTGTACTTCCTCAGTCTGAATATCATATTAGTCCTTGCACTAGCCTTCACACTAAGTCCTCATAACTAGTTCCTTCCTTGTTAAACATCCACCTTAGGCCTAGGGAGGAATTCCCTAGGCCGGAGCTCCACTCCTCCACTCCTCTGCTCATCCGATCATCCGATCCTCTGATCCTGAACTCCTCTGAGTTTCTGGAAGTTCCTCCAGAACTTTCCTGCAGTCCTCCGGACCTATTCTGCTTCAGACTTTGTCCTTGCAGCCTTTCCTCTGTTTTCTTCTACTCAGGACAAGTCCTGAGTAGCCATTACACATATCTCTGTCAGGATGAAACTCCATCGTAATTTCCGGAACTTTCCCGCACTCATCCAGAAGTTTCTTGCACTCATCCGGAAAGTCCTTGCAAAGTTTCCCATGCTCCTCCGGAAGTCCTTCGGACTTCACTGGACTTCTCCAGACTTCATTCTGAAGTTAAGGGCACATACTCAGGTAAGGGGCACAGCGCACAAGCTGAAGCCAAGCCCTTTGGAATCAGTCCTACCCTTTGTGCATGGTGTAAAGAGTTGATTCATTGTAGGCGCCACAAATAGTGTTACCTTTGAACTCAATGTGCAAGTGTAATTCTCGTCCCAAAGAGACTGCCTATAGAACTATCTCTTAATATAATATGCAAGGGATGTCTTGTTAAGATCGAAGATGAGAACAGGAAAGATACCTAAAGTATGTTCTGTGTTTCTGAAGGTGCGTCCAAAGTGTCCGAAGATGGTCTGATGTCAAGAAACGAAGGTCTGAGATTGCACGAAGTGTCCAAAGAGCTTCCAGCAAACAGCAAAGGTTCCGAGAGAGAAATACAGCGGGTTTGTCGAGGTGTGTCGAAGTGTAAGACTAGTAGAAGTACTGAAGTACAACTAAACAAAGCCTATCAGAAGAACTAAGAGACAGCGAGATGCAAAATGGCAGCGGTTAGGCCAAACAATCGTTCCGAATGAACAAAGGTTCGATTGCACGAAGTACGACATCCAAAGTGACTCTACAAACTATGACTTGTAGCAAGGAAAGTGAAGTGTAGTGCGAGTATCTAGCGAGCCAGATTATAATTATATCCTACAGCATGAAAGTCCGGAATTGCATAGGTGAAACTAGTAGCGAGATAAGCTATCCGAAATGTAATAAGACTCAAGGTGAGCCACTACAGAGATATGCATGTAATAGTGCACGAGGTGCGCAGCTATACATATTAATCAGGCTTTTTGATGTATGTGCCCCTAAGACATAATCAATAACAGATAATCAAAGTGAGAATGCGCCAGCGAAGTCAAACGGACACAGATAGGACATGGTACGGAGGATCAGAGGTGTATATAGGCTTTGGAAGGGGATGGACGACCTTCAGACGACCCGGATGAGTGCACGGAACTCTCAGAAGGTAAAAGGAGCGTTGAGGAGCATAATGTGAGACACTTATGAGTTTGGCAGGAGACCAACACCAGTCCAAGTGCTACAACGGTCTTAACATGAAGCCTGTAATGCTTCTCAGATCTCATTTATCGTGCTTCCGTGCTTCTTTCATCGATGTTGTTGTCCTCACACTGGTCCCTTCACTCGCCAAGATTGCTCACATGGATTTCGCCAGACTTTACTCTGTTCTCAATCATATTGCTTTGCAATGCAGAGTAACAGCAGAGACAGTGTTAGCAGAGTGGCTTGAGAGGCAGGAAGTGGCAGATCCTGAGCATTGGAAGCAGCTCAGTGGCATCCCTTGCATTACTGGTGGGTTGATAGCACTTCTTGGTAAGTTTTAATGGCAATTGATCTGTAAAATTTCTGACTATCTTACAGGCACACTCAATGGTCGAGGTGGGATGTTTCCATGGAAGAAGCTATCTGCCATTTTAACCTGCCACGGTTACACCCTCCACCACTACCCCAAGAATGTTCTCATGCCCAGCAAGAGACGCCCAACACTCACCAAGAGTAAGGGCATCCATGATCTCACACTCTGTGAGTAGGACCTACTCGCCAATGCCCTGAAAATAAATTTTATCACCATCCAGCAGGTCAGTAGTAATAAAGCCCGCTGTAAAATAATGACTTCCTGTGCACCAATCATCTTCGGAGAGGTGCCTCAATGGGATTTGCAGAACCTGCATGGCCGGCATGCATTCCTCAATGGTCGGACTAATAGGAAGGGACTTCCTCATGTCAAGATGGCTGAAACATCTCCAGAGCCATCCTCAGAGACATCTGTTGTGCTGTCTCTGCCTGTGCCCTCTCGTCAGCTTCGTCGGCGAATACTACAGGTATTATCACCTGAGGATTCTCCTGTGCCATCTCCCATACCCTCTCATCACCATTCTCCTGCGGTGTCTCCTGCACCTTTGCATCGTCCAAAGGTGCAAGTATTTGTTGAGTTACCCCACGCCCCTCCCTCCTGGAGGTTGAAAGCAACACAGCAGCACTCTTCACCTGTCAGTAGACCAGAAACCAACATGCTCATCCCACAGATAAACTACCTCTCTCAGCTTTCAGTGACTATGGATGGCATTTTCAATGAGGAGGAAGAAACTGACAAGGTGCTCACCTGGCTTACAGCGACTGTGGCTATGAACAATGAGGAAGAAGAAGTGATCGGGCTTGTTGGGTCTCTGAGTGAAGTAGCTGTATAATCAAGAAAGTCTCTTTTTCTGTCCCACTTTGTACTGTAGAAGTCGTCACAAAGCTAACCAGATTGTATCGTTCTATCTATTCCTTGCACGAATCAACAATTTGTACTCAAAGGGAAGCATTTGATAGTCTTTTTGGCTTGTAGAAGAGGAAGAGACCAGGTGCCTTGTTACCATAACTAAATTTGTTCACACTGATCTCCTGTTTAAGCTCACAGACGCACCTTCCTGAGAGGTATGATAACCAATCATGTTGCATATAAAACTCCTATGAAACTGAAAACATGTTTATGCAGCATGTGTTAAGACCGTGCACAAAGGGTAGGACTGATTCCAAGGGGCTTGGCTTCAGCTTGTGCGCTGCGCCCCTTACCCGAGTATGTGCCCTTAACTTCAAAATGAAGTCCAGAGAAAGTCCAGTGAAGTCCAAAGGACTTCCGGAAAAGCGTGGGAAACTTCGGAAGGACTTTCCGGATGAGTGCAAGAAACTTCTGGATGAGTGCGGGAAAGTTCCGGAGGAACTTCCGGAAATTACGATGGAGTTTCATCCTGACAGAGATATGTGTAATGGCTACTCAGGACGGGTCCTGAGTAGAAGAAAACAGAGGAAAGGCTGCAAGGACAAAGTCCGAAGCAGAATAGGTCCGGAGGACCGCGGGAAAGTTCCAGAGGAACTTCCGGAAACTCGGAGGAATGGAGGATCAGATGAGTGGATGAGCGGAGGATCGGAGGATCGGAGCTCCGGCCTAGGGAATTCCTCCCTAGGCCTGAGATGGATAATGACTAAGTCAGAGGACTAGAACTGTTACGAGGACTTAGGGTGAAGGCTAGTGCGAGGACTAATATGTGTGATATTCAGACTGAGGAAGTATAGAGACTTTACAGGGTTTATATACTACAAAGGACATAACGGAGAATCAGTCAGCGCAGTGCGAGGCTATGTGAGGCTATAGACGGAGCATGTAGAAATGTCTAACACTAGTCTATAGGAAAATAGTAAATGAAGACGGAAATGAGAACATAGTAAAATAAAGGCGGAAATGAAATGAGGTACGGAAAATGAGTATAGTCTAACTTGAGAAGGAACGTACAAAGGGAAAAGGCACGGAAGATAGACGCGGGTTGGATCCAGATGTTCGCAAGTCCGGAGAAAGGTGATTACCATAAGGGGATGGGCGCTGATTTAAGGTTTGAGTTCGGACATGACAGATAGGTCAGATCCAGAGATGTGGATGTCAAATCAGATGTCTGGACATCGGATCCGGGAATTGGGCAAATAGAGAAGCTGAAGGTCTGGAGACATGGATAGGGGATCCGGATGTCCAGATGAAGTGTGGGAACATCGTCAGATGTAGGTCCGGAATACGGGATATGACAGCATGATACAGAACAATATATTGCTATGAATGTGTTAAGACCATGCACAAAGGGTAGGACTGATTCCGAGGGGCTTGGCTTCAGCTCATGCGCTGCGCCCCTTACCCGAGTATGTGCCCTTAATTTCAGAATGATGTCCGAAGAAAGTCCAAGGACGTCCGAAGGATGTCCGATGCGCGGGAAAGTTCAGAAGGACTTTCTGGACGAGTGCAAGTAACTTCTGGATGAGTGCGGGAAAGTTCCGGAGGAACTTCCGGAAATTATGATGAGGTTTCGTCCTGATACGGATACGTGTAATGGCTACTTAGGACATGTCCTAAGTAGAAGCAAACAGAGGAAAGGCTGCAAGGACAAAGTCCGAAGCAGAATAGGTCCGGAGGACCGCGGGAAAGTTTCGGACGAACGTCCGGAAACTTCAGAGGATCGGATGAGCGGATAAGCGGAGCTCTGGCCTAGGGAATTTCTCCCTAGGCCCGAGATGGATTTTGACTAAGTCGATAGACTAGAACTGATGTGAGGACTTAGAGTGAGATCTAGTGCGAGAACTAATATGATATTCAGACTGAGGAACTACAGGACATATACAAGAGTTTATATACTAAGGAAATAATGGAAAGATCAGTAAGCAAGCGTCCGAGGCTATGTATGGAGCATAAGCAAAGTTATCAAGCGCGAGTCGGAAATGAAGCATAGGTTAACGGATCAGTAAGCGTACCGGTAGTAAGTATAACCAAGATACCGAGGACAAGGAATACCGAATAGAGGAATAGGCTGTGTCAACGTTATATGCACAGGAAATGAATTAGGAAGCTTATCGTATATCGGATCGGATCGGACTGGATCGGACCGGATGTCTGGACAAGAAGCATGGATATACGGGATATGATATTAGGGCAATAGGACAAAGGATGAATGATGCAGGCTAGCTGCGGAGGTATGGAGGTGTGATGTACGGAGGTAAAGGGATCTGGACATGGATGTGCGGATGTGGATGTGCAGAGGTGCAGAGATCCGGATGGGTAGAGGACTGGAGACATGGATAGGGCGTCCGAAGGTCCGGATGAGGCGTGGGAATATTGTCGGATGTAGGTCCGGAATACGGGATATGACAGAATGGGCCAGAACTGAAGCTCTCGCCAGCCCGGTTTGGATGAGATACATATCTTGAGTGTTTTATCGTTCAGAGCCGCCTTATTTTGTGTAACACTGGTATACGTTGGATTGCTTCATTGAGTTGTAAGTGTTTCTGAGCCGCCCATACATCAATTTGACCTGTTTGTGAGTTTTGACAGTTCTGACATTGGGCTATCCTTAACTACATGGTGGTAAGTAAACACACCACTATCAACTAGTTGGTCGGCTTGCTGTATGAATGGTTTCTCATCCTTAGGAACTGGTATATATCTACAGGATTGCCTGTCAAAGTCTTGAAGTTCTTATTGTATTAGCCATGCTGCGTTGAACGTTGAACCAGCTGCAATAATCAATCCTTATTGTGTGTTCTGCAGTACTCAAAGCAGTTCAGTGCATGCCTTTGGGAGGATTTATAGACAGGCATGTATTGCATATCAAGAAGTAAGTATTCTAACTACAAGTGTACATCTAAAGGCTGTCATATCCTCCTTGTACATCCTCAACTACACGATGGCAAGTCAACACATCACTATCAACCAGTAGGTCGGCTTGCTGTGTGAATGATTTCTTACCCTGAACATATCTGCGGGATTGCCTGTCAAAGTCAAGTCCTTATTGCATTAGCATGCTGCATTGAACCAGCTGCAATAGTCAATCCTTGTTGTGTGTTCCGCAATACTCAAAGCAGTTCAGTGCACGCCTTCGAGAGAGTTGTAGACAAATGTGTATTGCATATTGTGAAGTAGGTATTCTAACTACCAGTGTACATAGATAATGTCTAAAGGCTATCATATCCTCCTCGCACATGCCTGGTCTATGAGCTCCCCACAAGACAGCCGTAATTGCCCCTAAAACCCAGAGACCACAGTCATAACCATTCATTTGCAGAGGTTCGACTATTAGTGGGCGGTGTAAAGAGTAGATTCGTTGTAGGCGCTACAAAATGTTTTACCTTAGAACTCAATGTGTGAGTGTAATGCTCGTCCCAAAGAGACTGCCTATAGAATTATCTCTTGATATAAATGCAAGGGATATCTTGTTAAGATTGAAGGTGAGAACAGGAAAGGTTACCCAAAGTGCATCTCGAGTTCCGAAGATGTGTCCGAAGTACCGAAGTACTTGTCCGATGCGAGCAAAGGTGGTCCGAAGTCAAGAAACAAAGGTCCGAGGTTGTGCGAAGCGTCCGATAGACGTCCGACAAACAGCGAAGGTTCCGAGAGAGAAATACAGCGTATGTGTCGAAGTGTGTCGAAATATGTCGAAGTATAAGACTAGCAGAGGTACTGGGGTACGACTAGACAAAGTCTATCGGAAGAACTAAGAGATATCAAGATGCGAAATGGCAGCGGTCAGGCCAAACAATCGTTCCAAATGAACAAAAAGATCGATTGTGCGAAGTATGACTATCCGAAGTGACTCTACAAACTATGACTTGTAGCAAGGAAAGTGAAGTCAAGTGCGAGTATCTAGCGAGTCAGACTATATCCTACAGCGTGAAAGTCCGGAATCTGCGTAGGCAAAACCAGTAGCGAGATAAGCTATCCGAAATGTAATAAGACTCAAGGTGAGCCGCTACAGAGATATGCATGTAATAGTACACAAGGCGCGCAGCTATACATATTAATCAAGCTTTTCGATGTATGTGCCCCTAAGACATAATCAATAACAGATAAACCAAGTAAAAATGCACCAGCAAAGTCAAACGGACACAGAAAGGACATGGTACGGAGGATCGGACGTGTATACAGGCCTCGGAAGGGGACAGACGGCCTTCGGACTACTCGGATGAGAGCGCCGAAACTCTCGGAAGGTAAAAGGAGTGTCAGGGAATATAAGTGTGAGACACATACAATTTAGGGAGGATACGCGACCAACGCCAGTCCAAGTGTTACAGCGGGCTACCCAGCCTCAAAGATAGAATTTATGTGAGCCACAGTGTTGGTGAGTGATGGATGATAGATGTGCAATAAGATTCATGATGTCCTGTTATCAGATCATCATTAGTTCAACAGAGGATGACTGAAATTATTACTCACCTTCACATCATTCTTCCACGGCTGTTGCTCAGCCAGGCTGTCAAAGAGATAAAGTTTCTTAGTTTGAATATAGATTGCACAAAATACCCAGTGTCCAACTGGTGAGGGGCGATGAATGGGTAAAATCCAAACATCTTTCTCCCACAACAATATCCACAAAGTATTGCACCACAGTATCTCATCCAACACATTGTACCAGATATGAGGGAGATCATACATAGAGAGAATAGCACAAGACTGCATGTGTGAGGTTGTGAGTATTTCGGAGTATAGCAATGCCGTGCAGCCATTGATACATGTATCATTGAGACAGGCAGTGACCTGTGCTAGGAAGGACTGATCCCTTGGGTCGAATACTTGACTTGGGAATCCATCCTGTGCTGGTCATACCTGGGTCAGGGGACCACATGCAGCTGATGCTATGGGGTAATCCTCCGGGCGAGGAACTTCGAAAGGATCTGTGCGTAAATTCTATGGCATTTGATAAATACAGGTACATATTGAGAGATGGAACGTACCTCTGGCAGTGTCCAGGTAATCATTGTAGAAGAGGAATTGGTAGTGGGGTAATATGGGTGGTATGAGATATACTCAAGTAGTCCTCGATGAGCAAGATGTGTGTCGACCCAAGGGGATTGCTACTGAGAAGGTTCCTCTAAGTTTATATGTGGAGGGAAACACTGGACTGGGTGCTTGGTCAAGCCTGGTAAGGCGCATGACGATGAGCGAAGCGCAAGCGAGCAAAAGCGACATGAAGCGCTAACAGGCGATGGTGAGCGACAATGAGCGACAGTGCGTGATCGCAAATGGTAGCGCGCGCTAAGCAGAGGCGATGCGCGCATGTGGGTGGTGGAGCAGAGCAACTCTTGATGAGTCGGAAATCAACTTGACAAGGCTTCTAGTAATGTACGGCAGCAGGCACTCGTATTGTACTTAGATACTTATTGTCGGTCGGTAGATATGACGAAGACTTAGACTTAGAGTCCAATGATATGCGTGCAGAAAGATGATCATTATACAGTTTAGGCACGGGTATATATACTAAGTAATACTAAGCGCTGTCAGGCGCTAAAGCGAACCGAGAAGCGAAGCGGATACAAGATAATATGTAATAAGGGTCTATAACATATGGAATATATGTGCAAGTGCCGGAGATATGTCAGAACATGAGAAAATAGATAGGAATACACACCGACGGACCAAACGGACATGGGATGGATGGACGGAGGACAAACAACGGAACCGAGGATGCACGCGCCGATGTGCGAGCGGCCAACAAAGCGCTCAAGTGCGCAAGGTGAGATATGAGTCGCGCTGTATTAGGAAGTGATTTGGACGATGGGAATTTAGATCCCTGCAAGCCCACAGAGATATCAGTCTCTACATCGTGAATTGAGGTTCTTCCACAGCTTCATCCTTTTTGTTGTCACTAACAGTACTGTTGGGCAAAATGTCCATGAGTACCACTTCTTCAGTAAGCTCTTCAAATGCAGGAGAAAGATATTCATCAGTGTCATCCTCCAGGGATGGATTAGCAAGCACCAATGAGGTTGGTACAAATTTGCAGAGGCCATCTTCTGATGGTCCCTCACTCTCAGATAGAGTGATCGCAAGTTTGACTGCTGCCATGGCATTTCTGGCAAAGCAGATAGAAGATGCAAGTGGGGTGACCCATTTAGTTTGCAGCTGAAGGACACTATCCCACCGTTGCTGCAGGGGGAAGGTATTGCTTTAGATGTTTGCTGATGTAGCTTGGTGCCTGATAGAAGAGTCAGAATTCCAATGCGGCAATGCAGAAGTATTAGAGATCACCAAGGGCCTGGTTTGCACCACCGACCGCATGGTCAAGTTTATCCCACCCAAAAAGCTGCCTATGGCTCGCTTGTGGATATTGATTTTCAGGTCGCGGGCCATGAGTAGTGTTCGGACAAACTCTAAGTCAACACCTTGCAGCTCTGGAAACCTGTCATGGACATTTAGGGAGGAATACAATACTTCGACCTTGTTTATCAATCAGTCATGGCTGCGCTCGAGACTCTCCAGAGCATCTAGTGTCTCCTTGGTAACTGAGCCCTTCTTGACCACAGTGCATGTGGCTTGCAAGGCCTTATCAGAAGCATCTAGATCAGACTGTAGAGCAAGGACAACATCAAGCTCTTTTTTCAGTCGTGCAGGAGCATCTGGAGATTGTGATATGCAATGTTAGTTGTGATTCTGAGTGACTGACATGGACATATAGGCACGAATAGAGAGTTGTGACTTCTTCTGATCCTCCCACTGAGCCTGAAGGTCATCAGCTTCAACACCACATTTAATCAGCACTTCTTTTGCTGCTGCACCCTGGGCATTAACACCATGTTTGAGCCTGTGTTTGATCCAATCACTGAGATCTACTCACATCTCCAGACTGATGGTGCCAGCTTGTCGGTCTATCAACCAAAGACACCTCTGTCGCTATGCAGTACATTATTGCCAATGAAGGTTCATTTGAATAACTGCTGGCACATACCAATGATGAACGTTGAATTCCAATCAACTTGACAAACCTGGACCAAAGTCTCTCTGTACCCTTGCCATCGGATAGACCAAGGCCAGGGCTCATCCTAGGGTTGTATTCGAGCTGACATGCCCACTTGTGGCCATACACGTTGTCTTACTAGGATGTGATTGGCAATAAAATCACCAGTTCTCACTATCCTCCATGGTCAACGGTTCAGACAAATACCAATGGTTGATAATGTGGTCGTTCGTGGGAGGAGGTGTAAAAGTTGGGTTTGTCACAGCAAGCAAATTCCTAATGACTTTGAAAAGGATGAGATTAAGATAAATCTCAGGAACAGTAACCGTTAACTGGCTTGATGCAGTGCTTGGGTACTTGAAGGTTATTAATCCGTTAACTGGCTTGATGCAGTACTTAGGACACAGATGATAAGGATTGATGATCAATGGTGTAGCCAAATTGATAACTGGCTTGATGCAGTGCTACGATGCTACAAGAAGATGGTTGCAAAGATATGCAAAGATAAGATGAAGAATATGGATCACGACAATATGCAAAGGAATCAGAGTATTATCTCATAAACACTCCCTGTTCTCAAAATCAGAGGAGATCAAACTAAACCTCTAACACAATTGAATCAACCGAAATATGTGGCTTCGAAACTAACTTCTCTGCTGCTCAGGTACTGCACGATGAGTATGACACAGGTCAGAACAGAGTACACCCTCGTGATGTAGTCTTAAAGTAGCCAAGCTCTTAGTAAAGTGCTAGTCTTATTTGTCGTCCTTCCTAATCGTTAAGAAATACGTGAATTCTCCCCACAGAAAAGATATCCTGTGTCGTAAAGAGAATGACGAAACTACACTAGATGACTGATAACCGTGTACCAGCTAGCGTAATTTAAGGATTGGCTCAAGGTAGGCCTCAGAAGATCAGTATGTCGTGAGAAATGATGATAAATGAATGGAGGGAATAAACTAACATTCACTCAGATGTTCACACAAATATAGGGTGAGAAACTTAGGAAGATACTCAAATCCTCCTTCCTTCTTAGAAGGGAATCTCTCAAGAAGGGGAATCTATTATTCAGAGGGGAAACAGAGCCCCTTATATACTACTCTAAATGTGGCTGTGTAACTTTCTAAATAAGGAAATATGACTCAGAATGAGTCATAACGGATATGACTCATAGCGACTCAGACAGAAAAATGACTCATAATGACTCAGTCGTCAAAATGTTCCATGTTGACTTGTTCACTTCTCAAATATTCTCATCTATAAACTTTCTTCACTCAAATATCTGACTAATCCATTCCATCTGACTAAGCCATTGACCATTCATAAACTGGTGACATGTTGAAGCGTTATCTTGGGTATGTTTCAAAACATACAGAAAATTGTGAGGAATATGTGTGAAGATATAAAAGGTCATGAGAAATGCTGAATAATCTGTTGTTGTATGTTTGGAACTGATCTTTGAACTAGATAAGTATTAATTTGAACGGTCAAGTTGTAATGTAAGGTCTTCAGGTCTGAAAATTACTCAAATAAAATCTTAAAGTAGTGTAAAAAGTTCATAGTGATTTCATAGAGCAAACATAAGGAACTTCAAGGCTCAAGAGTAGCCATGACCATGCACAAAACTGGTTTGGTGCGTGTCAACGTGCATGGTGGTGGTCACAAATTGAAGACAGGAAGTCACAGAATCAGGTAGAATATCATACTACATAGTGAGATCTCAGATTGAGATAGAATTAAGTAAATAATCACTTACCTGAGACAAGGAGCATGAGAGGACGCAGCCAACATCATAGAGCATGATGACATAGCTTCCTGCGGTAACAGGGAAAACAAGTGCTCAATTAGTGCGACTGCATACTTCTGCTGCTCGCCAGGTGAGTCAATATTAGCAAAGAAGAGTGGGATATCATGACAGCAGATAAGGGCCATGACACCCATATCATCAAAATAATCCATGGCTGCTTTTTGCTTCTTTCCATCTGCAGCTTTGTATGAATGCTCGCATTGATCAATGGCTTCATCCAGAACTACATGGTTGTGTTTCTTGGGGGGACGCTTACGCTTCAAGAGGATCCGCTGTCCGACTTTGTCAACCTGTGTCTTCGGAAGGAAATATGAAGGTTCATAAAAGCGTGGGCAGTCGCCCGCAGATCATCAATGACGATGATGGAAGTTGCCGTCTGTTGCAATGTGGATGTCTCTGCCATCGCTAAGTGACCTGCTGAAGACGATACCTCCAAAACATGTAGGACAGTGCTGCATGAGAATGGAAGCACATTGTCCTGGGAGTAGGGAGGTATTGGAGGGCATGGAGGTTAAATTGTTGTCATCCTCTTGACATTGAGGTCTCCGAGTCTCATAGACCCGCTCTCAACAGGTCTGTACCATCGCCTCAGTCTGTCGTTCAACCTCAGTCTGCAATATGTCATACCACTGAACGGCTTGGCCAAGGCCCTGTCTGAATGGTTCTTGAATGATTTGCCCCTGTGGTGCAATGAGTTAGGATTGACAAAGGCTAAGAAATTGAAACTTACATCTGTGTTGATCATTTGAAAACCTCTGCGGGTGTAATGGGTTTTGAGGGCAGAGGTGAGAGCATGAATGGCATCACATGAGCACTCAAATAAAGCTTGATAGAATGCAAGAAGATCGACAGAAACTGCCATGTGTGGTTGAGAAGGTGCAGTGGGGAAAAGCCCGTGGTGAACAAGGACTTGTGCAAGTGTGGAACATTTGCAGGCCAATACATCAATAGAATTGAAACCTGCAACTGTCAGTTGGAGCGACATGTGACAAGTAAACTACTTATGGTCGAAAAAGATGCAAATAACAGAGAAACATTGCTGTGCACAAGCCTGGCTTGCACATGCAGATATGATAGGATGGGGTGAAGTGAGAGGTTGCCCATGGGTTTGTGCAGAGTATTTGAGGTGCGCATCTACTAAGGTGGGGATCAGAGCTTTCCAAGCATTATAGAGGTTGTAGGCCATGTTGTCTGGTAAGAGAGGGGCCCTGTACTCTCGCATGCCACAGCTGGAGGGTGAGGTACTTGTTGGTCATGCTGGTCATTGTTGGTCATGTCGTAGTCTTCCTCATCATAGGTGTAACCTGCAGCCTTGTCAAAGCTCATTGAGGCTTCAGAATGAACAGCCGTGGAACTAGAACCGGGGGCGTCAGTTTTGAATCCTTGAGGATTCATTAGGGCAGCCATTTGGGCGAGGAGGCACTCACAAGCCTCACATTGAGAAGTAATGCCTGGAATGTGAATAAAAGATTGAGTTTTTTTCAGGTTTCGAGCTTTCTTGGGCTAACAAAGTGGTGCCCTAGCCCTGTAGACATTGGCTGATTGCCACACACAGAGCAGGCGGGCGCCATAATGACAGTAGAAGGGTAGAAGAAGAAACAAGAGGAAAGGACTTAGCGAGTGAAACAGAAGGCTTGCTAAGTGACTTGGCTGGTGTGCCATGCATCAGGAAACCTACATTTCTGCTGATGTTTCTGTCCCCTACTGAACTGTCTGATATCAGACCTACAGGTAGTGCAGTCATGCAGCAATTGCTGAATTCAGTGCCATGCCTGAAATCAGTGGTAAACAGCCCTACAGACACTCAGAGGTACTGTTTGTGTACAATTCAGGATGTCAGTTTCTAAGAGATGCAATACATTAGATATGTAGTTTAGTTTGTACAAAAGCCTCACAGCACATCACACAACATCAGGACATTATGATATTCAAAAACATCAAAAATCATATTCAAAGTAGCTACTACGTTGGTATATACACTACTAACTAAAAGAAAGAGAGAGAGACTTACTAAAATAGACAAAAATGCGAAAATATCAAGGTCAAAAAGAGGTCAGGGAAAGAAGAGACTTACTGAAAATACCAAAAATGCGAAATATATAGCCTGAAAATGAGCAGGGAGTCAGTCTTCAAAGGAGAGGAGAGGAGGAAAGAGGAGAGACTTACCAAAAGGACCAAAAATGCGAAAATATATAAGCTAGAGGTGAGCAGAGAGTCAGTCTTCAGAGGAGGAGGAGAGGAGAGAAGAGACTCACCAAAAAGACCAAAAATGCGAAAATATATAGCCTGGAAATGAGTAGGAAGTTAGTCTTCAGAGAAGGGAAGAAAAGAAAAGAAAAGAAAAGAAAAGAGGAAAGACTCACCAAAAAGACCAAAAATGCGAAAATATATAAGCTAGAAGTGAGCAGGGAGTTAGTCTTCAGAGGAGAGGAGAGGATTAGATTGGAAACTTACCATTGCACCAATCCCAAAGCCCCATCCACACCAACACATCCCAACTTGAATATCCAGCTGCAGGAGCCTGACCTAAGGGCAAGGGAGGAAAAAGAAAAGGATTGAAAAAGAAGAAAGAGAAGAGGGCAAGGAGACTTGAACAATGTCAAAAGACTTGAATTGTTGGACGCATTTTTGATTATATAAGCTTTCCCACCTAACTTCAACCAACATCACATGACTGCTTCTATTATCAAAAATGCAAAATTTCACTAAGTCTCTGCTACACTATGGTACTAGACATTAACATTAGTATACTAGTGTAGTATACATTGTATATAATAAAATATCATAGAGTTTATTTTAATATATATCTCTAATGTAACTACTTAGGAATCAGTTAGTAGTAAATTGTTGTTGGATAATAGATAAACATCCGACATATTAAATGTTGAGCTCATTGTAGTGTGCAGTGAGCGGGCATTTCCTAATTAGGCAATAGGGTGCTAGTGCAGATGTCTGCACTTGCGCCAGGTACAGAAAAATTGTACACACTGCAAAATTATATATCTGTACTTCTGATAATCTAGAGACTAGTAAAGCTGATATCGCTGAATGACTACATAATTTTCCTTTAAAAGTCTGACATGCCTGAACACTCTGTGATTTTTTTTGTCTGATAATCTGATGTTGCTGAATGACTGCATAACTTTCTTTTGAAAGTCTGACATACCTGTTGGGATCCGACGAATCCGAAGGAGACAAGGCCGAAAGGATGAGAGCCGAGAGGGAGAGGCAGCAACCGGCCGAAGCGTAGAGCCAAGGGAGAGGACACCAAGTGCGAGCGCATCCAAACGGAGAATGAGGTCGACGTGTCATGGCCAACTCGTGCGCTGTCCATCTTTTAGTTTAGCTTAGCGTAAATGACTGTACCTGGGAGACTCACCTTATAAGCCCAGGTACCCGCATCCAAACATCTCAGTTTCAACTCGAATACTGAGATGTAAGTTAGTATTTTCGTAACGTTCGACTCAAGGTCTAACGTTATATTAGATTCGTACCTTTGTGTCTAGGTACAACGTTTGTTAATCGGAGTTTCAACTCGAATACTGAGATATTCGTACCTTTGTGTCTAGCTGCGCGTGACCGTCTCGCTATACTCTCAATAATACCTCTGTGATTTTGTTGGTCTAATAATCTGATATATCTGTACAACTGATATGTGCTGATTGTTACTGATTGTTACTGATATCAGTCATGCAGGTAAATCAGGACATTCAGCAGAATTGTAGGTTTCCTCATGTGGACTCTACCAGATGTTCAGACAGGGTGTCAAGGAGGATTAGTTTGAGTATACTGCAGAGGAACCAGGAAGGGCTGTGATGATCCAGGAAGGGCCACGAGGATCTGGCGAGGTCCTGCAGAGAATTTTAGGGATGATTGTGTAGGTGCTATTTTTAGAACATCTGTGAGGTTGGGTCTAAGAGATAGGGTTGTACCTAACATAATAATACAGTCTCATAGACTTTTATTGATGCCGAAAACTGATGCCTGAGGTGAAAGGTTGTTGTTCTAAGCGGTGGGTGAGCGTGGGAGGGAGAGAGCTAGACAATCAAATATATTATCTCAGTATCAGGAAGAGACTCTGGATGTACGTAGATAGGCACCTAGACAATCAAATACATTCTAAGGGTATATTAGCTCATATGAAAGGGAAAGAAAATAATATAAGGCTTACTACATCTCAGTATCAGGAAGAGACTGAGATGTGTGCATGGCTAGTAGGACATTGTTTTAAACTATGGGGACACGGGGAAAGTAGGAAAGAAAATAACAATGAGTTTGAGACCTATGGCACTCGGCCGATGTCACGAACGGCTGTGCAACAGATGCGCTCGTACCTTTCATCCTGACATCTCCATCTTTACTTCTCCTGACAAAGGTGTGATGTGATAACCTCAGACCAAAATATTGCCCAAGGGGCCTGTGATAGCAGGGCCATGTCAATTGTCATATATATTACAGCCAAATGATAGAAAGTAGTCATTGAATAACTATGTAATATTGCATGGTCAATAATTAACAAGTTTGACCTTTGAGTGTCTTTGTTATCAAATGTGACTAGACATACCTAAGTCCCGCCGATTTTTTGATGTCAGTGACTGAAATGATTGCAGTAATAATCCTATCATGTTAGATTCAGCCTTCCCCAATATTTTAGCAGAACCATGTGGTGCACTGCAATCAATTATGTCTATTAGATTGCCCATAGCAAAGAGCTTGCACACCCTCAGTCCATCTTTTCAAACACAGCCGTTCAAGTCAAGCAATGCAAGAAGTGTGATATTGAATAGACTGGGACATGCTCTAGATACGCAAATCGGAACCACTGATACGCCTACAATGATGGATAAAAAAGGGGAAACAAGTCGGACCTAATCATCGTCGTCAACAGCGGCAGCCGGCGGTGAATCCGGCCATTCAATGGGCTCATCATCCATGTCTAGAGGCTGAGTGTCCATCTGTACGTCTGACGGGTCGGGGTGAGCTTGGCTATCTACTAGCGTGGCGTCCTGGGTTTCTACATCCATGGCTTGGGAGCTTGCCGGAGGGCTTCGCTTTGCCTCTTCAGCCTCAGGTGTGGTCTCAATTTTTTTCTTTGCTCGCTTTTCCTTTTCTGCAGGTGGCTTCGATGGCAAACCAAAGAGCGTAGTCTGTCTTGAGAGGTCCTTCTTGTCCTTTTCTTTTTCCTTGCCTTTAGCCGCAGCCGGGCCTGTTAATCACAATTAAACGATTACGGGAAGACAGAAAACCAGGTTTCATCGTTGCTTACGTTTTTCTGCGACCTCAACCTTGTTAAAAAAGCTCTCGCTCTTTTGGATAGGTTTGTTGAGCTCGGGTTTTCTTGCGAAAGGATTTTTCTTGACTTCTTGCCCAGTCTTCCGAGAAAATGGGTTGTCTGCAATAGATGATTGAAATGTAAGCGCGCCCAGGTTGAATAGCTATGCACGTACTAGGCTTTGGCGACGGCACAGCATTGGACTCGCCAACGGCTCGCCTCTTTACCTCGACGTCGAACGTATTAGACGAGAGGTCGTCATCATTATCGTCACGTTTTCTCTTTCCCTCGGGAGACATTGAACGAGAAGCGGAAGCCTGTGGCGCGAGCGAACGACCTGCTCTGATCGCGACACTAGACGCCGTGAACTCCGTTTGCTCGACGATCCCAGCAGATCGTGTCAGACTAGGTCTGTCGACCTTGGGTGGCGGATTGAAGTTCTGGAAAGGCTTCGGTCGAGCTAACGGAGCATCATCGTAGGCAAATCCCTGTCTCGCCTCCCTCGCCTCCTCTGCCGGCGTTGCGTTCTGTTCCCGCCACAATTTAATTGCTTCTATCTTCTCCTGCAATCCAATGAGGCGGTAGAACCCTGCAAGTTGACTCGCAGCCGCAATTGAGTTTGGAAAATGTAGTCGTTTGACGAGCTCAATTACACGTGGGGCCTTGTCCGTCTTGCAGGCAACTTGGATGAGCTTGATCAATTGTTTGTCAAGTTCAACTTCGCGTTTATCGATGTCGGAAGACGTTAGTTCGTCACCAAGGGCATCACGAGCAAGGTTGATTTGGATTCGCTCACGAGCAATACTAATGATTCATTGTTCAGCAAGAATCATGAAAGCAGAGAAAATGCATACCGCTCTTCAATGGGTGAATCTACGGGGTCTTGATTACGAAACGGCAAGCGGACGGGAAGCTCTTGTATGAGAGGTCGTGGGAAACCAGGGTATTCTTGACGACCCTTGAGATGGAGTCAGTAGCAATAGGGGTGTCGAAGACTGAGCCGCCTACTTTGAGAATCAGACACATGAACGTGTCTTGACTCAAGCCAACAGGCCAATACGACTCATCTTTGCCCTGCTTGCGCTCTAGCAAATTGGTATCCATGAGACGCGCCCACGCCGCACGATTCGGGCGTCGGTGATGGATCATAAGATGTATGTAGCCGGCAGAGTCATATATTGCTGGGGCCTAGCATGCCAATTGAGAAGAGAATGTCAACGAGGATATTCACGTACCCCTTCATCTGTAGTTCCGATCCACCTCAGAGTGTGACCTTTGGGTATTGGTAATGGCTTCTCTTGAAGAACTTGAAAGTCTTCAAAAGAAATCAGCGTGGCGACCAAACTTTGTGATCCTGGAGGAACAGAACTGTCAACATTGTGTTATTAAACAGGTTAAAGGCCTTACCATCAATGGTAGTCGCGCCGGGTCGGTGCACCACAAGTACATATTCCTCAGCGGCAGCCATTGTCACATATTCACCTTCCACGCCGAGAACAATTCTTTCCATACCAGAGCCGCTCAAGAACGTCAGGTCTCCAGAACTGGTCGCGATCACGATGTTCCCTTGTCCCTGAATGTCACCTCCAGACGACGAAGGATCTCTCAGAGATCGCATTGGCCTCTCACCACCTGCCGCGATACCAAGGACACGCTGACCTTTCGGGAGGGCGTATGTCCAATCCCCTTGCGTGGACCAAGTGCCGTAAGGTTTATATATGACTTGTGCCGGGTGATCAAGCTCAGGGGGGCAAGCAAAGAGTGCACCGCGTTCACCTGTGAGGACGTCAGACTTGCTTGTGGAAGTTATGAGAAGCTAACCAAGAGAGCCAAGGTCATATTTGAAGTGATCGGTAAAGTGGTAACCCTTGCGGGTTGATCGGTCGTGGAATTCGACATTGACGATGTGGTGAGTATCCTGGTCCGTCACCTCGATGACACCAACCATATTGTATGCTGTGCTGAAATAAGTATGAGTTGTGACTTGTCAAGAAAGGTCTTTTACCGAGGTAACGCTTTTTATTTTCCATAGGCGTTGACCCTGGTTGGAAAGCAGGCTGAGCCTTCGTGATGCTCACTGAAATATCGTCAAGTCATTTGTCAACATTTACCCCGGCGATTTTGGCTCACCCATCTCCTTCACGAATCCGTCACCTGAGCGGATTGCTTTTGCACCTTCAGGCTCATCTTCCATCCCATCACCAAGATCGTCAATAATCCAGTCATCGCCATACGGGTCACCCCCCTCCGCATCTGCCTCAGGTTCTTCGCCCCACAACGGTGGAGTGGGTTTTCGCTTTGTCGTCGTCCCTTGAGCGCTGCCTGCGGCCGTTTGGCGCACGGGATCAGGTGACTCCGCTGGAATTGCATCCCGCCACCGAGAAAGAACACCTTCTGTATCTGTCCATGCTAAGAGGTTTTCTGTAGGTGAGAAGGCGATTTGAATGGTGAACGCATTTGGGGTGCCTGGGTGCCTGCGACAAGTTGTGTGTGCAGAAGCAAAGACAATCACAAAAGCTTACTTCCAAAGCACGCGCTTCGTCTGCACACTCCATATTAATATCTCTTGGTTGCAGGCGCTGGCAAGGTATACGCCATTAGCTGAAAGCGCTAGTGCTGTTGTTACGCCGACAGTATTAGGATCAGACAGAGATGAAGTTTTGGTCCATGTGCTCCGCGAAATCGCGACAATTTCTATTCAACCATGAGTGAGAGTGTAGCTTCAATAGCCTGTCCACTTACCGTGCGTTCGTGATGCTGCAAAGAAATACTGTCCTGACGGGTGCCAAACGGCAGAACAATCATGCATAAATTCCGGAGACCTTGTGAGGGGTCAGAAAAATGTCTCTGCAAATGAGGCGAATAATCCTCACTCCGGATCTACCACTTCAGGTATTACACCATCAATAACGTTCTCTACCTTGGCTCCAGTATCGGATATATTCCATGCTACTATGGTCCCATCTGAGCTACTTGTTGTCTGAAGGATAAAACCAATGAATGAGCAGTAGTATGAATTCTATCAAAAGCTCGTACTAAAATGGTGCCCGATGGATGCCACGTTGTCTTTCGTATGCGTTTCCTATGCCCTCCTTCCAGTACCACCACATTTGTTATTTCATCCAAATCCACTATTTTCACCGAGAGTTCACTAATGTGCATGAGAATAATCAGTACACACAACAGCTAATGCATGCATAAACACACTCAGAAGCGACAGCGACACGCTTGCCAGAGGGATCTATTGCTAAACACCTAATCGATGCTCCAGCAGCGCTCATCACAAGTCCATTAAACTGTGCCTTTCCAGGAATGTACTTTCGCACGTCAGAGTCGTGGCCTCCAGAGAGCCAACAGCCTTCCTGTTTTCCGTTGTCAGCTCAGACGAATCCAGGATACACGGAGAACCACGCACAGCAGCGGCGACGGCCGTAATTCCCTCATCAGCTTCATATGCAGCTTCTGGTTCTTGATCTTCCCCTTGGTCAGTGTGCCATATTCGTACTAGGGTATCTAATCCTCCCGTGTACGCAATCCTAGGGAAAGAGAGTTGGGTTAGCAGCTCTCTGATCTAGAACTGACTACTTACTTCCCATCACGCGAAAACGCAATGCACGTCTGCCCTTGCTGATGGGCCGAGTTGCTGATCGCCTTAGAAGTGCTTGCCATCGTCGCTGGTCAAGGATTCAAAGTACGGGACAACACTTCACGACGCGGACGCGATGGTCACAATCACGTGATGGTGCGTTAATGTCACGTCACCAACTCTCGAATTAATAATTAGCAATCATGCATGCATGAACGCATAATCTCTTATCTTGATTTCCAAACAAAGTCTTATGCGTCATGCATGTTAGCGCACATCACACTTTCCAGTCTCAACTGATAGTAATAAATCAAACAGATAATAATACCAGCAGACGCTGGCACAGAACTGGCTGCGGTATAAGTGATTTGAACAGGAGTCAACTATTGCCCCAAACACTGCGTCCTTACAACGCGAAAGCCACCAATTAAGCAATTGACGAGCTTCCATTGTTCCATCGCCCATGGCTTCTCGAACAATGCATCGAGTGGGCCACCAATCCAAACCTCGAGATTCACCCCCGGCAGGTTGGGCAAGAGACCGTTAAGGACAAGAGCCACATCCAATGGAGAGCTAATTGGCGAGTTACCGAGGATGAGCTCTTGCAAACCGTTGTTACTGTTACCGTTTCCGGGAGATTTGACGTTTATGCCATCAAGCTGCGTGGTATCGATGACAAGAGAGAGAGATACCAATTCAGGGCAAAGCCGAAGCACATTGATTAGCCCATGGAAGGTAGGCAGCACAGTAATAGTGGGGTCGCGATAACAGCTCAGTCTGAGTGTTTTGAGCTTCGGCCATGCATTTACCAGCTCGCCTAGTTCATCATCGGAGATCGAGATGGTACATGCTGCCTCGACATCGAAATGGGTGAGATTGCGAAGACGGCGCAGAGGGCCAAAGTTGCCTGGTTGGGCGTATACATTGTGAAAGGTGTTGTAAAATGGTTCGCATAGTGTTATAGCCTCGAGGTTGTCGCATCGTTCTAGGAGTATGGTGCAGAACTCGGAAATGAAATTGGATTGCTGTTCAAATGCGTTAGAGGAAAAGACGGCCGTAATATGTTTGCTTTGGACGGTCCGAAGAGAACGTAAGAAGTCTGTTATATGGTTGAGTCTGATAGCTTGAAGACCCAAGAGTTCCAGACATTCTAGACCAAGTGACTGCGGTGGCAACCCCGTGCGTCGGAGAGAAGATGGCCCTATGTAAAGCCAAAGTGTCTTCAGAGACTGTAGCTGCGTGACGTGTATCATCCCTGGATCTTCAAGCTCGCACACAGTCAAGGTAGAAAGACGATGGAGCTGACATATCGCCTGTGTCAGGAAGGGCACAAGCTCACAGTTCCATGTTGGGTTGTCTACTTGAGGTCGAAAGGAGACGAGATTAGGACATGCGGTCCCGATAGTGGACAAGATACATATCAAGGCCGGCGAAATCGAGGCAATTCGTAGATCCAAGGAAACCAAGGAAGACACAAATGCCATACGCAAGAAATCAATGGCGAGGTGGATTTCATGGACATTCCAAGCCAAACTTCGGAGATTTGGAAACATGGTCGAGGATGGGTAAGGGTAAGACAACATTAGTATGCGAAGATATTCAATAATGGACGATGGATCTTCAGATTGTGTGATGGAGTGCACACGGAATGCGTATTTACGAAAAGTGGCCCAGGTCGTGGTATCGATGGGCCTGAGCAGTATCTGTGCAAATTACTAAGTGAAAATTCGCGCGAATATGAAATGCTTACCAGTTCCCCTTGGAAACTGTGGCCCCAGAGATGCGTTGGTATACAGTTGATCAATGGTTCTAGGGATGGCAAATTTCTCCATAGGGCGTCAAGTGCTGGACCTTCAAATGTGCGACACGTCAAGGCAAGGTTGGGAAGTGAGTCACGATCAGTGTGCCAGCCGATCTGGTCTATGATTTCGGTAAGGCGCAGAGCTTGATGCATGAGATTGAAAGCGCAAAGACAGGATTGGGTGTGATGAAAAACAGGAGCTCCGGTACGTGACTGAGATAGGAGCACTCGGTGTGATGCCTCTATAAAGGCTGAATGCGCCACCATAAGCCTGTGGTGAATTCCAAGAGTAGACTAGGTGATAGATGGGCTTACAGGATGCAGCTAAGGCCGCCACGCACCGCCGACTAACTCGGTGAAGACATGTTGAGTCCAGTGGAGGGCAATGATAAATGCAGTGACAGACCTGTTAAATACGGAATGTATTAGAACAGCTGCGTGGTGGCGGGCAATAGACAATCCAGTGTGAGCAGCACAGTGAAATGAGCCTTCGCCACGTCAAGGCCTAGAGTGGAAAAGTAATCAGTCGGTATTTTCATCAGTCGTTGAGTACCTGGATAATTTTTGTTGTCCCCGTAGGTAGACTAACCTTTGCTTTGACTCTTACAGTGGTAACTTGAGAAGTAACTGTTAACAATTGTCGAGAAGTGATTATTGTCATATAGTTATTGTGGCAGATATGAATTTGTACATATTTGTGAGCTGATTAGGCTATGATATTGATTCGATTCGATGTATTATAGAAGTTGACGCCACGGTTCATTTTGTATTTTGTTGTATCTTTTGAATAACTGCTTTCTTCTGCTCCGTTAAACATTCTAACAACTCACTAAAGTCCTCTACTCGACCATCAGCGACACCCTTTTCTCCCGAATTTTTTATCATCTTCTCATATCTTTATATCAACCCTTCCGAATATTTCCACCATGTCTTTCGCCGAAGTTGGTTCCGATTCTCTTAGGCCGATCCTTCTACGCTCAAGTACACCAGGTATGTGTATTTCTTCATTTTTTATGTATTTCTACAGCTCACAAGTTGATTCCGTTTGATTCCTTTTCCGCAGCTCCCAATGAGAAAGGTAAACCTTCACATCAATATCAACGAGCATCGAACTCAATAGTGTCATATTTCGCAGTACTGCTATATCTGGAGGGTATGCAAAGAGAGTCTATGGGTCTCGGATCGCCTACTTCTACTCTTATTCGTAATGGCCTTCCGTCTACAAGGCGCAGCGCCTTTGGTAACGATGATGGCGCTTCTGATCTAGACTCAAACGTTCAGGATGGTCGGAAGACCGAGATGTCCATCAATGTTCATTCTGTAATGGTGAGTATTGAATCACATTTAAATTTTTGGATTTTTGTCCGGCTTTCCCATGGTCTTAAACGACGTACTGTCAGCACGAACCTGGTCCTCAGGATCCCCCAGGTCCGCGTTATGAGTCGTTTGATTCTGGTCCTTCGTTTGGCAACAAAGGCCCTTTGCCTGACTTTGGGCCCAGTAGCGGAGCACCTCCCTGGAATGCTTGGGAGGTACGTCGCCATCGGGCTCACATAATTATAGCTCCAGTTCCATCCTTGTACTCATTTCATTCAGCATTCTACAGTGGCCGGTGCCACAAGAGTGCCTCTTCCAAATTCTGTCACCTCCCCGACCACTTTCAACATCAATATCGAACCTCCATCTACACCTAGCGGTTCAAAGTCACGCAAGTCTGCCTCTCAAGCCAGCGGTGCCCCTACCAAATCACGCAAGTCAACTACTTCCATAGTTGAAAGCGAATCACGGGATACCATCAGAGGCGTATGTCTTTTAGTGTCATCAGTCGTCCAAGTGATTGATGGAAATATTATAGCACCACAATACTCCAAGCAAGGCACACACAACACGCAGCGCAGCACCCGATGAAGTTCCCTTATCCCCTCGCCGATCACGAGCCGGATCAAGATCGCAAGTCCCTACTGAATACCCTCCTTTACCTCCCAGCACACTGCTAAGTCCGTCAGGCCGGACCAGCCAGCTTCCTCTCTCCCCACGATCACACCACCGTGCACCAAGCGTGTCACCATCTGACTCTCCCAGTCAAGCCCCACTCAAGGCTGCTAAGATTGCGGCAGAGAGGGAACTAAAGGAAAAGGAGAAGATGCGCTCAGTTGCGAGTGCAGGCCTCATGAGCGATGTCGATGGAGCTGCGTCGAAACGTGGAGGTCCACTGAGCGCTGCTGGCAGCCCAATGTCTCCTTCACATCATAACCGTCCATTCTCCCCTTATCGTCATGCCGCCACACAAGAACCCTTACTATTTACCGCAACAATGCAAGTCCAGAGGCAGACGTCTTCACAATCCAACGCATTGTCTCAGTTGAATGTGGACACATCTCAGCTAAACGGCGGGGGAGGCGGCAGTAAATTATCTCATGTGTCGCACCATTCGCACCACACTCACCAGTCCCATGTCTCGCATCAGTCCCATGTCTCGCACCATTCACATCACACTCACCAATCCCAGTCGCGCGCGCGCTCGCCGGCACGCGTGGAAGAAGATGACAGAGCGACGCCCACACCCTCTCGTCCGCATTCTCCGTCGTTCTCCTTGAACCAGGCTGAGGAGGAGCTGGTGGCAAAGGCACTGGCCGAACGTGGCGCTGGTAATCGCACTTCGTATGCCCCTAGTACTCTTGAACCAGAAATCGTCGACTCTCACTTCCACGATATGGACCTTTGTATCTTGCTTCATCAAATGGACGATAACACCACCCATGAAGTCGTCAAGAAGGCGCTGCGAAAAGCATTGAGGCAGCGCGTCAAGAAACTGGGCATGAAATATGATCAAGATGTGCGCTCAACTGCTTATTCTTCCCGTTGAATGTATCTTACATCCTCGCAGTCCATGCGACAGTACAGGAAGTCATTCCATGATCATGATCCTAGCGTTCATCTGGATGCGGGCTTCCAGCCAGACACAGTAAGTTACTCCAATTGTTTGTAACGTTTGAATCTGACGTCAACTCTGCAACAGCAAGAGCCACCTGAATGGGCCAAAGAGCTTATGAATGGAATGATAAAAGTCCAAGAGCGTCTTGAAACCCTCAGCCCTCAGTCATTGAATGCGCCCATGCCACCTCGCAGCCAACAGTCATATGCCGAGTCTGCTGTTTCTCGAGAGCAATACCGAGCAGAGACAGAATATTCAGAAAACATGGATCAGTACGGCCAAACCCCGCGCACTCAAACTGTGAATATCAACACGCAGCCCACTGGCACGATTCCAGAATCGGTGTACCAAAATGAAACTGCTATCATCGGTGTGTTTTTTTACGCGGTCGAGATGAATATCCTGATGAATTGTAGTTGAAGAGGATGATGAACTTTATGGCGATCACACTGAACTTGAGCAACGATTTGGCGCTGGTACGATCACTGAGACACGGGGAGGCATGAGCGAGTTTTTGAGTGGCGATCGAGACGACTCTCCAGGCCAGCAGTTCCTGGAGGAGGAGCTGTACAAGTTACGTGTCAAGCCTGGAGGAAGCCAGTCGGCCATTACGCACAAGACTTGGGAAGTCGCGAGAGACGACCAGGACGAGTTCGAGGAGGGTCATGGAGCGTTCACTGAATCTGGCCTACCTGAAATTCCCGACTCGGGCAACTATACCGAGCGCCGTCAGCCCTCTCCGCCTCTACCGCCAGTCCCCGGACAAGAAGTTATTCGACGCGAGATGGTGCCTTCTCAGAACTCACAAATTCGCAATCCTGGTCATGACTACGGCGAGTCCAGTCCCCCGCCGTGGCAGCGCATCCATCAACGCCTCCTCAGTTGGGCTATCATATGGCCAATGAGCGAGATCGATGCAGCGTTGGGTAGTACAACTCGAGGGCAGCAGGTGGATGAGGTCGCGCTGAGCATCTGGTCGACGCAGACGTACAAGCGATACGTGAGAAGTCGCATGACGGATATCCCGGGCGGGCGCGTGGACAGGCTTTTCGTCCCTCCAAACATGGCAGATGCGATCAGCACTGCTGTATTCAATGGCCGGCATGGCGATGCGTGTGGAATGCTGAGGGATCTATGGGCGCCTTTTGGTTTCGAGGATGCTCCACGATTGATCGTCGTACTTGCGAAACATCGATCAGATGCAGGCCATTGGGTCGTCCATAGGTTGGTTGATTGATTTTACTTTGCGCTATTTAATAATTGTTTCTTAGATTCTCGCTCCCTGATGGCTCACTTACGACATACGACTCGTATCCTGAGCGGACGCTTCCCGATGGACGGGTGAGGAACTTGATATTTCACATGCTCAGCAAATACTGAGTTCTCTCACAGCCTCTTGGTTGGTGGTTTGCCATCCGAGTAGCATGGCCCGGTGCCATTTACGCAAACCCAGACCACCTCATGCAAAAGATGGTTCGCCTGCACCGTCCTATGCAGCTCAACATCGACAACTCCGTCGCCGCAGCTGGTATCTGGCGAAACGTGCTCATGGGCTCTCGTGCAGAACGCAGTCTTGACCTGGAGCGTCTCCGAGATTTAATCAATACGGAAGTGAAGAATTTGAGGCAGCGAAAACAACAGGGGAAGTTGTCGATTAGCTCGCCTAAGGCGAATTGGGAGGATTTAGTTTAGTTGCTTAGATTAGATTATATGACTAGACTCGTTGTTTGGTTGGTTATGGTTGCCCTGCTTCATGCTGGATCTGATGTATGTACAGTATCATAGTAGGATAGGTGCAGCAAGGACCTGCTTTTCCATATTCAAGTTGCTTCGATGCTTGTCGCAACTTTGACTTTAGTCGTAAAATTTGTAGTACCGAACGTTTAGATCATCTCAATTGGATACTTTGCGGACCATCAAAAGCAACTCGGTATACGTGTAGTGCTACACAACCCTCAGGTAGGTTGTCTTCATGACGGTGACGACTCCTCGTCGCGCCTGATATAAACAGGCAACCAAAGTCAATGACAGTCAGGCACCAGACATGATAAATGGTCGGGAGCTTCACCTTGTCGATCATCATTTGGAGTTCATCTCTGAAAGAGGACATGCATACAAAGAGAATCGTGTATGAACACGCATGACTTGTCCATGTGCAGTACGGAGCAAAGGCTGCGGGGTATGACGTCCTACAATACAAACATTCAATGAACATGTGGACCATGAGTAAGAATCCTCGCACGCGATATGAATCAAAGACTCATGATGGTCTCGGTGAGAGCCTTTACATGATCTATTTCAAGTTCATCTTGAGGCCGATTGGAGTGCAAGGTTGTAGGTCCCCCGATGGCCTGGCAAATAAGTTTGTAAGCATCACATGGGAGCCAGCTTTGATCCAGGACCGTATGGCTTCAATGATAAAAAAGAAGGAACAACGATCAAGGGATGTCGATTAGATGTGAACGCACCTCGTATAGTTTTTGAGCATTCGAATCAAGAGCATGTCTAGCTTGATCGATTTGTTCCCTGCAGCGCTGCTTTTGCTTCTTCTTTGAAGAAGATTTTGCTGCGCTCCTGCGGATTTCCTGGGAACCAAGGACTGCGCGTTTATTTTGAGTTTTGCTAGTCTTGCCCACGGCCATGCTTGACTCTTTCAAGTTAGCCTTCGACGTCCTCGAACAAAGTCGTCGTCGCTTACGTCAGTATGATTCTTTGTAATTTTCTAACCCAGCTCGAGCAAACTACCGTGACTACTAGGTTGAGAAATCCATCATTTCTTCTGCTTTCTCAGTGATCTTAAGTCTGCCTATACCGTGAACCTTGAGACTGTTTTAGATTGCCATATCACCAAATTGGACGCAGACGTTAAAGGGCGAGCAGGGTTATGGCAGACTCACCAACGTTGAGTGTTACGCTCCTTGGTGCAGGTCAAGAGGTGGGAAGATCTTGCTGCGTACTGCAGTACAGGGGGAAAACCATTGTCTGTGACACAGGAGTGCACCCTGCGTACAGCGGCATGGCTTCACTCCCATTTGTGGATGAACTTGATTGGAGCACGGTAGATGCGATTTTGATCACTCAGTACGCGATATGTCCCCTAAATTATTTTGGCAACTTAATTTGATCTTCAGCTTTCACCTTGATCATGCTGCTGCCCTGACATATATCATGGAAAAGGCAGGCTATATTTAATCCCTAACCGACTCAGGCTTGACCGGTTATGATAGACCAACTTCAGGGATGGTAAGGGTAAGGTGTACATGACGCATCCTACAAAAGCTGTGCATAAGTTCATGATGCAGGATTTTGTTCGAACGAGGTAGGTTCGGCCTTGGTGCAAAAATAACTGGCCTAATAAACAAACGACAGTTCGTCGACCTCCGATGCTCTATTCACTCCTCTTGAAATGAACATGTCGCTGTCGTCAATTATCCCGGTGTCTGCCCATCAATTGATTACACCTTGTCCTGGAGTTTCGTTCATTCCTTATCATGCAGGCCATGTATTGGGCGCATGTATGTTTCTTATTGATATAGCCGGCCTCAAGATTCTGTACACAGGGGACTATTCTCGCGAAGAAGACCGACATCTTGTCAAGGCAGAAGTTCCCCCGGTTCGGCCGGATGTCCTCATCGTCGAAAGTACGTACGGCGTTCAGAGCTTAGAAGGTCGCGATGAGAAGGAGCTGCGTTTTACGAGTCTCGTTCACTCAATTATTAGGCGTGGAGGACATGTCCTTCTACCCACTTTTGCTCTCGGACGAGCTCAGGAACTGCTTCTTATCCTCGATGAATATTGGAAGAAGCATCCGGACCTGCACAATGTGCCCATTTATTATGCTTCTAATCTGGCACGCAAGTGCATGGCTGTATATCAGACTTACATACATACAATGAACTCGAACATTCGCTCGAGGTTCGCGAAGCGGGACAATCCATTTGTATTCAAGTGCGTGGAACGTTATCACGCTCTCGGAGGTTATCCTGATCGTCCCTGTTCTAGGCATATATCCAATCTTCCACAGCCACGCGGTTGGGAACGGAAAATAGCGGATGGCCCGCCATGCGTCGTGTTGGCAAGTCCAGGTTTTCTTCAAACTGGACCCAGCCGTGAATTACTCGAACTCTGGGCGCCTGACTCTCGAAATGGGCTCATTATCACTGGATACTCTATCGAAGGAACACTGGCTCGGGTGAGTTGTCTTATGTATAGAATTATACCGCGATTCGCGTGTCTCTTAATGGCATATTTTTTCCACCCTTTAAATTTGAGTGGCAAGGTTCTGAATTTTTTTCCAAATCAGGACATTATGACTGAACCAGATGAGATTATTGGACTGAAGGGCAACACTATCCCGCGGAAAATTTCAGTCGACTATCTTTCCTTTAGTGCGCACGTGGACTACTCTCAGAATTCCGAATTCATCGAGCTAGTGAAGGCTCAACATGTAGTAAGTACCCGTACAAATCTGATGTTGCCTTACTCAAGACCTGTTGCCAAAGGTTCTAGTTCATGGCGAGCAAACTGCAATGGGGCGTCTCAAAGCAGCCATGACTGCAAAATTCAAGGACCGCGATGAGGACGTAAAGATCCACACCCCTCGTAACCTTGAAACTCTCGAGCTGTCCTTTCGCGGAGAACGTGTAGCGAAGGTCTCGAGGTTTAATCTTGAATGACGCGGGTTAATTTGACGCAATTGCATCTAGGCGATTGGTACTCTGGCTAACAAGGCTCCTCAAGAAAATGACGTCATATCTGGGCTGCTTGTTTCCAAGGATTATTCTTATACCCTTCTTGATCCGCGTGATCTGAAAGACTTTACTGGGTTATCGACCTGCACTGTTACTCAGCGACAGAAGATAGTCCTTGGCGTGGGCTGGGATCTTGTGCGGTGGCATCTGGAAGGAATGTATGGTAGTGTCGAGGAGGGTTTAGACAAAGATGACGTGAAGGTGATTCGGGTAAGAAATATTCTATTCAAAGGAGATAAAGTTCACCAACTGATGGCCCCTGATAGGTTATGGGTGCTGTCGATGTCAAACACACTGCAGAACACGAACTCACGCTTGAGTGGGACTCAACCGCAAGTAACGACATGATTGCTGATTCTGTTTTGGCTCTTATTACGGGCATTGACAAAAGTCCTGCTTCTGTGAAATGTGAGTGATGCATTGCATAATCTGTCGCGGATGTTGTTAAGTTTGTTTAGTAACCTCGCAGCAACATTCACATACTCACCACCCTCACTCGGACCATCATGAAAGTGATCAGTCTATCACTAGAATTCAGCGGATTGCATGGTTCTTGGATGCCCATTTCGATGACGTGGAGTTGCACATGCCCGAAGTAGGTGGCACACAAGACCAAGATCAGGATCAAGGCGAAAAGAGCGAGCCGGCATTGATTGTGCGGATGGATGACTCAGGAGAAGCTGATGCATACATAAATCTAATAACCTTGGTATGCATTGACGTTGACATTTCCATCACTCTACCCATTAACCTATTGTAGGTGGTGTCGTGTCCAAGTGACACTGTTCGTAGGCGTGTTGAAGCAGTATTGGACATGGCCATAACCACAGTGAGCTCCCTCGCGGAATCTTTCGCTACTGGGGTTAGTGTATCCCCTGAAGACACGGACCCGAAGCAAGAAAAATCCAATCATATGGATGCAGAAATTGTAAAGGATACGATGGCAACCGGCGAAGCTGATGCCACTTTATGATGATTGTAATCTCGATTTCATTGACTGTTGTATCTTTGTAGTATCGAATATCTTTCAATAATGGTATACTGCTACAGCTCAATAATATGCTCCGTGCGGCGACCAAAGGCAAAGTATAAGTTGAAAGGCAGTGAATAGCAAGTGCCTCAATTGATGCTTACTAGGGATCGGCGTTGCCCACCGGATACCTTTTTTTTCTGTTACATAAGTTGCTCTCCCGTGAGATTTACTCACTATTGTTCTTCTTCATCATGCATTGGTTGATACCTTTCCACCCGACTCGACTTATGCACTCAATGACAGACTCGATGTGATACTAGTATGCCTCATGCATGGCTGAGCGTTCCGAGCTAGTACGACGTGATTATTTATTGATGTTTATCATCGACTAGTGCTCCATCGAGATAGACCTTGCCCCGCAAGGTAACTCTTAATTATACTGCGGTGATGTCTCTTACTCATCCTTTTAGTTACACGCGTGATCACTTATTCACCAAACACAACATTTGTTTCCAGCGCGGTACGCAGCAATATTCTAGCACACTGCGGCGGCCGCGGGCCGATGGAATAACTTGAAGCCAGATCACAAATAAAAATAAGAGCAATCCCTTATTTCCCGCTCTTCTGGCAAACCAGGATATCTTGCAGATCCCGTGAACGACTTGCCGTTGTTATGCCGCTGATAACGTATGATTTATAAAGCGGTGAACTCTGAGCGCTGAGCTCTCAGAATAGCGTCTCTGCCCTCAACCTAACCAATAGCGATTATGTCGACCACGCAGAAAGGAATGCCTTATGGTATGTAATTGGTTATTCGTTTATCGATACTGCTAATAGACCGCCTACCATGAAGTTCGCCTGGGCAACTCTGGGCTCAAAGTTTCCAAAATCATTTTGGGGACAATGCAGTATGGTGTGTAGAGTGTTTACTCGCGCACATGACCAAAGTCGCCTGATTCTTCAACATAGGTACCAGCGAGTGGCAAGATTGGGTTCTTGGAGAGGAAGAAGCCGTTATCCACATCAAAGCTGCGTGAGTGCTGTTGTCGCGTAACTCCAATCCCAAAGCGTATATTTACCATCAATATTGAAGTTATGACGCGGGCATCAACACCTTTGACACGGCAGACGTAAGATGGAACACCTCTTCACCTTGGGCACGAATCACTCATTGTTGTGGTTAGATGTACTCCAATGGACTTTCTGAGGTCGTACTTGGAAACGCGATCAAAAAGCTCAACTTACCTCGGGATGAGATTGTAGTCATGACAAAGGTCAGACCCGCAATGTGTTGGTTGTTGACAGGTCTTGACAAGTAAACCTCTAGGTCTATAATGTTGTTGGCCGCACCCCGGGTGAAAAGGTCTTCAGGTCAAGTACACATCCTGATCAACTAGGCTACGTTAATCAAAGGGGTTTGAGTCGCAAGGTGTGTTGGCATTTGTTCAAATTGTTGCATTATCTGATCTCACTCGAATAGCACATTTTCGCATCCATCAAGAAGAGTCTAGAGCGTTTGCAACTTGATTATGTTGATGTCTTGCAGTGTTTGTCGTGACCCAGTATTCGGCTAAAGATTCAAGGTTGATTGATTTTCAGGCCATCGCTTTGACACAGAGACGCCTATTGAAGAGACGGTATGTCAGCGCCATACCTCACTTCCAGCATCTATTAACCGACCTGCATCATACTTAGATGCAAGCTCTCCATGACGTCGTGCAGGCTGGCTATGTTCGGTATATTGGGATGTCTTCATGCTGGGCTTACCAATGTACGTTTTGACATCCATTCTGTGCATGTTTCCGGTCTTACGATGCATCTTCAGTCCAAGCAATGCAAAGTGAGATCATAACTTTGGTGTGAGGGAGTCGAAATTTAACCTCATGGATCCGTTTAGATTACGCGATCGCAAACCACCTTACACCTTTCATTTCCATGCAGAATCACCACAGTCTGATCTATCGCGAAGAGGAACGAGAGATGTTCCCCACACTCAAGGTTTGATTCATTTGTTTTTGTCTCTTCCTTGCTCCCTGATTATCATATTAGATGTTTGGCGTTGGATGCATCCCCTGGTCACCACTTGCCCGAGGACTGCTCACCCGTCCTCTTGGCCAGCAAACAATTCGTGGAAAGACCGACCTGTTAGTTGTCACCATCTGGATTTATTCATGAATGATCCATAAAAATAACGTATAGGGCCATCAACTCATACGTCCAGCATGAATCTGACAAAGAAATAATGAACCGGTGAGAATAGTGTCACCCCTAGATCTAGCAGATTCTGAAGCGATACCCATAGCCTCGAGGAAGTTGCGAAGAAGAAAGGCGCCAGCATGGCGCAAACAGCTCTTGCTTGGTCGATGGCACAAGACATCGTCTCAGCGCCAATCGTTGGGACAACGTCTCTTAAGAACCTGCAGGATCTTCTCGGTATGTGCTGCAATCAAAGAGCAGACATCCTGATATAATTCTTCTTCAGGCGCTATCAATATCACTCTTACCGCAGAAGAACTTAAGTACTTGGAGGAGCCTTATCAACCGAAGTCTGTTGTTGGTCACAGATAAGTTTCTTCCGACAAAGAAACCGTGAATAGTGCGAGAATATCATTTTTAGCAAGCGCAAGTAGATCACGAACTGTATGGGGCTAATACTGTATGTACACAAAATTACGTAGTCGCTTCTGAATGACTTGAAATCTAACCGCACCGTGGGGTGCTGTGCTGATCCATGGCAATTCGCCGATTTACGTAAATTATCGACGGACCTGATTTTGTTCTCTCCCCACATTGAACCAATCTAAGGTATAGAGAACTTGTGGATTCGACCAACGTCACGCGCACATTAACCGAATGACCAAAAGTGAAGATGTGAGTTAGTCAACTATGTTTCTTCGCTCCATATATCAAACAGAGGCTCGGATCCAGCTTTTTGTCTGGCCTTGACATTGTTAATAACTTATCGGCTTGACATGCCTATCGCTGCTTGCCGTGTTGGGATGCACCAGTTCTAACCCGTTCTAGTATTTTTTTCAAGATTGGGCAGGACTTCCATGTGTGAAAGACTCCGAGTATAATCATCTAAAAGTAACAACTCATCGTGGCGCGGACTTGGACTGGCGATCTCCGAGTCAATGAAGTTGACAACTGGTGTCGCTTGCTGGGGAGCGCGGGCGCGTATCATAATTCATGGCTGTTCTTCGAAGCCGAGTCTCCACTGCAAGCTGTCAGGCTGTCAACCTCACCTGCAGCACTATATCCACCACCGACATCTAGTAAACCATCTAGATTCTGATCAGTGACACTGCTGAAATGGGATTACCATGTCGTAGTGATATTAATGGACTCTCAGCTTGAAGTGACCCTGAATCACCATTTTGTGCGTCCGTCTGTGGTGCCACGTCCGCTCGAGATTTGCTAATTTTTTGAATCTAGTATGTCCACTTTCACCCGTGCACTGTTCACTAGTTTTCTGAACGCTGTTACGCTTGCGGTCCCAAGAATGGAGCAAATTGGTTACGTCCCGCGATGTCCTAGGCTACTTCAACATTTAAATATTGCTCGTTTGTTCCTTTTTTCTGAATGGTTCTTAACACTCGGCCTCGGTTTGTTCTCATACCAACTGGCATGACTTGCAGGAATGGATATCGAGTGACTACCAGTTGTGGAACTTAGGAGCTAGGTTTGACAACGACATGGAAACATTGATGCGACAACCGCTGAATTTGTGTCAGAAATGCAACGGCCTTCTCAAGCATGTTGGACTTTGTTGTCGTAGGATATGGCGGCTGTGCAGTAACCCCACGCTCGTTATGGTCAGCATCGCTCTGAGGCTGATGGGCGGCGAGGAACCTGACAGGAATGTATGGCACCTCCATGGTGGAAATTTTCCCCGATGCAGAATGAAGCTTGCATGCTCTAAGTGCTGCATAGCTAAATAAATAAAATCTGTCAAAAATGACATGGGAATCGGTGTGTTTTTTTCGCCAAAATAAAATATTTGTGACTGATGGCAGTCTTTCGCGGGAGGCATGTCGTCCGGCCCGCCTTATACAACTACGACAGGCAGTAGTATACTTACGAGACAGGGCGGCTGGTAAAGAGATCAACGACGAGCAGTTCCTGAAGTGTTGCCATAGGTTATTCTGCCGAAGACTTCTGATGGTGGCAAATGGTGTCAACTGTTTGAAGGAACGCTTGCAGTTGGACCTCCTCCGCTCGAAAAGGCGACAATGAATTTGGTGTTCCAAACACCTGACCTGCACCTCTGGATGTTGGTGGGAACGAATCGTCACATTGGGGTTTATTAAACATACTGCACCAACAAGAAATTGGACGCTATCTGGTAACTTTACTTTGACAAGGCCAAGAACATGATGTGTGTAATGTCAAGGTTGCCACTGGGCTGAAGTGGTGCAGCGATAATGAGGACGATATGGATTGATTCCGTCGACATAAGGAACTCGCACGATGTCCGCCAAGCTGCATCGACATTCGCAAGTGGATCGGGTGGAAATGGCGAGAATTCGCTCCGCATGGCCAACACCTGACTCTGCCAGCTTAGCGCCCAGACGCTGATACGCTAGGAGAACCGACGTCACCAGGCGACTAAGAAGCACTCGGATTGACCATGTCGACTAAATGTGGCACTCACTGCCTGAACTTTGCTTGACAGCCAAGCTGCGGGTGGTGTACTGAGGTGATGCAGTGCAGAGAGGAAATAACGTCTACTTCGAATTGTCCACGGTTTCAATTGAAGTCATGATGCCCCTAGGGAACGAACGAAAGGAGCCGCCCAGTTTTTGATGGTACAATAATAGGATCGCCAAGCACAGTGAGTCGAGAATGTGAAACATGCAAAGTTGCTCGCGCCACATTTTAGACAGTCAACGAGTCATGTCCAAAAATGAGGCTATTTGACTTAGGCTGTAAACTGTTCCGTGAAAGCGATCCTATAATGCGGGATCATATTTTAGATCTTATGACAGAGAAGAATCGGACATTACGAGATACGAAGTAATATTGGGTCATGAGACCGCGCGATAACCACGCATTACCAAGGGTTCGAACATTTCGGATGGGCGTGACAAAGTTCTAGGTCTGAGACTCGGATCTCGAGGGATTTGCTGAACATCTGCAGGGGTACCGCTTATAAGAGGAATATTGAACTCTTGGCGGTTTGTGCGGTGCCATTGCACATGGGTGAACAGTTCGAGCCTTCGAGGAAGTTCTAGATGTGGACAATTATAGTGATGACGACACTGCCAACGAACAAGCGCGGGGTAGATGGGTACTTTAGGTTTAGCCGGTGCTGGACCTAATAGTACATACTGGGAGGGTGTGTTAATAGCTGAGTTTCGAAGTGCTCCAATATTTGAGTCAGCGTGGTTCTCGTGTGGAGGGAAGAGAAGGATGTTGCCCACGTTGACACCGCCGGTTACGGTGGCTGATAGCTATAGGCCAGACTACTTTTATCCCTAGGTTACTCTGCACATCAGTAGTTGAACTTTTATACATGCTCGATAACGTTACCTCGATGCTTGTCACAGTACTAGATCAGAAGATATGCATACTAGGGCGTGCTAGATAGCGGAAGCAAATCAATTTAGTCTTGGGCAAGAGATAATCTGGACTCGGATCTTAAGCAGCAGCTGGCGGTTATTGTACCCCGGGGACTGAGTCACGCTCCGCCTCTTGAGGATTCAATTCATTATTTAGTTTTTGAACTCGGACCTCCCAATTCATGTTAACTTTCTTCGAGCTCCACCCAACATCATGACCGCTGTTTTACGCTCACCTACCCAGTCACCTGTCCTCGCCGTGTCACCCTCGAGAGCAAGTAACTCTTCTTGCTCGCACATGCACAACGCCAGCGTTCCGATGCGTCACATTAGATTCGCACCTCTTCCTGAGCCCACCGCTCAAGTTGACAATTCAAATCCCATCATGGACTCCCACTCGCACGCACTCTCTTCCGAGTCACTGTCCTCCGACATCGTCGACGTCCAACGCAATGCATCCTCCAAATCAAAACCAAAGTCATCCCTTTCCCGCCAATTCAACTTGTTCAAGCGGTCATCCACTGACTCAACCGCTCATGATCCTCAACCGTATGACTTTGGTGCCCCACTCTCCCGATCTGCGTCTATCCCCATCCCCTCCAATGACAATCAACCAAGATGTTTCTCCACCGCTCCCTCCACCAACTCCCTCTGCTCAGGTGGTGACCACCATGCGATGCCCCAGAACCACTTCCCCAGCCCCAGTTCCAGCTCCTTCCCACCCACCTCCCCTTCAACGCGCCCAAAAGTCCACACAAGTGGCATGCACATGCTCAACGGACGCATCTACGGTTCAAAGCGCCGACCACTCACAAATCTCTTTGCAAACGTGCGCGATGAACCCGAGTTTGTGGAATGGGGGTACGGCGGCATGGGTAGCATCAGCTGCAGCAGCGATTCAAAGTATTCCGCCCTCGCCAAGGGAACCCCTGCCCTACTTTCAGACGGTCACTCCCAGAAGGTCAGTGATGGTGCTAGGGAAAGGAAAGATGGTGCGGGTGTATCTTATTTAGCAGGAGGTGATAGCAATGACGGGAGTGGCATGGAATGGGTTCGCAGACGGCGGCAAAGGAGAGAAGGTCTCGCCGCGAGAGGCAATACGTGTTAGTGCAAAGTGGCAGAGCAGCACCGAAGTGAGGCCTATCATCTCGGAGAATCCACTGGAATTACTAGCCTATATCAGATTTACGAATCAAAAAACCGGCTTGAAAAGCCTAACTTACTTCGGGGTAAGGTTATAGTCATAGCAAAGGTCTGACCTGCGATGTATTTGTTGTTTATGGATCATGATGAATACGCCCGTATGTTTATTGGCAGCATCCCGAATGAACAGGTCTTCAAGTCAAGGGTACATCCTGATCAACTAGGGTACGTCAAAGGGCGGTATGTCGCATCATGGACAGAATAAATGTTAAAAGTTTGAACGTACATTCCCCGACTCCCACGTTATCAGGAAGAAGGGTTTCGGCGGTTCCAAACATTCAGGCGCCCACACCCTGGTTGATGTGTGGGAACCCTTTGGAAAAACTGTACAGTTGATGAATGTAGCACCACGTAACAAGTACTAACTTGTGTCGGGGAGTCGGGACATCATGCCAGTCAACACTATCCACTTACGATGTAGATTGCAAGAAGCCGAGAGATATGGTACATAGTACTACAAATGAGACCGCGGTGTCCCACACCACAATCTAACAGGATTGTGGTGAATTCATTGGTGGAGAAATGTTCCCCCAGTCCCTGAGTGTCTGTTACACGAGATGAGTACAATACTAGCATCTGAAAGTTACTGTGAGGAGCGGTTTGAATGAGGCTCTAGTGTTTATTTTGTACCCAAAAGTAGTAATTAGTACTTATGTAAGCGGACATGACATAACCAAGTCGCAAACATTTCAGACTCTTCCTGATGGATGTGGTGACACTGAGTGCTGTTGCATTCAACCTCGTGGCTCTGATACTTGTTCAGACTATTAAGCTTCCTCGCCGTGATCGCTACCTTACTAGAGACTGAAGCAGCCTCGGATTCCGAGGGCAGCCGTGTACTACGACCTTGGGGCGATGTGACAGTGCGTATTTGTACTATCCATTCCGTCGATTGTGCTGTTGAGACCGCCACATCCGCCATTCTATTTAGCTGGTCGCTGACCAACTGCATCCGCACTATTACAATGCTTCCACAAGCCGATACAACCACGATGAGCCGTAGACCGACGCGGTATGATGCCAGCTACATACGATATCTTGACCTTACACACAGACTGGGCGAAATTCCTCTATGGTAGTGACGATCGTCGATAATCCTTAACTGAGAGATTCGTCTGCCGCGGAACAAGCATCAGTCGGGTATCCTCAAAGTGGATTATTGTAACACTATGGAAAATTGCCGATCACAAGTCTCCGAGAGGCCAAGATAGTAGTGCATATCTTGTAGGTTTCCCCTTTCTTTTAAAAGCCTTCCTGGGGGTCGAATCACAGTCTAGTGCGGCCAAAATCTATGACATGGTCGCAAGGGAATGGTATGATACTTGCGGAGGTGGAAGTACTGTAATGCTAATCACGATCTTTTCTACCTGTAGCTAATCTTGTTTCTAGTGTGGTAGTCTACTGATCACACGTATAATAAAAATGTCATCACCAATCAAGTATTTTTGCTGACTCCGGCTGCTGGGTGCCTGCGAACGAAGAACGAAACGTACCTTGAAAATGCAAACAAGGTGGTTATTACATGGGTCATTCTAGCTTAACAAAAAACGTTGACACGAAAGTTACAGGAATAGCCTTGGCATATGTATTCCATATTTGCTCAACGCGAGCCTGCATTTACGATAATCGCTTTCGGAATGCGTTGCCCCAGTGAACTATTTCAATGATGGCTTTGATTTGAGGACATACCAGAATAATGGAGAGTTAGTGCATCTCATTACTACTACAGCATCCATTGCTAACCACAGCACGAGCTAGATCACGGACCTATAACCAGGTATGTCAAAATATTTGATGGCCGTGTTACTCGTACGAAAGGCCCTTGCCATTTCAAGTCTTGCAGCTCGATGTGCTGCAACAGGCGGTACACTGAGCTTGTTACTAGATCAAGCTAAAGTCAGCTTGGCTGCAACTATAAAATTGTACAGCTGCGACAGCTCACTGACTGACAATGGCATACTGAGAGAGTCTTGTGACTCGGCGATTTCCAGTGGTTCAACATGCAACCGCGATCAGGTGCACAGGTCTTTTTATGAAGTATTTATACACGTGCCTGATGATTTTCTTACCAATAGCAATTTCAAGGTGGGATCCTCGGTGAGTAAGGCAGTTCTTGGCTGACAGGTTCCATGGGGTATCTGGGCTAAACATGTATCATTTGGACCACGCCAAGATTTCCCCCGCTGCCAAATACAGCTGATTTCCCTGGCTTTCAGCATTTGGGTATTGTACGCCACACAACCAATTCTGCGCATGATGTCGGATCGCTGTGGTATGCCGAGGATCAAGGACAATCATAGTGGAGTCAAAGAGTGGCCTTCAGGTCCTTACGTCTGCTGCGAAGTTATGGGAATCTAGTTACCTGTTAAACACTTAGATTTCCGAGAACGCTAGTACGGTCCACACTGAAGCATTATCTTATTTCACTTGGGTCTATGTCAGTAGTTTAAGAAACACTATATTCAAATCATCCTAGCGTAAGACATCAGTATCATAAGGAAAATATCATACATAAATATTCCCGGGAGCACGGCTACTAGATCAAAACAAGTGTTCGATCGTATATTAGCAGAAATTAACATATTTACTACCCTTCCTCTGCCATCTCCCTGCGATGGAATGGAGACATTCTGGGTATCCTACTTGCTGGTAGCTCATCGTCTTCGGGGATCGTCTCCTCTGAGTAACCTCCTCTCCAGTTACCAGATGCTGTCGCGGGGTCACTGTCATCAGGTACCGCAACAACCAGAGCGCGTTCTAGCGCCTTTTCGCCCCTCTTCTTCAGACGCAGATTCATGGCGGATTGCAGTGAGTCGACGTAAGAATCGTACTTCACGTTTTCAGTAAGCAGGAATTGCGACTTCTTCTCCCAATTACTCTGCGCTTTGGCTCCGTTCGTTGAACGCGGTGTGTACTAAAATAGAAATAAGCTGGGCGCGAGTGGGAGATCAGAATGACAAACCAGAGCGTTCATTGGTTCCCTCAGTTCATTATGATGCTTAAGATCTTTCTTCAACATATGCACATATTTCTGCAGTGCCTCGAGCTGGGCTTCCTCGTCATGAATGCTGGATATCGAGGGTGGGATAGGAGGCTTCCAATCATTAATGAACAATCTCTCCGACCACGGCGAATGAGCGCGGACGGTAGCGGCACTCTCTTTCCACCCGAGCTTGCTTCGGGTACTCCGCCCACTGCGTACGCTCATCGAATCGGCACGATCGTGTTCGGGTTTCTGGTCGTCCGATGTAGGGCGTCCATTCAAAGCATCAGCGACACGATTCCAGCCATACTCCATGTTGGAGACGCCACCTGCTAATGGCTCTTTGCTGGTACGTGCCGCCCAGTAGTTGCAAGTCGAGACCCACTCGTTGACAAGCTCCTCTGTACCGGCTTGGAAAAAGAATACGCCGCCGTTGGCCATGGTTAGCACCATGCAGTGGGGACGTTGTCTGTTGTAGCCTGGAGGAGGCAAGGAGTGGGCTAGCGAATGAGATAGCTGCACTGTGCCAACGGACTGGGCGTTTTCCTACGAGAGTGTCAACTAACAATCGGAAAACGAAAAAAATATACACACCAGCCAATTACCACCACCAACTACAGCAGAAAACCCTCCACCATGGTCTCCAAATGTGAACATATTCAGCTCCCCTCTTTGAATGACCACGAAAACGTCCATCCAGTTCTTAGACTTTGCTCTCTTGCCCGCGGATTCCCAATACTGTTTGCGGCAAAGCATCCCTTCCTTTGCCCATGGCGCCCCGAGAAGCGCAAGTTCTTCATCTGTGATACTAATAGTCGTCGAGCTAGATTCATGACTGCGGTAGCTACGATCCTCGTCCTCCTGTGCTTCCCTGATGATCGTATGCGACAAATTGGACGCGAAACCAAGAGAAGGGGTGAGGAAATTACCCATAGAGCTGTGCATACCCTATGACGAACTGTCAATACTTCATATAATCAAACATCTCGGACACCTACCTCACGAGTCGAGGTTGCATAACTCGGTGATGGGCTGACACGCCCTTCGATACTGCTGTTGCTACTGTACGGACTGTAGCTTGGCGTGAGTATCGACTGAATACCCCGGATACTACCCCGCTTGAGTGTCGTAAGCCGGTCCGATGGTCCGCGGTAGCTGCGATTGCGACTGAGATGCGGTGCCCCTGGAGTTAGAGATGACGTTGAAACACGAGCCATGAATGTGGTTCCTAGGGGTTGCAAGATCTGCTGGCTCTTGACTGAAGTATACATTTCCTGAAAGAATCCATGAGCCAGAATGTTTGTGCAAAATCACAGCGTAGCTACCTTAAGCAGGTTTTCCATGTCCATCTCCCAGTTCCTGTCAAACGCAACCGTCGAAGGAGCAGTACTCGGAGGTTTCGATTCTGGACCAGAGGAATGGTGGAAAGATGTGGTACTACTATTCAGCGAGGGCTGCGTTGTCGAAACAGCAGAAGAAGTCGCAGCAAAGAATGTATCTTTGGAGATACTGTTCCAGCTTGCAATACTGCCACTTCTCTTTGACCGAGCGAGGGACTGCGTCTCGGTACCGTCAGATGCTGTCAGCGGCCCGCTGGTATTGTCATCGTTCAGATCTGGACTCGAACCGTAGCGACTGGGGTGAGTCTGGGTTTGAATGGCCATAATCGTGTTGCGGACGAATTGATTCCTCGACATTCTGTTTGCAATATCTGCAATGTGAAGGTCGGTGTTTAAGAGCAGAATGGAATAGACAACCGCATGGACGACGCCTGAAGAGTATGTTAGCACAAGTGATGAGTGCATGACTGTTGACGCACTGGCACTACCATACAGACGGGTGGGATTGCAATCCCAGAATCGTCGACTGAGCTCTTCAAGAATGCGATCCACTTGCTGGGTTTCAGCCTTGAGATACAACTTTGCACAAAGACGTCTAGAGGGGGCGATCAATACGATACACCGGTGTTTCGATTATCACCCACCTAAACGCATTATCAAGCCTCAGCCCCGTAAAGTCAAAGTAGTTCATGTAGTGATGGAGCGCTATCTTGTTGACTTGCCCGCTGGCGCAGCACGCTCTCAGTAGAGTTATGAAACGAGAAACAAGATACTCACTTTCCGCCCAACCACTCCGCAATCTTCTCCTTCGCCAAGAAATCCTCATCCTCGGTATAGCACTTCGCAGCTAAATCCTTCCCCCTCTCTTCATCCGTATCGTCCGTCCGTGCAAACGACGGATTGGACGCATATCGGTTAATAATAAGATCATTAGTCGTCAGCTCCTGATGAGCATGAGAAGAAGCTAATTGTACGTCATCAGCATCGCCCGCGCACAAAAATAACCAAAACTCACGTGGTCGAACATCATCAACCACGGGGATCAAGGACGGCTCAGAGCTCGAAGCTACAGAGTGATGTTGGACACGGAGACGAGACATGTCACGGTACGAAGACTGCATTTGGCTACCGTATCCTTTACTCCTCAAAGGGCCGGACAAAGGGCTCGACCCGTGCCGAAGCGCAGTTGCTCTCTGCGAACCAAGCGCCCCAGATCCGGAACGAGAGCGTGAAGGCGTTTGAAGGGAAGATGTACGTGGTGGGATAATAGGTTCTACTGACAGCCCATTTCTCGAGGGTGATTCCATATCCGTATTAGAACCCAGCGATGACTGAGTGGGCAACGTCACAATCGGAGTAGATGGCGGAACAGGGGGTAATACCGGAGATTTTGAAAGATCCCCTTGATACTTGAACTCAGGAGTCTGAGTCTTCGACCGCGTATAGGCAGCACGTCTCGCGGGCGTAGAAGGGTCTCGTAAGTCAAGCGATGAACCAGAGTCCGGATCCAGTTGAGACAAAACACCCTTCAAATCACTAAGAATCCCGTGAAGGGAGGAAGAAGAGTCCCAAGCCTGGAACTCGGTAGGGGCAGAGTCCTTGGGAGGAAGGGTGGGTGCAGGCGAGGAAGGAACGTTTATTTTTTGTAAATTGATGTCGCTCACGCTCATGCTTCGTCGCTTGTTATGACTAATAAACCTGCCCTCTGGCTTTGCTTTTTGAAGACGCGTGCCAGGAGACAGCGTTCGATCTCGTGTTTGTGACATGGAATCGATTACGACAAGAGACCGATCGTCTGAATCATCAGTGGCGGGGCCGAGGTGGATGGGCGGTAGGGGTTTGTGATCTGTAGAACCACAATAGGAGCTTGCAAAGGCATCAGGAGTGGGGGATACGGCAGAGCGAGGGGCTTCGTCTGGTAGCGGGGGCACAGGGGGTGCAAAACTATCTACAAAAGACGGTCTTGAGCGCGGAGACCCAGTGACAGAAGCATCTGTCCGCTAAACAACAAACCATCTCATGAGCTCACGCCGATTCCAAAGCAAGCAACCACACTCACAGACCGGTCCCGTGTCGTCGACTGACCAAGCATCTTACCGAGAAACGCGCTCGTCTTGGCTCTTACAGATTTAGTCGGTACCTAATCCCCACATTCAACTCCCATCCACCATACAAAAGAAAGAAAGAAAGAAACACACCTTATCTTTATCACCACTATCCCTATCCTTCCGAGTACACCCACTCGTCCTTGGGCTAGCCATAACCCACTCCGAACTCGGACTCGACAACTCCCTCGGACCAAGCTTCGATGACCTCACCACCGCAGGCGACACATTCACCATCGGGTTCCCAGGTGAAGAAGACGAAGAAGCAGAAGGAGGGGAACCGGCAGAAGTCGACGATCTCGGACGCGAAGACCCAACACCAAGTCTCGACGCCCCTCCATGCACCGGCAACGGCGGCTCCGCGCGTTTCTCAACCTGCGGAACTACCCCTCCCCTCACTTTCGCTTTCCGTACGAGCGTAGCGAGATCAGGGCTGCTGCTCGTACCAGGCGCACGATACAAGCTTCGTCTCCTAGTCTGCATATCAGAGTCTTCGGCATCGAAGAAAATGTCGTTGGAGCTGGTCGTAGAGGAACATCTTGCGGAGGAGGGGCCGGGCCCTGGGGATGGGGTGGGTGGGACGATGACGGGCGTAGGTGGTGCGTGAGCGTGGGCATGAGCGCGTCCCAACTGCGTTCGCGAATCCCTTGATGGGGGTCGGGATGAAGGCGAAGTGAATTCGTGTGCAGGAGGGGCAGGGCTGTCAGATACGCCCAGTGTATTGATATCAAGGCTCTCTTTTAGCTTCACCGTGCCCCCATGCCTTAGTGCTTGTTCGAAATCGAGGTCGGTGCGAGAGATGCGGCGGGACTCTTTAATGTCTTTGGAAGCTACGGGTTGGAGCTGGCCATTGGAGAAGGAGGTCAGCGGCATCGGGGGGCGTTGTTGGGGAGGAGGCGGCACATGTTTGAAGAATGAAGCCAGGTTGAATGAATGAAATTTAGTGACTGGTCTTGTCGTTGGCGATACAGCGTTCGAAATCAAATTACGAAAGGCAAGTTTTTTTTTTCTAAAAAAAAAACAAACTCGCAAAATAGTTTGGAACTAGAACTTTGAACTTTGTTGAGCTTAAGCGGAATGGAAGGGCTTCGCAATTTTCTGATACAATTTCGCGTGTCCAACCTAGGGTAGCTGCTAGGGTCGTATATTCTACACCTCTTTGGGAATAAACCATCGTACTGGAAGACATAATCATGCAAGACAGAACATGATGTACACGTATGCAAGCAAGCAAAGAGATGAAGCGGATGGAAAGGAAAATAATCTATGGCCAATGGAATATCTACGTACCATCCTGCGATCCGGGCAAGATCAAAAAAAAATATCATGCTGACCACATAACAGGGAACATCATACATCGGACAACCTCAATCAACTCAAGTCTCACAGACCAGCGTCGTCACCCCTTCGAGACATCGTAGGTGCACTGGGGATCTGCCCACTCGTAGACGTCCGACGTTGTCTCTTCATCGCGACGGGGGGAGACAGGCCCAGCCCCACTCTATTCGCGGCCGTCCCCCCTCGGCCATTTGTGAATGTCGGCACCGTGCTAGTTGTCGATGCACGGGGCCGAGTATTCGATGATGCAAGTTTGGGCAATCCAGCGCCCCCTTTGCGTGCGTTTCCGTTAGGAGCACCAGAAGCCCGGTTCCTACCATGCCAACATCAGACATCGCCAAAATAATAACAATTAATTACGAACCGTTTCTTAATCACGTCCGTCTTCAGCGACAGCGGACGAACGACGCCATGCAGTTTCTTTTCTCGGAATCAGTATCAACATGCAGTATCAAGTACGTCAAGAACTCACGAAAAATAACCCGCATGCATTGCCTGTGCGAAAACGCCATCAGTCAGCCAAATACCCCAAAATTAGCGGCGGAGAACACATACACAAAGGCTGTCCTTCGGGATCGCGTCTCCACAGCGGCGTATTTGTAGTCTGGCAGTTCGTACATGACGTGGGTGGCTGATCCCCATCATCACTACTGCCTTTCGGATTGCCAGCACTCCCATCTCTTGTACTCAGATCAGGGGTACTCGTCGCTGATCGCGATACGGTCCCGATTGTGGGGCTCAACGCAGAAACTGATTTCTTGCGCCTGATTTCCTGGGCGATACGTTTCGTGGATGCGATTTTCCGCATCTGATTTCGTGAGTTGGGGCCCGTGGTGGCACCTTCGACAGATGGGGGTGAAGAAGCGCTAGAGGTTAAATATGGTTCAGGGGATGCGGTTGAACTGGACGTAAGGCCATTGCCCCATCCGTCGCTTGATGGACTAGCATGGTAGCTCTGTAAGACCCCGTCGCCATGCTCCACTGGAAGAATCTGTGTGGGATCAACTGTATATGGGCCTTGTGCGAGATTGACGCTCGAGTCGATGTTTCCAAACGGAAGTCCAAGTAAATGGCTATAGTCGTCCGATGAAAAGTTGGCAGCGGCGCTGAGATTACGATATCCTTCGGCCATCACTGCACTTGCAGCGGCAGCGGCAGCCGAGAGTCCCTCATTGACGCCAGAAGCAGACCCATATGCAGAACCGTTCAGAGGATGTGAAACAGAATCATGGAACGACGAATGAGAATCGTCTGTGGCGTGGAGCATATGCGAGAATTCGTTATGTGAGCCACCGTGCATATCAAACATCCCATAGTCCCGCGGGAAGCAGAAGTTGAAAGGGGTGGAAGGGAAGGGACTGGTGCTCACGTACTGATCTGGCTCCTGAGTGGTGCGGGGATTGCCGTCTACGTTGGAGGGATCTGCGCGTAGCATACTCTCTGCATGAGGTGCTTCTGCTCTCCGTTTCTGCCCAATTAAACTATCGGGCGACAAGGGCTTGCCATTGACCTGATGTCTGCCGCTGACACCCGTAAATAGACCCTCCCGCTTGACAGTATGATCGAAGCTCGTTTTTCGCACGTGTCTAGGGAAGGCACGTGCTTTGGGTGACTGATCTGGGAGTAGTTTCGAACCTCCGTGGAAACCGAAAGAGGGGAGCGAGGACGGGTGGAAAGCGGGCGTATTGAGGGCAGAGAGGGAGTGGTTAAGCTGACCGATTTGTTGGTCGTGATGGAGTGTGTGTGTGAAAGAGAGTGGATCGTGGTCGACTTGGCCTTCATAAACGGCTGGGAGGGTGCCAGAGAGTCCAGAACGGGGTGCCGAAGAAGACCCCGGATAAGAACGATGAGTAGAGGCTCCAGGTATTGGAATACTGGGTGAGGTAGCGAGGGATTCGAGATGTGATTCCCTATTTGAATAGCCATTTCGTCTGTCCCTATCGCCGTTGGTTGGGTGAGAGGGGAAATGATATCGGGAATCAGTTTGAGGAGATATGATACCATGATGATCAAAGGTTGCTGCGGACTGGGGTGGCCTTGAACGGGAACGAGATTGAGGTCTCCAGTCCATTGATATGCGAGAGCGTGATCTGCTCATGGCACGCCAGTCCATCGCTACGATACTAGATGAGCGTTAAAAGGATGTCAGACATCACGTAATAAATGAGGACTGACTCGTCATCTTCTATGCCATCTTGATTTGTACCGTCAAACCCGACGACTTGGACCTTTGCTTTTCCCTTGTCAATTCTACGACCTCTTTCCTCGTCAGGGTCAGGGATGGGAGTTGAAACCGCTTCTGATTTAATTTCTGAGTTGACGTTTGCTGCTTCCTCTTCCTCCTTCTTCTTCTTTAAAGCAAGCGCCATCATTCTCCAGGTGATGTTCTCCATTCTTTGAGCGTGAGGTAGGTTTGCCTTTTGCCTGGCGTACATCCTCCACACTTGAGTTGCAAGGGGATCTTGCTTTGCAAGTTTTTCTGGATCGCTTTCGTCAAAAGGAGATTCCAAGTCAGGGGAACCAGAAAGTCTAGGAGAGGTGAAGGTGCTCGGAGCATGATCCGGATGTGGGGAACCAAAGAGGTCATCTGAAAAAATGTCGCTAAATATTGCGGATTTTGATTCGATTGTCTCTGAGGGAGATGAAGGTTTGTTTGAGGAAAGAGGGGAAGGCTCCGGATGCGAAGGTATTGTGAGCTGAGTTAAAGGGGAGTATAGGGGAGTCGAAGGAGTCGTTGAAGCGGGAGACATCCATAGTGAAGGTGGTAAACCAACATTAGAGCGTTCGACAGGATGATCGAAAATGGAAAAATCTGTTGCTGAGGGGTCAGAGGCTGAGGCTCCATCTGGATGTCTAGATAAATGGAGGTTCAAAGTATCGTTATTCTAATTTAAAATGTTAAAATATACTGTGAACGAATATTTAATTACTTACGGCTATACGACGAGGACGAGAATTGAGAGTGGACATTGGCTGCTCTTGGGATGAAGAGTTGACCCTGGTACGTGGTAGCTCTTGGGATGAAGAGTGAACCCTACTCAGGGATGGTCTAAGATGACCGGAGATGGAAGTTGGTGCATGTGACCAAGATGATGATGAATGTTCAGTGTAATGTCTCGAGTGATGATGATCTGGACGCGGTACTGGAAATACGCCATTAGCAGCCAATGTTGCAAAGACTGAGGGATTTAAAGGAGCTGAAAATAAAGAGTTCCATTCGATATGGTGTTGAGTTTCATCTGAATGATGATGAAGCATGGATGAATGGTAAGGGTGAGGGTCTGATGATGGGAATGAAGTATTGAGGGTCGGACATTCAGATACAGGCCATGAAGAGACAATATTTTTATCGTCTGATGAACTTGTTGACGGGGACAGCATGCGTGGAACAGAACATAAAAATTGAATATGGGATTGAAGGAGAAGAAGGGCTTTAGTTTAGGGACGAGGTACGATGAAGGAGGACCCCCAAGTACAAGTTAAAATTATACATAGAATCCCCTCTGCCCTTGTAAAATTCACATGTCTCTCAAGTGTTCGGGGTCTTCTCTATGATCATCTCTACTCGGGCCCTAGCTTAATTTGGATCAAGTTTTTTTCACACACTTTACTTGGTGCCAAGCCGGTCGGATCTTCCTTTTTTTTCTAATTTTATCAATTAACTACCGTATAATCCCCAATGGCCAAGGGTATATTCCTCATCCATATTTAAAATAAATCTTTAATTTGAGACATATTGAACCGTTAAACCGTGTCAACAATCCTCGTGCCTCGACCAGCTCTAGAATCTCACCCCGTCATCACCGCCCTGTATATATTAACTTCGGCCCGGTTAGATCAAACATCCTATAGAACCACGTCATACACCCGACTCCGATCCCACTCTCCGTGCGAATCACTCCTCCCACCACGCCGCCCGCGCCACCATCATACGCCACTTATCATTTCTAGAAACTAAATTAAAACTCAAATAGGTATCTACTCCCGACTACTCCAACTTGTACATCATTGCATCCGCTTCTTACTCTCGTTTACTCTTGCTCTTGTCCTTCTCCTTCCCATCAACTTCCTCACCACCAACTTCACTCTTCGATCCATCATCATCAATCCATTTCCAAGCATTACCTAATTCCCCTCTAACAATCCCTACCCCGAACAATGACAACATACAAGCGGGGCTAAAGCGCACAAAAGAAGAACCGTCACCATAGCCTTTCCAACCCATAAAAACAAAACACACCTCAAATAAAGTAATGCAGGCTGGGCTTTGCCGAACACGTGCATCACTGCCATTGTAGTCACAAGTCCAGTAAAGTACGCTGCCAGGGTCGCGTAAAAGTACGGCTTCCTAAATGTGCCTTTGTCATCCGCACGTGCATAGTCGTAACGCAGTGCCAAGGCAACAAATGCACCGGGAATGACAATGTCCCCTAGTCCGAGTAATGTGTATCCGCGCTCGCTGGCAAAACTCAGCGATTTGGGCCACAGTAGTTTGATTGGGACATCAAGAGACGTGGCTACCGTGAGCATCTAGAACCCATAAGTTCAGTCTGGGAATCATTCTATAAATCACTTACCACGTCCGTACCAAATACCCAGTATATATCATAGAAGAACAGTCCAGACAGAAGAATACATCCCGTCTGGAACGAGTCTATTTTCAGCAGACAGATGGCATTGTAAGAGAACGACAACGCCATGATATCCGTTATAAGCGCAGACTTGCGGCTCGTTTCCGATATATTGAATAGCACAGAGGGTATCAAAGCGAGTGGAAACAACCAAATCGTCGGCGTGCGTACCGACACCGAAACCAATTCTACAAGCAGATTAAACAAAGTTCTCGAGTAAAACATCATATGAAAACACAAACCCCGTGGACCTTTCAGAATCAACACTCTATTCCGATCAAACTTCTTCCACCGTTCTTCCCCGACCGCGAATCTCATAAGCGACACAGCACTCTGGGAAACATGCGACTCGATTACAAACACGCGACATATGACACGACTCGACTCACCTTCCACACACTGCCCACGCCAGCGACAGAAAAATACCACGCGAGTAACCAATTTATCCATTCTTTTCCAAAGTACTTCATTATAGCATACATCCCGAAAAGCGCTCCTGAGCCTGCCTGTCATAATTACATCTTAGCATCGATTACATGCATTGCAACGAGGAACTCACAACTGGGAAAAGCCATGCGTCAGAGGACGAAAGCCTATCGGTCACGCCTTCATCTTCATCCTCATCTTCATCATCTTGCACGACCGATTTATCCGTTCCTTTGGTTTTTGGCTTCTTAGGCGTCTAGAAAAGTGCTCAATCCCTTTAGGCATTCACTAATGATGATCTATGTCAACGCACTGGAAGTGAGCCGTGGGCTCCCACATATATAGAGATAGAAGCTAAGCACAGAAGACCTGCATATGAAGAAATGAGGTCCCAGTCTGTGCTGGCCATCTCAATTGAATTTGGTGGGGATGTAAATGGTTGAATGAAACACTTCTTGGACTTTTTACATGCTACGTGACAGGAGACGTGTCAGTTTGGAGTTGTTTGGGGGTGTTTTATTCTAAGGGTTATGCCAAACACTAGACTTGAATTTGATTTCATGAATAGTGCCAGCTTGCCATTGAATTACTGATCATCGAGCTCGGACGTCAGCCCACAGGAGGCACGGCTAATACCCCACGGAAACAATAGACTTGGTGATGGATTTAATTTTATACAGGAGACATGGCGTAAATTCAACAAAGGACTGACTTGCTCGCTAAGGTACGTACGTACTGAACGGTCATCGGACCGCAGGAGGCACGGGCTTAATACCCCGCGGCGATACCATTCTTCCTCGAATCACTAGCCGCTGTAAACCATCAATCACACAAAAACCACGTCAAAACACCGTAACCACATACCAAAAATCCTGCCATCCATGCTCACTACCGCCTGCACAACAGCAGCCACACGATCAATCTTCGACACTAATGCGGCAACCCGTGAGTTAAAACATAATCTTTCTCATAAATAATGACGGCATTAGACATGCCTGTGATATTATGTCCCCGTTCGATCAGCGAGTTTAGTATGGCGACAGGCACGATCTCATCGGCGTCTACTTCGAGTGGGTATAGTTGATCGTGGACGCGCCCGTTTTCAATCGCAGCGCTGACATCCATTCCCCAATCGAGGTTGAGAATGACTTGCAGGACTGCGCCAAAGATTCGGCCACCACCTGATCCGCCGATGGCGAGGTAGAAGGAGCCGTCGAGGTTTTCGATTATCGTGGGTGTTGTTGAGGATAGGGGGCGTTTCCCGGGCTCGGGGTAATTATCTAGGCATTGTTAATTTGGGAGGATGGGGAGAGAGGAGCTGCGTACATGGTGAAGGCAAGAGGCCAAAACCATTAGGTCTTCCTGGAACCGAAAAATCGTCCATCTTACGAGCGCAATCAGGAGAAGTTGTTGGGACATGTGAGGGCTCACCTCATCGTTCAGAATGATGCCGGTTTCGGGATCGAGCACCATGGAACCAAATACGAGATTCACTGTGGTCGTCAATGCTACGGCCATTCCGTCCTTGTCGAGCACAGATGTATGACTTGTTCCATGATCAATCTTGACGTCAAACTCTGGATTATAGTATTCGGGGGTATGCGTACGATCCTAAAGTGTCATCCAGATACGGTAAAGCAACAGAGCACAGACAACATACATCAGTGAGATTAAGTGCCACAGCATCTGCAAAGGCTTTCGTGGAGATTTCGGCGACGCGAGCTGTTCCGTTGGTGACATATGCCAAGTCACCAATCTTTGTGCTACCGTAACGTGAGACCGGCTGTAATAAATTCGGAAAAGGACTTACCGAGCTGCAAAACCGACTGACGTGACACTGTCAGTTCCACAACAAACTATTTGAAGTAGGTAAGCGCTCACACTTCAATGCCTCTATAAAGCGGTGAATATTCAAGCCAGTTCGGCCTTCGCCGATAAAATTGTAGCGTTCTAATAGGTTCAAAATATGAAGAAGCACGGGTCCTGAAGTTGGTGCGCAGCTAGTGTACACTTTCTTATCACGATACGTTCCTTGGAGAGCGTGATCCACCTTCACAGTGTAATTCTCCAGATCTCCATTAGTCATTATTCCTCCGGTGGCTTGTACCTTGCGTATGATCGAGTCAGCTATGGGGCCCTGGCCAAAAATAACTTAAATGTAGGTCCAACATGAACCACAGCGAATATCAAACCTTGTAGAACACATTGGGTCCTTCGGATGCGATAGTAGCAAGCGTGCGTGAGTAATTCGTTCGTCTAATAGTTTCGCCTTCAAGCAGCATACGACCCTCTGGAGCGAAAATAGCTCTCCAGTCTTCTTTGGGAAGCATGAGTCTGGCAAACATCTGGAAGGTGTGTAATCAATCAATGCCTCGGATTCGCATGCCCAGCATTTTACCTGCAAACGTCGCGCTAATTCTTTATCAACCGCCCATCCAGCAGCAAGATCTATGCTTGGCTGCACGAGTCTAGCCCATGGCAATTTCCCCCAGCGTTCATGTGCTTCCTGGACTCCACGAACTTCACCGGGAACACCAACTGCCAGTCCACCCCATCGCGCAGCAGCTGGATCATCCGCGTACATGGTACTATTTGCCAAGGCTGGCGCGGTTTCTCTAAAATCAATGGTATATACTTCCGAATTACCACCCTCAGACGAGGGTGGAATGCGAACTGTCATGAATCCCCCTCCACCTATGCCCGAGCTGATTTACGTCAAAAACATGGATTTCGGAAACGCAGACAGACTCACGAAAACATGTTGACCACACCAACACAGAAAACAGCACTGATAGCAGCGTCGACAGCATTTCCTCCTTCCTTCAATATGGTGACACCAATGTCTGAACACCGTTTATTCTCGGAAGCAACGGCACCGTGTTCAGCCTCTATGAGATAGGCAGGATTACGGGTTTGTGTGCGGGATTGGGTGGGTAAGTGCGGGTGAGGTTGGTATCTCTGTAGCAGGAGCGTCGCTAGACAAATAGCAAGTAAGGCAACGAATGCACCTCTCTGCCATCTACGTCGACCTTTCGGTTCTTTCGTATACAGGTAAAGCGGGAGCTCGGCTTCAGTAGAATCAAATGGTTGCTTGAAACTATCCACCGGAGGGTCATCTTCTACGGTGGGTAATGGTGTCCTGTAATCCATAGTTGAAAACCAAGTCGACTGAAACCTTTATCTTATGGTAATGAAGGTGACCGGAACCCGGAAGTAAACATCTCACTATCATTAAGTCGTCGTCGACCTTCCTCGGCTACCCGCAGGCCTGCTGTCCGGATTCTGTGCTTCATTGCCACACGGTGCCATATTCGCACCTTACTCAGACAATTGTGGAAGGACTAATACAATTAATCCGAGTGATACCACGAGCACCACATGCCGGCACGTGCAGGGGCCGGTTTGGGTTATTATGGCCTTATGTAATTCAATCTTGGTAATAGCCTCATTTTGATTCACTCTCGTAGGGAGCCACAATCCGAAGTCCTATTTATTCACCGTGACAGACCGAGTCTAGATCTGACCGACAGACAAGTTGACAGTCGCTGTCTCAGGCATCCCAAGTGGAGGCGCAACGATGCCAGCTCACCGTCACCGATCGCTAATGTTTCAATATGACAGCTCAGAGGCCGACAATGTTTCGAATATTGGCTCTTTGAGCCATGCGAGGTGAGTCCGAAATCCATATTCTATCAATACACCCCACTCACCAGAATACCTCACGAGAGTTTCAGTTTTTCACCGATGATATACAAAGGAATAAGAGGAACTGGTATGTCCAAAGTCTCAATTGCAAATTGAAGTGATGCTATGTTACAACGTTTTGTCAGACATTACGCCAGAACCTCTGAAACGCAGGAAAACCCTGGGACTCAACACTCGTTTTGATCGGATGCTGGCCCAAGTGCACGTCTCAAATTCGTACAGTCTTGATCCGAAAACGCGTCGAAAGCGTGCGCGTTCTTCCGGGTCTTCCTCCGTCAGCAGTTATGATCTTCCTAAGACACCTGTGGACGCATACAGCCATGAGGATAGACTTGGAAGTGACTTCTCTGTGTCGAAAATGAATAACAGGGCGTCGAACCCAGCAAAGTCTCCCTCGGTATATCAAAAGGTACGATATATGCGCGCGCTTTTATGCTCATGAGAACCCAAACTGGGCTATTGCGGCATCAGGGTTCTAAAGTACGCCTACCAACAAAGGCCCTACCGATGTGGCTCGCGAGTACGTTCAGTGCCTTAGAACCCGAGCATCCACTTCGAGAATTGCTTCCTCTGGCCCACGAAGATACGACCGAAGCCAGAACTCAGAACGAACCCCGACCATGTTCTCAAGAAGCCAGGGAAGGTCACATGTTTGCATTCTCCCCGTTCGATGTCGTTCTACAAGAAAATAATGATGCAGCTCATGAAGCTTCACGTCCGCCGTCTGCTGACCTTGCCTTCTGTGACGTTGGATTACTGCCTTGTGACCCGTCAACCGTCAACGTGGAGTTACAAACATTTCATCTCGGGGAAGATACTCTAGGTTTTCGCCCATTTTCAACTCCCGGCTCGTTCGCCGCTCTACAACACACTGTTAATTCAAATGCTTCATCTAACTTGGCCCGCCCATCAGGATCGCAGAAGACCTCAGTGCATGTGAAACCACCCCTTTTGTCTCACAACACAAGTGTCAACCATGCCAATTTCACATCATCCCCTGTTTTTCGTTCAACTATTGCAGAGCCGGAAACTCACTTGTCCTCCTTCTGCCGCGGACCGTCTGTTGCTTCTAACGATTTTGGACCTCACTCACCGACGGAAGAGAATGAACTGACGATGAATATATTTTCCACCCCCGGACCGGCATTTACCGTCTCTCGACCAGTGTACTTCGATTCTCCCACTGAAGATCCATCATTGTCCGACCCTCTGGAACCGGAATCCTACGAGCTTGACTTGGACGCACTTGATTTCCGCTGGCAGCCATTCTTGAGGAAGACTTTGCGTGATCCCAGCGTGGCCGGCAGGCAAACTTATGACATGCATGCTTCAGCTACGATTCCTCCTGACTTTGATTATTCCGACATCCCTTTGTCGCGTTCGCCTCATTCCTTCTATGGCGTCGTTGACGATCAAGTAGCAACGGTGGAGGCACGTGGCGCACGTGTAGAATCCGACCTTTATAATGGACCCGTTCGCGGCTCACCTGTATCTGGACACGCCATCCGACAATTATCATCTCCTCAGCTGAATGGCCAAAGCGGCACAGCGGTTTTTGCTCCCCCTTCTAGAATTTTCATTACGATTCCTCCCGTCTCTGCAGGCCCTAACATCCTTTTATCACATCCGCCTCATGTTTTCCGTAGTGTCGCCGAAGACCAAGCAACAAGACCAGAAGCATCTAACGCACCCGTAGAATACGACCTTCGTGATGGACCTATTCGCGATTCACCTATATCCGGATATGTCATCCAAGAATCTCCATTACCTCAGTTGAATGGCCAAAATGGCGCAGTGGTCTTCGCTCCCACTGCGGGAATTTTTGTTTCACCGCTAAAGGGAGCAACATCATCCCCTGCGGTCCCTGGTATTGCTGATGTACAAGAAGTAAGCCCACATGAAACAAAACCATCTCGTCGTGTTTAAACTGATCTTGTCAAAGCTTACCGCGGAAAATATAACATGCACCACAGAGAGCCGCGAGCAACCTTCCACGCCCACACGCTCAACTCAGGCGTCACAACCAGCAACACCGAGGAAAGATCGACCAAGCCAAACACACAGTACGCCGATCTTGCCTCGGCAAGAACAACGATCGACTGTCTCGTGGATGTTGTCACGGCGGTCACTTGCAGGGAGGAGCAGCGTTTGCCATGATGAAATCGAGGGATTGCTTTCGCAGCGTTCAGATACTAGTCATGACACAATTGAATCATGGGCGGATGGTCATTAGCGAATTTGAGCATTCCACACCTACATTTTCGTCAGTAAACTCAAACTCTACAACGTTCCTTAATCCAAGTTAGAAGTATTCATTAGAATATAAGTATTGCGAGGGTATATAAATCCAAGTGAGCCGGTGGAGAATTACCAAACAACTTCAGCACCGTCAAACGGGTGGATGGTCACCCCACGTTCTCCCCGTGACTTTCGCAGCTTGTGTCGCTCCAGAGTATATACCTCGTATGAAGAGGCTGCAAGCATCATTGCACGGATGTGGTGCGGGTGCGAGTTGGCAGCCACTGCATGTTTTCGGGACTGCCAGATGCACGTTGCAAGGTTCATACCCGTTTCTGGATCTGGCACACCATACCAATACATGATAAGCTAGGGGATAAGGTCAGGTAGAGCCACTGTGAAAAGGGGTTGGTTGCATACACCACCGCTGAGCACAGCTTCCTCGTGAGCTAACTTGTCGGCATCATAGAGGGCTGTGCATGCGAGGAGAATCAGTCAAAGGTCCGGGTACGAATGATGGTTACTTACGTCCGCTGTCGCTCCCAGGCAATCGCTTGCTGCGAAAGGCAACACAATACCACTCACGCTCCTCATCTTCCGGAAGTTCTAACTCACTCCAATTGAACGCTTCGTCGTATGGTAATTCAGCATAATACGAAGTCACCGGACGGAAATGGTGCAAAGCTTTGTGCAACGACAGCGATACGGGGTCTATATCAGGTAGACGGGTCTCGGAGAGCATCGGCTGCTGTTCTAGTGATGTATGGAGTAGTATTCCGAGGTCGTGAGGTAGAGAAGAAAGTAGCGGAGGTAGATAGAGGACGGTAGATGAGGGGTTTGTGAGACTTTTAGAATTGAATGTGGGGAGCTCGTGAGGATCACGCTCAGTGTCGATAGCCCCAAGGCCGACGTCCAGATTGTCCGAGTCCGGAAGCTCAGACTCAGTGCCGTCAGCCACGAGATCAATATCTAGTGGGTGCTGTGACTCTGAGCTAACAAGTTCAGCATAACTGTGGACAAGTGTGAAACCCATGATGGCCTCGGGCGCGCTAACTCGTAGTGGGGGAAAATAGCCTAAAAATCCATGCAGAATGCATGCAGGGCTTATATCAGGTGCAAGGCCAGGGCGCACGCGATTTACCAGTCAAGTGATGAGATGTCGTTATGTTATTGCGTGATTTTTAACAATAACAGTTATCAACGACTAGAAATTAATATCGTCAAGGAGCCTAAGATAGACAGAAGGCAACCATTAGCCTACCATTGGACACCACCGTGAATAAGCTGCTTCAGTTAGAACCTCTAGAAGAGGCATAATCAAAGGCAAGTGCGGCCCTGAGGCCTGAGGTGTAATTACCATTGCCAGCCAGACCGTGACGACAGGTGGTATCTTGGCATGACTCAGATGGAACCTGCTGAACTTGAGCGGGCAGAGTACTGGGATCTGGTGTGCTCTAGACAAAGCCGTGTCACACATACACATAGCAGACATGTTAGTGTGGAGGATGTATAACAATCTGATATACAACAGTTATTTGTATCGAGAGCGGTCTCTTCGTCCTGCTTCAGGGCTTACTAAACGTTGTTCGACCAAACATGCTTATGTAAGCATCTTTCTAGGCCCCGCTGTTCCCCGAGCTTCAACTCGAACTTCACAGATGGCAGCTACGAAAAAAGCTGCAGAGTCGACTCTCTACCATGTTCATCCGAAGGGTTTTTGGAAGAAATTCCGTGAGTTTATTTATTTATTGGCTTATCGAATGTGTGCGAACGCCTCTTCCCAGGCGACGCTGTGGTCATTAATCCTGAAATCTCGAGTGGTATTCCATTAGCAGGAATATACAGATGGCCGCAGCCTGGTTCCAGACCGGAGAAATACGCAGCCCCGGCAACCAAAGGTAGGATATTGAGGCTCACTATGGGGTTTGTTCATCCTTTTTTTGTCAGCTTCCGACCCCGCCCAGAACCCGTACTGGAAGAGAGATGTTCGAAGGGCATATCCCCAGCTTTCTGTGGTCACGCAGCCCGACCTATCGTCACTTCTCATTCAACACTCTGAAGCCCAGGCGTACGTTCTCGTACCCTCTGCATGGCAGCTCCCACTGACATGTTATCATAGAATTCCTGCACCATCAGAAACCAAAGAAGGAGAGAAATCGGATGTCCCCACAAAGACCCAGGAGACCATGGATTTGACAGGTGCCATTGCTGCAATCACATCTGTGCACAAGGTGTACGACCAGTCAAAGCTCCCCCCGAAGGTGCCCACACCCTTCAAGAAGTGGAGAGCCGAGCTCGCACCGGACGCCCCTCATGATCCCAATGCTTATTTTCCAATGTTGCTATACAAGTAGTCGACTTTTGCATTACACTCGAGGATTTTCCCCCTTCTTATTGTTGGCGATAAATCCAGATATAACCATCATATCTTCCGCGCCGCGGATAATGATCTAGCAAGCGGAGATGCTTTCACTGTGAATAGGCACCTTCCTCTGTATAGCGTATACAGGAGTTTCTTTGTGCTTTTTATGGATCGAAGCCTAGCAACACTTTCACTTAGGGTACGTTACTCAGTCGCTTAGCTGTGTGACACTCGTCTTCGGTGTGGTTGTACCACCCTGTTTGATCTGCCTCTCTTGGTTGAGCATCTTCTAGAGCTCACTGATATATGGATATTAGAACCTCAAACACGAACCGCGCCTACCGGATTTCCCAACGGATATACCATTGTGATAAACCACTGGCGTGCTCCCTCTGTCGCTCTTCCAAGGCTGTTGACATAGGTCGATATCAAACGCCATGGAAGAGGGGCGTGAAGGAAGCTCGTACCAATAGGAGAGGTGCAACTCGCTTTAACGATATGTTGAACGAGAGCTCATCGCAATTTCTGTGGGGACAATGTCATATTGATCGAATTTGTATGTATCTACATCTATTATTATATTATTGATGGAAACTGGATCACTGATCGAGTGTCTCTGAACGCCGTGTCAATCCTACAGGGTATCCCCCAACTCAGCAAGCCATGTATATGGATTACTCTTGCAGTTCCATTGCCGACAACTGCTCTTCACTTTCCAACCGGATTCACATACTTCCTTAGAAGGCATGGCGCGTTTGTTGAGCCAGAGTGTGATATAACGGGTTGGTCAGAGTCTAGCCTGAGATGCAAGAGGGGGCAGTATTTGGAAGCGATAATTATAGCTTGCACACATTTTGACACAACGGTTTTCCGGGACGGTCTGGCATAGCGGACCCGATATAATCTTGGGAGATTCGTCCAGAAGAAATTTGTTGATGATTAGGTGCACACGTGTGAGGGAGCTGCGGTTTCAGAGCTCAGCGGTGTTACGCGGTTGGATACAACGCGCAATACATCTGTGTGAATACTTCGCGCATCTCGTAAACGCAAATCAAATAGGCTGAAAACGCCAATAATAAGTCTCCAACGTGCCCTGTGACAATGTGCCAGTGTGTTCTCGGCACATGAGTGCTGTGTTTTGGAAATGAAATCAACCCAAAAAAACATTCCATCGACTAACATATGAGAACTTACGCATCGTTTCAGGATAGTATCAAGCGCAGTTATGCTTTTGTTGTGCGCAAAAGCAAAATCAATGTTTTTGATTCATTTTATAACATACACGATGGATAGACCTTGTACTTTGCTCCCTTAGAGTCTGGTCTTCGCGTAGTCTCCCAAGGGAGAACAACTAGTGTCTTATCGTTGACAAGGTTATTTTATTTTCAGTCCATGCAGACCAGACACACCATCGAGGTCGTCTGGGACGACTTCAATAGCGTTCAGCTAATATACAGGATCAAGTGAGTATCTAATGGACATACGACAAACCTTGATAGCCACTGCGGGTATGAAACTCTTACCCAGCTCCCGGTAGGTGGGTGGAAACTGCCAAACACTTGCTGGACTACCTTATCCTCGTTTTTGTCATCCACCTGAGGTATTCCGACTATGATGACAGTACCTCCAGCAGTAATGATGTCATGAGCGGTTTCGTGTGTCAGGAAGAGAGCTGGCGTCAAATGCCAAAGTGATAAGAGTTGCCGTGACCTTAGCGATTGCGTTTTTTAACGCAGTGGTCGAGAGATTGCGATCGAGCACACGAGTAGCGCTGCGCGAGGAAAGAAGTCCAGTGTCGTGGAAAGAAGCTGTAGTGGTGATGGGAGAGAGTCCAAAGAGCTTAACAAGCTGTATGGATGTGAATATTGTGAATATTAGGCAAGGGACAAGATTAAGTTTGCACGCATATAGCCATGCTGCTGCGCATACAAGGACAACGAATGGGATTATGCCAACCTGCACAGAAGCCGCTTGGTCAAAAGTAATGTTATCCGGAATCTAAGAAAGAAAGAATTGACTTTGTCGGAGCGTATAATACTTTTGCAGTGGAGTCGGCAATTATAATGCAGTACTGTTGGAAAGTGGTAAACTTGCTGCCTATGTTCGCTTGAAAAAATATGTCAAAGAAATGTCAGTACTATCCTTCTATCTTTGACGCCGCTTACACCTTATCCCCTTCCTTGAAATAAGTGACGCTATGACAGTCGGACAGCTTCCATATTGCCAGCAGCCTCTTCACCAATGACTGCTGGATACGACTTGACGAAAATGAATCCATTTTCTTGTATTTTCCAATGCAAAGGGTCCAGACCGCTTGAAGTCATGTTGGCGAGAAGTTCGTCGGAGCCAGGTGCGTCAATCTTAAGTACTAACAGCGAGATCTTGTCCAATAACAGGAAGCCACAAAACTTGTTGGGTTGACATGATGTTGAACACAGGTTAGGTTGGAAGAGATCGGGAATGAAGTGCAGATATGGACAAGCGAGTGAGTACTAGGAATGGTGTAAATTGGTTATGAATCGGTGAGTTAAGTAGTGCCGGTGAGTATTCGGACTTATATGAGGAAGTGTCTGGTGCGGAAGGGGAATACTAAGTCCTGCATCTCGGACGTGACAAAACCAATCCACGTACTAGTTGTATATTATCAAGATACCGGCCTGATCTCACCAGTAAGTATTGCCAATCCGATACTGAGCCAGTATTTTGGTCGAGTAAAAGGGTATTCGTGGTCCCGTCAGTACTCGAGTGACAATTACTAATTAAAGCTGTGTTAAGGCCTTAGAATCAAACACGTACAAACAACCGCCTGAAATGTCCAACGACGCACCACCATCAGCAGCCGCGGGGGCATCCGCATCCGCTCAAGCAGCTGCTTTCGCCAACGACGACCGTATCCACTTTTCCAGAGAGACAGGAACATGGAGGCTAGAGAACGAAGATGGTACTGAACTCGAGTTTGATTCCGCCAAGGGTGTATGGGTTCCGGTGGTGAGTGTGAACTTTGTGGGGCGCTAGTGATCGTGAGGCAAGCAAATTTGGCAGCTTGATGAGGAACTGATCAAAAAGCAACAAGCTGCATATTCGGTCGCTGGCGTGGATGAAGAGGTCAAGTAATACTGTTCAATACGGTGACTCCTTAATTAATAATCTCCCCAGACACCAGCTGCGCCCGTGCTCAAACGCGCAAATAAGAAGAGGAAGGAGCCCGAAAACTACACGTCCTATACGCCTCAGACGGAGCCTTCTGCGAAGCGTGGCAAGAACGACAAGCCAGTCAAGTCCAAAAATACGGCAGTCTACGTTACTGGTCTCCCTGCAGATACTGACGTGGATGAAATCGTTGAGCGCTTTTCTAAGTTCGGAGTTATTGAGGAAGATGATGAAGGCGAATCGAAAGTGAAACTGTACGCACGCGAGGACGGGTCATTTAGTGGAGAAGCACTGGTGGTTTATTTCAAAGAAGAATCAGTGACTTTGGCAGTCAACCTCCTGGATGACGCGGAACTCCGCATAGGCGACGCATCAACGATCATGAGTGTACAGAAGGCGGAATTCCGTCACAAGCATTCAGGTGGGGTAGGAGAGGAAGTAAAACTGCGAAAAACAGTGGACAAGAAGAAGATAACTAGAAGGATCGGCAAGATGCAGAAGTATGTTCCTCCTCTCTCGGACTGCATTGTCATATATCTAATTCACCTACAGAAAGATTGAAGAATGGGATGACGAAGATGGTTTTGGCCCTGCCAAGAACGAAGAGGATGAAAAGCAAGTAGTTAACAGGAACTGCCGTGTGGTGGTTCTCAAGCACATGTTCACTCTCCAAGAGCTCGACGAAGACGCATCTCTGCTACTTGACCTGAAGGATGACGTGCGTGTCGAATGTTCAGCACTAGGAGAAGTCACAAATGTCGTTCTGTATGACGTATGTCCCATGTTTGCTATTCTGCAGCCATATCTGATATCCTTGTAGAAAGAGGCTGACGGAGTGATGTCGGTCAAGTTCAGAGACTCACTGAGTGCTCAGGCCTGTGTCATTGTACGTCTCTCTCTCACTTACTTACCCCTTGGCAAGTATTGATCAACTTTCATAGAAAATGAACAACAGGTTCTTCGCCGGAAGACGTATTGAGGCGTTTTTGTATTCAGGAAAACAGCGCTTCAAACGCAGCGGAGCGGGCGACGACTTGGATGGAGATAACGACGAATCAGAAAAACTGCGGCTGGATGACTTCGCATCGTGGCTCATGACTGATGGGGACTGATTGGATGTATTATCGTTCTTGCATCGAGCTTGCCAGTCTGACGAAGATACGAACATTCGACTTATTAAATGTATATAATGCATTTCAAGATCTTTGGACATTTATATCAGATAGCAAATTACAATAGCAACCTGAACCATAACATGACAAACCGGACCCCTCTATGAAAGAAATGTGCGTATATTTACCAACAGCTAAGAAGAGGTTTCGCAGCAACCGTCTCAAATCGCTGAGGCAGTATTGTAGATCAGATCCTCATCGATGATAGGGGGTGTACATACCTCGACAATAACAGTTCGCTTCTGCTGTTCAAGTTCGTCGACGTTCATCCAGTCCAGGCTGTGGTCAGGCTGGTGATACATCCGCCCAGCATGGCTGTTCCACCTATTGTGCTGAGGTACGAATGGTGACTCAACATGAGACATTGACTTGGACATGACTGCCAGATCCTCCTCTGTCACAGAGTTAGCGAGTGAGTGTACTTCCGGAACAGAGGTAAGCCCGCCCGGACTGCCAGGCGGGGTGAGTTGCTGTGAAGCTGATAGATCATCGGGCGGAAGCCCATCACCAGTGGGGATAAGGAGTGGTTGCGGTGCAGACGACATTCCAACATCGACTTCTTCCTCTTCGTCCTCCTCGATAACAGGTTCTTCGACGCCAAGCCGTTGCAGCCCGGCTTCGACAACGTCCAGGCGTTCAAGATGCTCGAGAACCGTGACACCTGTCGTACCTGGGTGTACCTTCTGAAACTTGGCAGAGAACGGAACGGGGCGGTCGGCTTCTGATGATCTCCGGCGAACAGGTGGAGGGAACTCAGCAGAGTAACTTTGACTGCGTGTACGCCGTGGTAATGGCATGGTGCTGATGGACGGGCGTGGTGATGCAGGTGAAGGACCAACACCAGGGAGACGAGGTGCTTCTTCCATAATTTCAATTTCGTCGTCCCAAACAAGTGCTTTCGTACGGCGGGTCAACTCCAGCGGACCTGCAATAATGAATATCGAACTTATTTATTTGACTGCCTTTGGAGCTCACCTTCATCCTAGCAGAGTAGACTGATTAGTTGAACGAAACCAAATGATCCAGCCAACAGTTCCGGCTTACCGCATGTTTCAAAGACTCGATAATGTTATAAGCTTGACCTTTCATGACAGCCAATTGCCTCTGAAATTAAATGATGATATCGCATCGTTGTCATCAAGGTACTCTCACAACTGACCTGGAACATTTTGGGATGGAAGTCAGGGTCAACTGCAAAGAGTTTACGAAGCTGGAAGGTTGTTTCCTCCCACCAAGTATTAGAGGTCAAGAGGGGTAAGAAATGCGCTCGCGTCTTTTCACTGAAAGGACGCCCAATCAAGTTGACAGGGAGATACAGCCACCCATAGGTATACGACCGCCAGCCTCGAGGATGCTCATGAGGGAACGAGAGCGAATTGTCTATGGCTGCAATATGTATATGTGGCTGACGTATATAGTCAGACGAAGCAGCGTTAGCTTGAGATGGAGGGATGGCATTGGCGAAAGTTACAGTAGACTGTGATGACGGGGAATGTGTCTCAGCACGACGAATCTGTGGCATCTGAGGATGAGCTGAAGGCTGAGGGGCAACATCAACCAGTTTCTCGTGGCTGCCCTCACAGTACTTGATCATGTAATTATCAGCTCCACGGTCAGTATTTAGCATTAGGTAGTCTGTTCGCGGGGTTAGTCATCAGGAGGGATATAATAGAGAGGGTATCACCAAGTATCACAAGCCTAGTTCAGAGTGGGATGCAGCATGAGAATCTGTGATGCAAAGAGAGCCGACAAACGTACTTTTCTAGTTCTTCTCTAAAACTTTGTTGAAGCGCTCGCGACCAATAGAACGGACGTCCAGATTCGTTGTCTTCAGTAACGTCGAAAAGAGCACGTTCTTCCTCTGGATCTTCATCCTCTATGTCTTCGTCACCAGTCCTCCCGCATACTATTTTCAGTGCGCTAAGAAATCGTTTCGTAGGGAGACCTTTGCGGTGCGATGAATCGTCAAATGTGTCTGCGATAGAGCGGCCGGGCCAAGGATGCTTCCGTAGGAAATCTGACGCATCTGATGATTTGTAGATGAGTTCATGCATAACAAGTAAGTAATATAAACACAACCAGTGTATCCATGCAAGAAATACTGCATGCTTCCTATCTTTTCAGGTAGTGGTTTACCTTTCTTGGCTGCACTTCTGTCAATCCAGTCATAGAAGAAGGCCTAAAACACGAGGATTTAGCCAGGAATTCCAAAAAGTATATCATGAACTCACAGGGCTAGATAGTGAGACGAGCTGTGTACGAGGGACAACATTAAGCCCAAGACGTTCGTCAAGCAAGGATCCCGCAGCCTCTGAGATGTAACTTGAGACGGTAAGTGTCACGCGGGGTGAGCTGCTGTTCTGAGTTGTATAGAATTACCTGAGATTGGGTATCAGACAGGCCCGTCCGAATGGAATTATCCATCTAAATTGCCGATGTAGCCACTTAGTGGTCTGAAAGATTTGTGAGTGAAAGTCTGGTCGATTATAAAGACACGCACTTTAGGATTCAAGCGCCCATAAGGCTCCTCATCTTTAGGCTTGAATACACTAGTTTTGATATATGGTAAGTTGTCATGTTACTGAAACATGATACTCGATACTCACGCAACTGTCTGGACTCTCCCATCAACTTTCGCACGAGCAAAGTAGGATCCAGAAGACCCTTTCACGATCATCTTCGGGTGGATTCCAGCTGATATGGCATTTCGCACTGATTGTGTTAAACTGTTTATTATGAGCTCGGCATTGGATTCCCAATAATCCTAGCTTACTTGTCGAAAGTTGCCTGAGATATGGGAGGCTTGTGATCAAGTGTTTTTACCTGTGAACCAAGACGTTACTATCAACATGAAACAGTAGGAGCCATGCGCATTTTGATAGTAAAAACCACAGGACTTACGGTGATGTCACTTCCGCTCCCAATGGCAAAATGTGGCGCACACGGCTCAAAGACACTCTGCCATATCTCCTTGCGAGAGTAGTCTTCGACTTTCTTCTTCCGTTTAACTTTCTGCGCAATAGATTCAGTCCACCTGGAGACACGGGTTAGCTCGAGACTAATATCGTAACTCAGCAAGCCCCTTGCCCACCTTTTGAATGCATTGTCTAACTTTCGCAAGTCTATGTGACCTGGTTTGTGTGCTCGGGCACTGCGTCCGCGGACAGCCTTAGCGTGATCCTCCGTATTTTGTTCCTCGACGATAGTTTCATCTTCAACATCTTGAGGCAACTGTTGATAACCGGCAGAGTGGACCATGATGAATCCCGGGAACCGAGAAATAAGACGCCTATATGACTTCAAGGCCTTTTCAATGCTCTTTCGTTGCGTGAGGTTGATATGAGCCCTCGAGAGTTGAGGCCACGCGTGTCCAATGCTCGCCGCTTACCAAGTAACTTAATATAGCCACGAGGCTGTAATTTATGTGGCTGTGTTGTAACTAAACTCCGTCAATGCCACGATTCGTGCGAGGTTAGTGTAGAAGAATATTTAGTCCAAGTATGTTCAATGATTGCCATAAAAATAAAGGCTTGTCCTACCTTGCTATCCTCACTGTCAGCAATGCATCAAGCCAGAGGTGTCTCTGGACATCACCAGCATAATCATGTATTTCGCCAGAATTGAGAGTTGTAGAATTTCTTGTGGCTGTATCTATCTTGTATTTTTATCGTCGTGAATCTATTGAACATTAATATTTTAATACTTGGTTGGTCACGATGCTGGGTGTAGGCGCTCCTTTTTTTTGAAAGTCAGCGACTCTCCCCATTTGGTAACACAGTTTGTTGACGAGCTTTAGGCCGTCAATGTGACTTAATGCATCAGCCCGTTTCCCCTTAAGCTTCCAGTCCGATTATGAATGGGCATATCAGATTATAATGATGGTGGTCATCAAAATGCCCAGGAGACAAGAAAAGGATGGAAAAGTGGATTTGTGATAGTAATTGTGCCACTGGGACGAACCTTGCCTGCTTTGGATCGGTTGGCACGCTCTCTGGATTCCAAGTGGTATATCCCGAGAAAGCCACTTCCATCGATGTGGTTCAACATTATATCTCTTGAACTGAGACTTTCATCTTGCCAGCGTTGGTGCAACAACTTGAACGTCGGGAAAGATACATCCTATCTCGGCTTTGCACACTTCATCAACTCTGACTTACCCCATGCCATCATCACCTTTAACTCTCAAAATGCAGAGCTCTCGTCGTTTAGCTGCACTGTTCACTAATAGCCGTGATGCTAGTCACGAGAAGTCCCGCTGTCCAGACACAAGTCTCTCCAGCTCATTCGTTGAACGCCGAAATCCAAAGGATGGAGATCGCGCCGAGTTTCATTCGGATAGCGGCAATAACATTTCAGAGTATCTTAATCTTGACCTACCTTGTCCATACCTCCCATCTCGCCACGTAACTTCTTCATCCGCCATCCATCCGTCAAATTGTTGCCCTTCACCGTCCCCATTCGCCCGTGACGTCGAAATGCGATCCCTCTTGCTCTCGTACGAACATGAATATCCCTCTCCATCCTCAATTATAGAATCTCCTCTACCAGTTGCATCTGTTCCTGCTCTTCACTCAGCATCTCTTTTGGGCCGTAACTACTCCCCTCGCTTTCCGGAAGACCACAGACTCCTCGAGACTTTTGTTCATGATTACCGCCTTTGCGATGAACTCGGCTCAGGTGGATATGGTTTTGTAATGACCGCGGTCGACCGCCAGGAGAACATTGAGGTCGCTGTCAAATTCATCATTAAAGAAAAGGTCCCGGAGCAAGCGTGGATGGAGGACGAGGTCCATGGTCGAATCCCCATAGAAGTACTGGTACTTCATCTCGTAGAACACGAGAATATCATCAAGTGTCTCGAATTCTTCGAGGATGAGCTCTTTTTCTACCTCGTGAGTCATGTTCGCGATATGGGTTTTTTACACCGCTCAGCGAACAGTAGGTTCAAGAACTCCATGGTTCTCCGTGGCACAAACGCAAAAAATCGTATGATGCTCATCCGCATTCTGCCCTTGATGAGATCATTATCCCGCACTTCAGCTCGCCACCACCCGTATTATCTCCCGCTGCGTCTGAATTTTCGGTTCCGGACTCTGAGCCAGAAACTCCACCGCAGGATTCAGGACATCTTCCGGCCTCAGTTCTCGTGGAAGGATGCGATTCACCCTTAAATGATGACTTGCAGTACCACTCACTTCATCTCTCGCGCAAAACATCTACTCTCGAACCACCCCGTCCTTGTTATACGCGCCGCCCCTCGCATGACCTTTTTGAATGCATAGAACAGACAAAATATAAACGCCTCTCAGAGAAACAAGCCCGGTATATCATGGCCCAGGTGGTTGAGGCAGTACATTACCTCGACAGTCAAGGAATTTATCATAGAGACATTAAAGATGAAAACCTTGTCATCGACAAAGACTTCAAGGTAGAGTTCTATTTTATAAAATTATTATTATTCACTGACGGCGTGTCTAGGTCAAACTCATAGACTTTGGCAGTGCCGCAATAGAGAACCCTAATGAACCGTCCCCATACTACAAACTCTTCTTTGGTACTACTGCGTACGCCGCCTCGGAGGTGCTCCTTAAGCGATCCTACCAAGCCGCGCCTGCGGAGATCTGGACCCTCGGTGTGCTGATGTCATACTTGTTGACCGGGATGTCCCCATTCCCCACCGAAGCGGATGCCATTGCGGGGCACATCGTCCTATCCGAGCTGCCAGGGAAGGGGCTTGGTGACTCATGCCTGCATCTCATGAGCAGGTGTCTCGAACCCAACCCTCAGCTACGTGCCAAAATCAACGAGGTGCGCGGACATCAATGGCTGAAGGGCGCTTTGGATGGTGTGTAGCTCTTACCCTCTTACCCTCTGTCGGCCCATTTTCTTCTGTTTACATATACCTTTGCATGAGCACACTGTCTTAGAATACACACCCACGGGTACTCATGTACTCGCTATACCTCTTTGTCGTATCTTAACTTGATGTGGCGGTGTAGTCTGTTTATTAGGTAATTCAAATTAAGTGCCGAAAATCAAATTGAGACGCCGCGGCAAATTTCTCTCCTAGGAGCGACTCAAGATATTTTGGTGTGGACCGTGTGGCATGACGAGTTCCATGAGACCTATTACCTTGAGGGGTCCAGTCGGACAACATGCTTCAACGTCGCACGCTTCCCAACTCACACAGTCTCGACACTAGTACCATGAATCGTATCGGAGACATCGGCTCAACTACTCTTCGTAGGAAATCATTGAAAGATATTGTTCAGTACGTCCACTGGTCGACTCGTGCGAAGTCCTTACTTACCATCCTCAGGCATTTCACTCCAGCATGGTTTGCTGTTACAATGGGTGAGTCGAAATACACCTACCTATGCGTTGTGTTGACAATATTTGTAGGGACTGGCTCAATCGCCATACTTTTCCATAACTTTCCTTATGCAGGTGATTCCCCGGTAATGCGAGGGTTTGCACTCGGCTTTTTCTTCTTCAATCTTGTGCTCTTTCTGCTATTCAGCGTCATCACTGCAGCTCGCTACATTTTTTTCCCTGGCATCTGGTTTCACATGATACGGCATCCTGTACAGAGCTTGTACATTGGCACGTTTCCGATGGGCGCGACTACGTTAATAAACATTGCCGGTAGCGACATATTCCAGACATATGGTTTTGGAGGGAAGCCGTTTATCTACACGGTGTGGGCATGTTGGTGGATCAACGTCGCGATTTCAATGGCATGCTGCTTTGGCATGATGCACGTTATGTAAGTGGTTCACGAATCACGAAGATGAGCTGGAGTCGACATAAGTCCCATAGGATTACTCTCCAACAACATTCGCTCAAGTCCATGACGACTGCCTGGCTTCTTCCCGTCGTGACCCTCGTCGTCGGATCTTCTTCTGGAGGCGTGCTTGTGCCAGCGCTTCAGGTCTATTCTCCCTCGTATGCGTTGCTAACGGCGACATTCTCCGCGTGTATGGTTACAATAGGTCTTACCCTTTCCCTTATGCTACTCACGATATACATCCTTCGGCTGGTCGTATACGGTTACCCCACGGGTGCATCAATCCTGTCCGTCTTTCTCCCCGTCGGTCCTTGTGGACAGGCAGCATATTCACTTTTAAAGTTGGGGTCTTCTTTTCGTTCACTATTACCTCTAAATTATGGTGATGTCGGCGGATTATTGAGGCAATCTGGAACCGGAGAAGCAGTGGAGGTGATATGTGTAGTTGGTGCTATGGTTCTGTGGTCACTGGCGAGTATGTGGATACTCTTTGCGATGCTCGGTCTCGGCTACACCCTCCGTCGGGAACGCATTGAATTCCGATTGTCATTCTGGGGAACTGTATTTCCCAACGTGCGTATCTGCGGCTTTTTAATGGTGACGCGCTCAATCCGACCTTTCACAGGGAGTATACGCAAATCTCAACTTGGCTTTGGCGACAACATTTTCGTCGACGTTCTTTCGTGTGTGGGGTTCGATATATTCGGTGGGGACCCTGATATTGTGGGTGTGTATTGCCTTACCTACAATACGGATGGTCCCAAGCGGTCGTATATTTGAAGCTCCGTGTCTGGAAGAGGTCACAATGGGGGGACCAACGAGGGATGCGGAAAGAAGTGCAGACGATTTGAAAAACTGAACAAGATATCGGAGAGATTTACGTACGTTCCAACCTCCTTACATGCAATTTCTGAGGCGAGGCATCTCGCAGGTCGACCTGTCCTCTAGTAACTAAATAATTCCACAAGGCTGTAAAATGGGCCTTCCGTATCCCCATCAATCTCTGGTGTGTACAAAGTCTTGTAAACAGATTTCTCTTTCATTTATCCTAAGATCGCGCACGGAGGCAGGTGTATAAATTACCACCACTTCATACTAAGTTGATTATTCCGATTCACCCATTATTAGCGACTGGCTTAGATAAGTGAAGCCCAAGCGTTCAGCAGAGTGTCGCGAGGCGAACTACGTTCTTAGCACCTGCTGCAGTCACCCGTCTCCTAGGATTAGGGTCGATTTGCTAGGCACTAGGATGGCGGGGATGGCAGCGGTTTCGAACATGCGAAAGTCCTCGTCAGGGGACTACCGCTACGCCAACCGCGCCGACCTTCTCGTTCTGTTCAGGAATACTACTGAGCCTATATACCTAGTGGGAGTACAGGTTCCGTCGCACGACTACAACCGCGTCCAATGATTGGCCAGTCGCATCCAGTAACCATGACCCACGCAGGGTAGTTTACGGTTGGGGAGGGCTAGGAAGCTTCAGACCTCGAGCCTTGTGGCCTTTAACCCCTCGAGACCCTAAACCCACTCATCGAGGTATCCCTTTCGGTAGTTTCTGAACCGAAAAGGGATTTGGCGTCTTCGTGCAGAGACAATGCTGGATCCCACAGTTATGTGCCGACGGAGAGTGTGAGGACCGCAGTATTGAAGATGTTTCACAAGGTGATTCAATAATTTCCCACTAACGGCCGCATGTCTTATCGGTCCACAATTCATTGCCTAGAAGAATACACGTCATATAGACTTGAAATAGACTCACAGCATGTAGGTAACGGACCTCCGCATAAGCTGTGTTGTCAACTTGTTTATGGAAAGTCAAAGGAATGGCAGAGCCGCGTCAGTGAGGCTCAGCGCTCATGACCAGTTTGGTGCAATTTTTGTGGCGTATATCAAATTGACGTGTAGTTTGGTTACGAGTCTGGTTAATGATGTCACCCCCAGCGTCACGTCTAGTGTGGTCTAGAGTAGGACAGCGCTATGCTGTGACGCCTTCTCGGATCTCCGCTACGTAGTCGTACTGCAGTCATTGGTGAGTACCCGCGAATTGTTCGTTTGGTCATATAATTTGACCAGAGGTTTCCTCGACAAAACGCAGGTTGTACTCTCGCTGGGAGTAGATAATCGAGGTGTACCTGTTCTTTCCTGTTTCAATTGGAGGTTTTCTGTCCACAACCCATGGCAAATGCTTATGGACGCTTTGTCAAACGGAAAACTCTAACCCCAAAATATTCCTCGGCATCATTTGAACTGTACAGCTGGCTTTGAGCTGGCGCGAACTGGAATCCAATGAGTCCAAGATGTCATATATATGTTGTTGGAAATGGGGGACTGTGGGTCATAGGTTGCAGACGTACGACTCCTCTTCCTTGAGTGCAGATATCTTGCCTGCCTCCAGTGTTCGATTAGCCTCGCTGATATGCTGGGGGGACCTCCACGTAAATCATGGAGAGAATGTATACGGTACGCACGACACTATGTCCATGGTAGCCTCCTGATCAATGTGCAACAGGAATTTTACTTGGGCCTGGCATACAGTGATTATGGGCACTGGGGGTACGTCTGCCCTGGTTCACGCATTTCCGTACTGGAACGGTAGTCCGGCGATCAAGGTCGTCACTTTGATGGTTTTTTGTCTTAATCTCCTGCTCTTTGTCTTGTTTACTGGGGCGACTGTCGCGAGATACATAATGTTCCCTGACACCTGGCTCAAGATGATCCGACATCCAACTCAGGGCCCACTCATGGGTGCATTTCCAGCGGGAGCTACGACATTGATCAATATAGCATTAGTAAGCTTGCTGTTGTTCGTTTATGTTTACTGTCGATGGTCTCTTATTTATAGGTAGCCCATCAAGAATGGAACTTTGGAGGCACTGGTTTTCTATATACCCTCTGGGGTTGCTGGTGGCTCGACTCCATTGTGTCGTACCTCATCGCTTTTGGAATGCTGCATGCGATGTAAGTACAGAAGTTCGAATTTTCATGGTGTATCATTAATGGTGTGGCTGACAGGATGGTGGAGCAGAAACACGCTCTTGATACCATGACTGCTTTTTGGCTACTCCCAGCTATCAGTCTCATCGTTGCATCTTCAACCGGCGGTTTGCTCTCAATTGCGCTAAAAGCTCAGTCGATGGAGTTGGCCATATCAACAGCGCTGTTCTCGTTGACTATGGTTATCATTGGTCTCAGTCTCGCGTTGATGATGATCACGGTGTACCTCGCACGCCTTGTCATAAGCGGTCCGCCAGAGAAGCTGCTTGTTTTGTCTTCTTTCGTCGCATTGGGTCCCTTCGGTCAGGGAGGATACTCGCTACTTATTAATGGCCAGAACCTGTCTGAAATCCTTCCGCTGTACGTCTCTGGCACTTTCCCAGAGGCTGGAGGGCAGATAATATTCTCGTTCTGTTTCTGTGGAGCTTACATCCTATGGTCGATGGGCATCTGTTGGATCATCATTTCCTCCAACTCTATATTGAGTGTGCTCAGAAATGAGGGGGCTATACCCTTTTCCATCACGTATCAAGGGTTGATTTTCCCGAATGCTGTATTTGCCCTTCTCTCGATAAAGCTTGGGAACGTTCTGAACAGCGACATTTTCCGTGGATTTGGCGCAGCGTGGACAGGTCAGAATATCCGTCATTGTTATTTTCTAGACCTACTTACCATCTCTGATAGTCATTGTCTTCATTCTGTGGCTCAGCATCTTTGCAAGAACCAGCCTAGCAGTCATCGACAGGTCCATATTTGTAGCGCCGGATATCGTAGTTCCACTCTTGCCACTTGAGTTTACCGACAGTATAAAACCTGCGGGAACCAGCCATACTATTTCTATACACCAGAGTAGCTTTACGTAGTACCCTTTCGAATTGGGCATGCATACATACAAAGTTGCGCACATGGTAGAATTTCCTTGCTATTCCTTTCCTGTAACCTTGACACTGAGAATTAAAAATCACCTGGTTCAGTGTCTGTCTATCCCTGACGGCCACTTAAACTTAGTAGGAAGAGGGTTTTATCAGATGAAATCAGCGCGAGATAACTTCGAGTGAAGTTTTATCGACCAGATATGCTAGTACTAGTAATATAAGCGACATTAGGCATGTTTACTAGCTAGGAAATATGGTTTAGAACCGATGAGGTGCATGGTAGACCATTCACAATGTTTCGGCGCTGATTAGTTCAGCGATTAGCTGGCAACTTGACAAGTTCAGAATTGAGCACACCGCTTATTGAATAATTGGTTCAATCGCGTTGCTCCATCACGTGCCAGAGCCGTAAGCTCACCATAAGCATCAAACTTTTTTTTGACAAGCGAGGTCGACTTATGACATCTCTTTGCCCATGGCACGCATGGGTGCCTTTTTGACATTTGCGATTAACGAGTCACAATGTACATACCAGCGCTGGTATGCATACGCAGTTCTCGCATCCAAGTTTGTTTTATGTCGCTTTCCTGCACTGCTTAAGTTGAAATTAGTTGTGAGTGTCCTATTCCGAAATTTTCGCTTTCGAACCCTCCGTAATAATTCAGGTGAAAACTCTAAACGAGTCTAATTAAAGGTTTCTATAGCTGGAACTCTGCCGCAACACAGGAAATGGTAAGTTACCGTGCACAACTGGCACTGCCGGTGCTTTGATCCCATGATCCCTGACAACACGTACGTCTTGAAGTACGGCAAAACACCCTGTGTCCAGTGCTCCATCATGGCTACGGAGGGTTCTTCCTCAATTTGGTCTGCTTCATGGGTATAGGATGGATATAGCTCCAAAACCCGCCGACGACAGCGTTGTGCGAATAACTGACCGGGTGATGATATTCACTGCTTGGTCTCGAAACCGTTTGCAGCGGCAATGGATTGGCAAGTTTCAGATTCTCTTTTCCCGACGAGGTGTCCATATCCTTTCTTTCTCAGTGTGCCTAGCCTTTCTTCTCAGTGTTCATAAGCGAACAAGTCTTATCAGGGGTCTAATTTTACAGTGACAGTAACGGCAGGTGACGCTAATCTGAATCCCACCTCAAAAAACGTGCCCAGAAATGATACTACCTTTTTTTCCCTGTCTGTTAGTGTCCCTTCCTTACTCTCTAACGCGTTGATCGCGATGCCGCCGTTTCCTCTCGGAGTAACGTATGGAGCTTATTTCCTCTCAACAGTTCTCTGCGCTATACTTTGGGGAGTGTCTTGCGTGCAAACGTGAGCAATCACGCATATACTCAATTGCATCCTCACCATTTTCTAGCTTTTCTTATTATACCCGGTTGGTAAACTCTGCCAGTGGTGCAAGTGCTTGCTTGACCCAATTTATAGTTATGTCAGAGATGATCGATGGCTAAAAACTACGGTGAATCTCTTTTTGTCGTCTCTGTTCCGTGAACGTTCCTGAGCTTACCGAAGGTCGCTATTATATTGTTTGTCACCTGCAAGTCTTTCAATGTTTCCTGCTAATATCGTTGTGGTTTGTGGTTTAGTATGATGAACGCTGCACAGACAATGCTGATAATGCACGGAGGTAAGCAAGATATTTGTCTCTGATCCGGCAATCTCCAGACATCAAGTGCAGCGTACGCTTACCTAGTCATTCACTTTGGAGATTTTTCATTTTTTGAGATGGTCCTTCCGTAAGTATCCTGCATGTCATGCCACTTTTCTGTATGAGATTAATATTGTTATAGGGTGTCCTCAGTGAGTCGTCTAGCATTACGATCATATATTGCACTAATGCAGCACAGACTGGATTTCTTCTCTCGGTAAGATCATAATCTGAACCTTTCGTCGCGTGTGCTCATTCCTGAGATAACTAGGCCCTTGTTTCTGTTTCTGTGCAAGGAATATTTGTCGTCAAAGCACAAAGACGTAGGTCTACGCGGTTTGTAGACTGACATACTTAACTAACGTCTTGGTGAAGTCAGCGAAACGAGATCAAGGGTGCTCCCCTCGCTCTGGGTCAGGATCAGTTCGGCTGTGTACTAAAGTCTACACTTAAGATGGCTCCAAATAGATCCCTTTGGCTCTTTTTGAACTTGGGGCTGCAATTTGTACGTTTGTGGCTCCTCGATGTTTTTGTGACTAAACGTCATCCATAGATTGTGTCGCTGAGAGGTGAGGGTTTCGCTCGAACATCAGATCTACTGTCAGGAACGCGTCATAGTTTTCAAAGTGGGAAGAATGTTTTCTTTACCGCGTCGCTGAAGGTGATAATAAAATGCCAAAGTCTGTCCCATTATGCAACCTCACATTCATTGAAAGGGAATCGTGGTTTCTTATCTTGCCGTCATGGCATTTGTTAATATTGCGACTGCATTTTTTTTGGCCAAATATTTGCGCATGTTGCACAGACAAGCCATGTCGTTTGCGTGAGTTCTCTTCTGGAAGAAGTCTGACTCTTGCTGAACACCTTGTTCTTGTGAATAGATTGAGTGACATGATCTATCGCTTGATCGTTTTCTCTGTGTTGAGTGGAATTTGGACCACTTTATTCGCTATTCTCGACATAGTTACAGTGAGTCATCATGACAATTCGGATATTTCTTGTGCTCATGTCGCTTTCAGTATCTTGGCTTTCCAAATACGGCGGTGTACGTCTTGTTCGACTTACCTCTTTGTTCGCTATACTGCAATACCCTCCTTGTGAGCCTCAACTCGCGGGATAGTGGGTCTGCCGCATCGATCAACGAATTGTCTACATTCAAAGCTGCATCGCGACCAGTCATCATATCAGTGGAGAGGGCACGCAGTAGCAATTTTAGTGACGACAGAGAAAGCATTTGTATGAGTGATTCAGACATAGTGTAATTGTTACGAATGGACAAAACTTCAGAAGATATCCTCATAATCATCCCCGATCTCCAAATACCTCCTAATGTCTTGTGCGTCCATCCCAGTTTGGCGAGTGAAATGTGAAAGAAGGATGGAATAGTTGTCTGAAGAGGTTGTTGCTAAATAGCAAATGATTTGACGGGCATTTACTGACCTGTCCACCGTACTGCCGCCTCATGTGCCAGTGTGACAGCTCTCCTTTTCTCTTCAACTTTCACAGGATCACAAGCGCCGTAAGCATCGATTTCTTCTTGTAGAACAGCGAGTTGCTTTTTCAAGGAAGTAAGCTGCTCCAACGCTGCCGCGCGAGAGTCCTAATTCTCCCTGATTATTTATTATTCGTCGGATGAAAATGAAACCAACACTTAGGGGTCTGAGAGTTCTCTCGTGTTCGATAGCTGTTTTTAGCTCAGCTAGCTGAACCTCGTGACTGGCCCTTGTCTCCTTCACGCTGTCTAGGCGGTTTTGGACCTATGGCGTGCACATGTCAGTATAATTCGCATCTTGAAAAGCGAACAGTTCAACAATAGTTCCTCTTTGCGAAGGAAAGCTCCAGAAAACTTCAAACATGGTTAGCATCCGGGTTCTTGCGCATATCAAGCGCATATATCCAGGTTTGGAGGCATACAGTTTGAAGCACCGATTTTATCACCCTGGACAAGGCCATCGTCGACGAGGGACTGTAAGACTTCTTTGACCGTCTGGGAAACTTGGGATCTTTTAAGCGTTATCCGATTAGTGTGAAAAATAGTCATACCAATTCCCTTGAGCTTGGGACCCAGCTTCTCAAGCTCCTTCAACTATAGAACAATCGAAAGTCAGAATAAGTCATCTGAGAGATAAGATAGGTCACACTTGATAGAAGTCTTTCTGACACCCATATTCTGTCAGTTCGGAAAGATCAAATTGCAAAGGCACGGGTGATAACTCACTGAGTCGTGGAATATCTCCAATAACTTAGTGCGTTTCTCTTCCAAAGACAGACCTCGTGGTGCCTAAAAATGTTGCATGACCAACCAATAACGACCAAAGGATTCCATACCATTTTTCAAACAGAGATAGTGTTCCGACTTGTTTGCTTTACAGAGGAAACGTAGAAGATATTACTCAAGGAGTGAAACGCGTCGCGCGAGGAAGCCAGTATAGGTCACGTGTTACCTAATCGGAAATTACAAACGGTTCAAGCGATGAATGCATGCATTTACATGTGGAAGTAACGTGAAAGTAAGCAGAAATGACCGTGATGATTACATACGAAAAACATGCAGTCAAAGTCCTGGAGCGAGAACGCGAGCATTTGTTCCTGGTAAAAATGGATGTAGAAAGCTAAGTAAAATGCAGAGGCGGAGGATGTAACGCAGGATGATATACAGACACTAAACAAGATAAGGTCGTCATGCGAGGAAACAGCAGGGAACGTGAAAGGGGGCATGAACGATGGTGTTGCGTCACCGCAGGATATCAAGGCGCTGGTCATGGGAGGGGTAGCGATACGCGATAAATTCTCGGTCTTGCTCGACCCGCTCCTCCAGCGCCTTGCGGGAGGTGATAGACATACGCGGACCTGCACTTTGGCGAGATATGGAATGGGTATATGTTGTCGTGAGGTTATCTTCCCCCTCGAAGAGTGACGTCGTTAACGGCGGGAATTCATGCGAGTCGCTACCTTTGGCTGGCTCTGGCTGTGTAGTTTTCCTGCCCAGCAAGGACGCAAGTCCAAATCTGCTCCTCCGCTTACTGGGTGTAAATGGCTGAGGATTTTCATCGATGTGCTCCAAGGGGCCAAGCGAGCGTCTGGAGATGCCAAACTCATTGTACATACCACCAGGACCTTTTGAAGGATCGTGTGCACCCAAGGGCATCATGGTCTGAATACCCAGGCTAGGACGGGAGGTGGAACCACTGAAAGACTGTCGTCTGGGTTCTGTGCGGAATGGGGCGTGCGGTAGAGTAAGATCACTAGATTCCTGACCAACCTGACGAGGATCATAGGTGTATAGTGTCTGCGGCCGTGATTCCGCACCAGGATTATTCGGTCGAAGTTTGACCTCACCGGGAAGGGGTGGCAAAGATTTTTCCCGAGAGAGCATGACTTGTGGCTTGGTCGTTCTGGGAAGTGTCATGCCATTGGTGGAGGCAAAAGTATTCTGCTGGAGCTTCTGACGGATATCAGGCTCGGAGATAACAGGATGAAGTGACTTTGGTCTGCCGCTCTCGTCAGCAACAACGGCATAATTCTCTTTCTCGTCAATTTGTGCGCTGCTTTTGCGGTCAGCATCACGATCTATGCCTGATGGACGTGAAGAAGTAGGTGAGGGAAGGAGGCTAGACGGCGCTGTCGAAGGGGACATGCCTGAAGAAGAAAATTGGTTGCGCGGCGAGGATGTCGAAGGAAGCGATGGAGTGGACACGTGGCGCCCACTGCTTCCCAGGTGCTCTCCTGGTCCTCTTTCGACCAGATATGACAAAGGGGGTGGAGGCGCCAAAGGCAAGTCATCCTCATTCCGCTCAGTATCTTGAGACCGGGCCAAATCTCGGCTGCTCGCATGGTCCTGCGGATTCTCTTTGTTTCCCCTGACGAGCTTCCATATCTTTGCAATACCCTTACGCTTCTTCTTCGATTTGTCCTTCTCATCGACCGGCGTATCAAGGGGTTCCTGGGGTTCCACTGGTGGCCACAGTTGACTATGTCTGGGAGTAGATAGCATACTCCGATCGCCGACAGGCGATCGTACGCGAAGTCCAGTGCTTTCATGATGCAGGGCCACGCTACAAATATGTCATGAAAATGACCCTTTTATGGAAGAAAATACGTACTGCATATCAATCATACTGCCCGACATCCCCGAATGAGCGAGACTATCCTGGCTACGCCATGTAGTACTCAAATTCTTGAAGCCAAAGAAACGCGAGCGTCGTGGAGAAGCAGACCCTCGGCTGTGCGCATCTGAGAATGATGCTTGCGAATAAACCTGACCCAAACTTTGCTGCCTGTCCGCTGGCGCAGTCAGAGAGCTGACTGGCCTGATGGAGCTTATAGCAGAGTATCGCGAGCTTTGCATTGGTCCAAGACCACTGTCAGTATGCGGACCTAGACTGTGGACCGAATAAAGGGAGGTGACGTCCACTGCAGAACTTCTAGAAGACTTCCGGCCGCGACGATCCCGCTTCTCATTCCTACGGCGGCGCTCTTCTTCTTTTTCTTCTTTACGAATGTCGACATGCTCAACGATGAGACCGTTCTCCAGAACTGTGAGGTCACGTGAAGGACTCCGGATATGATGGCCGAGGGCCCCATTCTGGCCAATGGATACATGGGGTGGCTTGAGACGAAAAGCAGCATCTTCTACTCCGCCGTTCAAATCATAGGCTGAACGGCGGAATTGTGAGTACGTGTCTCGCATCTTGTGCTCCAGTTGCATCGATTCTTGCATAGCACGTGCGTGTGCAAGTGCCTCAGCCTCGAGGAGACTCCGCTGTGCCTTCACGTACTGCTCCAGAGTCTGCTGTTTCGATGCTGGCTCTCGAGGAGTCTAGTTTGAATGATTAAAATAACTAATGATGAGCCGACCAGATTTGCTTACCATCGTGTGCCATATTTTGATGTTTTGTTCAGTTAAGCGTCCGCCTCGTGCTCTAGGTTTCGAAGAGCACTCGGATGATAAGATTCCAGCTGCCTCGTCCTCCTGTTCTCTGCGAAGTAACTCCTCATAGAGTACATCACTTTCACGCTCCCACATCCCAGGACCGACTACGACTACATCTGCCATGTCCTGGTCACGCATTGCACACTCTACACATATTTCCTCAGGAGGAGTTGGGGGATTTGGGGAGAGGATGGGATTGATCGGATCTGGGGCAGCGGCAGGGGTGATGTAAGTGGGATGTTGCGCGTATGCACGTGGACTAGAAGAAATGGGAATCGTGATGCCCATAGTGGGACTGTAGGATCGTGATGTGGATACCCCATTTGGGGGTGGTAATCTGGATGGACCAGGAGCATCGAGTTGGGGATAAGAGGGCTGCCGGTTGCTGGCAGGTTTGAGGGAAGCCGGAACATCGCGAAGTGCTTGTGGAGGTGAAGGTAAAGTTGTGAAAGACTCCCCAGCGGACTTGAATGAGTCATCGAAAAGATGCGAATTTATCAACCCTCCGCTGCCGGATGTCCGAACGTTATCGTCGAGGCTATAACGTTCGCCGATACGGTGGGCTGTTCCCTGCGACAAGGAGCTAGAGATCATATTGAGCTGTAGGCCTTGTTGGTCATCAGCATTGAAATCCTCTTTGTCCTGAGGCGCTTGTTCCATTGCTTCCGAACGAGATGGAGGATGTTGGTGTTCAGTCGCTCCCCAAGTCTGCGGACCTGTGGACCCAATAATCATGGGACTAGTGTTATGGAAGCTCTTGTCTAGGGTGAGAGTGGGGTATCGGTTGTCCTTGAAATCGAGATCAGAAATGGCGAGGCTACGTTGAAAGATATTGACATGAAGATTCGGGGGAAGAGTTGACGGAACAGGACTACAATCAGGTCGCGAAGGTTGAATAATGGTCGAGACCGCAGCCATAACGCTTGAAATAACCCGACCAAAATTGACGGTGAGAGTCCAGGGAACAATAAAGGCTCCCCAGCTGAACGATACGTGGGCTAGCCGTCGACGTAAACAATGAGCGAAGCTCGACACCGTCGTCAATAACCGATTAACAACCCGGTACACTGCCAACTCAAAGGGGGACGTATAGGAAAATCAAAGAACAGGGACAGTGTTATGTTTGAGGCAGGAAATGAGGCGATGAAATTCGAACGGTAATATTGCGGCAATATACCACGATCCATTTCCCAGGCGGTCCCTGGACCGGCCGGCCCTGTCCGTTTACACAGATCAGATAGTAGTAGTTTCATAATATTTGGCAGTGCCTGCTAGCTCAACATAAACTATGTATGTTACACGCGACACAGACTAGCCAAGTGATCCGTACCGTAGCTATAGACTAGTACTAATATTACATGGGAAATGTCCACTAGATTGAAGACCGTAACATCAATAACGCAGGTTACCGAGCTGCGGACAGGCTGTATGTACAAAATAAATCTATATTATACCATTGATTTCGGACGATGCAAACATTTGCCACGTCTGTATGTTCAACAGTTACTACGGATCCCTCGAGCGACGCCCGATTTCCCCCACATTCCTGTGCAATGTACGGTGGGCGCCGGGACGTAAGAAGTTCATCAGACCAGCGTGTTTGTCTGAATCCTAGAGGCTAGAAGCTTGATGGAGAAAAACGGGTAGAACACATTTGGCTGATCGGCTGAGGCACCAACTACCCGCGGATTCAAATATTTGAATGCCGCGCAGCCCTCACCGTTTTTGGACAATCTTCTGACCTTCTTTGACGGATGCCGGGAATGACACAGAAGTGGAGAGGACTGCACAAGGAGACTCTTGGGATGCGAGTGTACATTCGCTTGGAGTGTGAATCGCGTGAAAGAGCAGCATGTCGTCCCACGAGCGACGAAACGGCCAGTCCAGTGGAGAGGCTGGCAAGTTACTATGGTAGATGATCATGCCATGGGCAAGACCTTGGGAAGAAAATATAGGTCTAGGAGCCAGCTAGTCCCCCCTAGACCGTCAGACTATAAACCAATAAGCATAATCGTTCCTTTTCAGTAGTAAGGACAACAGTGCTGTGGTAGCATATGCAACCCGCCACGTCCATAGACATTCAAGCTGCAACTGCACAATCCTCCACACACTATCAGAATAGCGGTGACGATCCAAGGCTGAGGGTAGTACTTACAAATTATTCTGCATGTCCTGATGTAGTGACTATTCAATCAGTCAAAATAACACAAATTATTATGTGCTAGCCGGGAGAAACTCGAGAAAAAATGCCAGCGGGAGAGGTGGGGCACTGCGCGAGAACACAGCGGACTAAGCGAGTGACGGGTGGGCCAGACAATGCTGCATGAAGTTGGACAAGGAAAAAACGGTTAGCATGCCAGCCAACCTAAAAATACCCTTTACCTGACTTACTTAAGTCGTCCGATATACGTACATGAAACAGTACCTTCTGCCGTAAGGTGGGCCGGAGTAAGCCATTTGAAACGCAGGTCATTGGGGCCCTTACAAGGTCGGAGATATCGAGGCTTACTAGCGCTTATGTAAACCTTAGGCACGATAGGTGGACGTTCAGCTTCCTCACATCACACAATTCCAATGGAACGTATCCTCCTATTCTCTCGCTATGCTAGTTCCATACATGGAGGATAATTACAAGAACATACACTTTTGTGGACTGTGAAACACGGTATCTCGAATGCTGCAGGAAATGATATGATGTACAAGTGGCAATGATGATGGTGATGGGGTTGTGATGAGATGCACCACATGACTGGTCCTGATTCTAAACCCCGCAATGTTCTGAAAAAGATGAAGAGACGAACGTAAACACACTTAGCTCACGCATCAAAAACCTCTTGTGCTCCCAAACTGATCATAAACCATGTCCCGCAGCCTCACCCACACGCGTGACTCGGCACCAGCAGCTGACTGTTCCATTTCCGACACCTTCCGTTCCGTCTCTACGAGTCGACGCTTCAAGTTATGAACTTCATCCCTCTCGGTCTCAAGTAATCGGTAGGCGTCACGAGAACGGGTCTCAGCTTCTCTGACAGACAGGTCAGTGCGTTCCTGGCGCTTCTTCGCAGCAGCAAGGTCGGCTTCAATTGTAGACTTGGCTATGCGCGTGAGTCGGAGCTCATCCTCTAGAGCTAGAATACGAGTAGAAGCGGGAGCAGTGGGGACGCCTGATGTTTGCTTGGACATAGAAATAGGTAGGCTGTTGTTGGCGGTGGAAAGCTTTCGGGTGTGATCTGCAAAAGCTAGTCCTAGGGCGTTCACATCTGTACTAGTATTTCCTGACTTGGAAGAAATTAAGTCGTTTTTCGTTCCGTATATTGTACGAAAAAGTTCTTGAGCAGCGGTTGCATGTGCTATCCTCTCTTCGGGAGATGAAGAATCGCGGCTTATGTCCAGCTGACAGGCTGCGAGAACGAGAATGGCAGAGCGTAAGACAGCGGCGTCGTGAGCTGTGGTGTTGACGTCTATGGGTGTAAATACGGAAGGTGCGGGAGATTTCGCTAGCGATGAGGAAGCCTGATGGAAGGGACCTTTGAGAGCCGTCAGTGCCCAACATAATCAGTGATAATTCCAGGATAATAATTTCACCATTTTCTTTGTTTTTCCCAGTCAAAACACCGCCCGCACGAGTAGCAGGGGCATGCTTGCCAAGCAAGGCCCTAATCACCTTGCAAGCTGCACGAGAACGGCCAGTCCGCCTGTAGTGTGCTGCGGCAACAAGATATGCGCCAGGTTCGCTCTGAGTTGCTCCAAGCAATGTGATAGGACCAATAGGGTCATCAGGAAGTAGGTTCAAGTCGTAACTCAACGGGTGCCCGTGGTGTAAGAGAGAAAGCCTCTCTGGTCCAAAAGTGAAGGGAATTGGTCGAAGCTCAACCGTAGAAGATTCTAGCAAAGGCAGGGAAATGGGTGCAATGGATACAGGAGTTGGGGGAAGTACTTGCTGAATTGGTGTCGCGGGAACCTTGCTCTTGGCAAGCGCCGGATTGCATGAAGGAGTAATGCTCAAATCGATGCTGTCTAGAAATCTATCCACGGACTGTACAGATGGCATGCCTTGCGATGCAGGGTGCTGTGCATCATGACAAGCACTTACAGATCCAGAACATCCATTATTCAGGGAGGGTAAAGACGTTTTTTCTTTTCCCTTATCGTTAGAAGTGCGGCGATCGGAAGATTTGGTAATATGGAACGAGGGGCCTTTGCTGTCCTTGTGGTTGTTAGGTGCAGGGGAGCTGCTACGGTGGTGCTCCTTACGATAGGAAGGAGCGCGCCAAGGGCCAGACCGTGCATAGCGGTCAGTAATGAAGGCATCATCATCATGACGCAGCCTCTGGGCAAGACACATCCTGTCTCCATCATTGGAATCCTTGCGTTCACGTGCTTCCGTGGACCGCTTGCGCTTCTTACAGACCACTCCTTCCGCTCGTGATGTTGACTTTTTTACTAGGCTTCTATAGGGCCTTGGTGGAAGGTGGTCCGCAGCGGGTCGCGATGATGAGCGCTCTAACGGGGAAGGCGACGCGGGGCTGGTTGCGCGATTGTTAGTCATCACGGTTTCGGTCACTAGAGAGATTTAAAATTTTAACGCGTCGAATATGGTCTTTCGACGCGTCAAGGACATCAGAATTATCGTAGCGATGATCAGATAGATAGAGAGAGACTCACAGATCTTGGGACAAGTAAAATGAGGGTGTCCTACGCGGGACTTGCGCGGGGTGCGATAGCCTCTAGTACTATGATACAAGACTAAATCCCAGTTCCGTACAAATAAGAGAGAGAAAGAGGGGAGAACGAAAAGAACAAGTGAGTTGGTCAATCTTTATGGCCACTGATAGAAATGAATTGTGAAAGGATAAGGAATCGCAATTGCGTTGGATGTATTTGAACAGAAGGCGCAACCTTCTCTTATGGAATCTTCCGCGGCTTTACGTATCCTAATTAGGTGCGCACAAGTGCTCAACAAGTGACCTCCACCTTTGAAATTTGAGTACCAGTGTCAGCCTGCACTGTCTGGTCCCCATCGGCACCAGGTCAGATGGTGATTGTATTTCTAAAACATACAATACCGCCATGCCAACAGATGTGACAACACCGCTGTGAGTGTCCTGCCTATTTATATAGGAGCGAGGTAGACAAAATAGTCACCTCTGGGCAGGCCTTATAGAATGGAGAATTGAGACAGCCGGAACATTTCTTTATGACAAAAACAATGGTCACTGCTGCGTACTATAGCCAGCGCGCTCAAGGTAAAAGAATTTTGACCTACTACTTACGGACGAGACATTGTCAGAAACCATGGTTGCGCAGTCTTGCCCCCAACATGCGCCTATGCTGCACAGGATTTATTGCATCCGAAAAAAGTTGTGGAATCCCGGTATCCGTCACACTACTGTGGACAATATAAAGCAGATGAACCTCAGTGAACTGCGCAGCAGGCTCTCCCACTTTTTTTTTTGAATTCTCCCCCGGTAATCTTGTAACTATTCAAATCTTCCCCTTCGTTTAATAACTTAGTCCTTGAAAACCTCTAAATTCACGATGTTCTTCAACTTTGCAATTCTTCTAGCTGGCGCTGGTTTCGCCGTTGCTCAATCGTACGTTAGAGCAAAGTGTTTTTTTGGGGGAAACTGGGCTGATATTTTTTGTGCTCAGGGGACTCTCTTCGCAGTGCCAGAGTGCACTGCTTAACATTTCAACCTCGTCCAGTGCCGCATGTTTGAATCCATCAGGACTTATCTCGCTCGTTATCACGAACTCAAACTCAAGTTCGATTATTCCTGGTGTCAACACCTGGATTTCGGGCTTGTGCTCTCAAGCCGCCTGTAGTAACTCGACCCTCCAAACTGTCGTAACAGACGTCATTTCGGGATGTTCTACTGATCTCTCGAGTCTTGGAGTAATTACCACCGATCCCACTGCTATTGTCACATCCATTCAGGCCTCTTACCCTACTGTTCGACAGCTTTTGTGTTTGACAGAGTGAGTTGAGCAACTATCATTTACTTTTCCATTTTTTCTGATCAATTTTTAGCATTTTGTTGACCACTCATTGTGTTCCTGAGGTGCTCACGGGCATACAGTCTGCCACGACGACTCTTTCGCTAAATAGCATAATCACACTTGTCACAAAATTGGTGTCCGGTCGGAGCACTGGAATTCCCTCGAGTGCTATCTGCACCAATTGCACTAAGGCCGCCTATACCGTCCTTAGTCAGGGTCTTCCTGGTATTGCTACCGCTGCTCAAAGTTCATTCTCATCCGAATGTGGTGCCAACTACACAGGTAATTTTGGTTTCATTTTATTTCGTCAATGCGCTCACATCCTCTGGCAGATGGTCAGATGCCTTCTAGTATTCAGGCGACAGCAGGCAATTCCTCGTCAACAACCAGCAGTAGTGGTGCTATTGCGCTTTCTGTTGGTAGTCTCAAAATGGGTGCTGCTGCTGTTGCAGCCGTTTCAGCCGCCTTTGCAATCTTTGCTTAACTTTTACTTTTGTAACGGACTTATGAAATTATTTGGACTGTTGAGCAGCTTGGTGAATTATTTACTATCATGAACATTATACCAATGTTGTCTGCTCGTAGAGTACAATATTGTCAATGAACCGATCTCTTGCAATCAAAGCAGGGGCAATTGGGAAATTGCGAGCTTAATGAGGAATTACGTCAGCCTCCACACATCTGGACTCGAGGGTTCAGACAAAGTTGTTCCCATACGCTGCGATCCAAGGCCTTGTTCACTGAGCCAACGAGTAATCTCTCTGACTGACATATAGTCGGTCGATGTCCACGATGCAGACAAGCACACCTCGCTCGCCGCGCTTTGACCTTCCTCCTGCACCTGTTTATACCACTTCCAATACAGCTGACAACGGCCTGGCGGAGTGGACGAGCAAGATCAAGGCAATGCAACGTCAGGTCAACGCGGATGATGAGGCAGAGCAGCGTCGTCTCGAGGAAGAAATCGTACGGGCACGACTTGCGAGGATGAGACGAAGTACATCAGGCATGAGCGGTGATTTCGGCGTCGGCATGCATGGCATTGATCTGGGTCGGTATCTTTTGGCGTGGACACTTCCATATTCTCTAACTTGTAGATGATTGCATAGGCAAGTTACAGGAATCATCATCTAGTGTCACTCCTTCGCCAAATGATCTGCTTGCGGGCAACACTACCAGTGCACCTGCCTCAGAGAAGCCACCTCGAGCTATACCTTCACATAAAGCAGCAGTGTCATCTAATACAACGACCCAGAGAGCCCCTATGTCATTGGCTGCATTTATGGGTGGATCGACGGCTGCTGGCCCTCGATTGAAACGCCACGAGCCACAACAGGATGCCACTGTTGTGCATGATGGGCGTAAGGATCACGGTCCCGTGCATCCAATATTCGGAAGAAATGGAATCGCTATGCCGGGGATGGTCAAAGGAGGTGCACAACCTCCTGCAGCTGCCACATCTCCACCTTCCGCTAGCACACCCGTTCGTGCATTTCCCACTTCCACACCAGATATCGTGAGATCCCGTACTACTAGTACTTCCTCTGTCGCCCGTCGTTATGTGGAACAACTTGAAAGTCAGCCGCAGTCTCTGAACCCAGGACTTGTAGGGCCAGGCATCCGGGAGCGCAGGATAAGCACTCCCGCGGGCAACATTTCAGCACAGCTGAGAGTAGAAACGCCACACTCGCCTTCTTACCGTCTGTCTCAGAACTATGGTGCCAGAGCTGCTGTGGTTCCACCAAGTTCCCTCGTTGAATCTCGATCGAAAACCCCCACCACTGCGGAGATGCGCCCCAAGACACCTGTTACTGAAACTCGTGTGAAGACTCCCAATCCTGAATCTGTCCGTGCTAAGACAGTGACAGAATCTGTATACTCCAAGACGCCTAATCCTGAACATACTCGGGCGAAGACTCCCAACCCTGAGCCCAATCGTGCAAAAACGCCTGATGCAGATTCTGGCTACACGAAGAGCCCAATTTATACACGTTCAAATTCCTCTCAGCCCTCTTGGACACCTAGACAACAGTCTACTCCAATTCCATCTGTCACTCCAACGTCCCCTGTGCGGCAGACTTACTCTCCACAACCATCACGCGGGGTCTCCCCTGCCTTTCTGTGTCCGCCTGTCAATTCATCTACCAAGGATCCAACGCCAAGTATCAGCCGGCTGCAGGGTCGTGGCTTTGTGCAGAGTGTTGTTCAAGCCAGTGGGCGCCTCGAATCAGCAGCAGGAGCCGCGAGGAGGGAGAGCACATTTGGATCCCCAAGTCAAGCCGCCAGTGAAACACGAGATAAGAATGCTAGAAGAGCAAGTGTCTTAGACCGTTGGCAGCCTGCAATGAATAATGCTGGAACACCATCACTGCCCCCACAAACCCCATTCCCGGCAAACCGCGGAAGGACACCGGAAGCCAGGCAGGCAGAAGTGAAAACACACGACACAGAATTTCCTTTGAAGAGCGCTGTATCCATTCCCACCCTTCCGAAAACGGCATCTGGGAAGACCAGTGCTCTTCCAGAGAGCGCGAATCATAACTTAGGGTCATCCACCACAATGATTGCATACATCAAGCCAACCAAGACTGGTGATGATCCAGTCGTTCGCAATGTTGATGAACTCGGGGTGAAAGCGGACGGGAGTGAGGCGAGGACGCGTGTATCTTCGTCTCCTAACAAGCCATTGAGTCATGTGCGTGCTCTCCGGTAATGCTCAACGCATCGATGGTTGATGGATTTTTTCTTTATATCCACATTTTTTGATATCTTGGTTTCGTTTAATGGTATATGATGGTTTTTAATCGGAATACGCACTCTTTTTGCCGTGATTCGATTTTTCTTTGTTTGCCGGCTTCTGAATTACTAGCCAACCAAGGATAGAGCGAAGAAACCTCGCAAAACAGGTGGTTCTGGACATGTTGCCTCTCCTGAAGGACAGCCTCTTGATGTAAAAGCCACTTTACCACAACCGATTGCGGTAGAACCGATCACCTCAACAAAAAACACTCAATTGCTTCCAATTGCTCCCACCCAGCCAATGATACGATCTCGATTGGAACCTCAGTCACAGCTTCCACTGACGATCGCACCATTTAACACCACTGGTCGTGTCACAGACCGCTGGACAGAACCGACATTGATTGGTGTAAAGCCTATTGCATCCTCAAATTCTACTGCAGGCCAGCCTCCCCCGAGTCAGAAACCGCACGGTACGGTGGGAAGACTGGCTCTGCCAGGCCTAGCGGCTGCACCAGAAACTGCAGAGAAAGTGAAGGAGAAACCTCCTCTTGGAAAGGAGCGCGCGGTCTCACCTTCGCCAGCGAAACATGGCCGCACTCCTAGCACAGGGAATCGCGCCACCGTCATGGATGTTGCGCAAGCTTTGAGTGGGGCCCAGCAGGGGAACGATTGCACGCTGAGTCCACTTGCTCCTGGCATTCTGAGTTCTCAGGCTGAGAAGAGGAAGTCGAGCATTGAGAAATACTCCTCTTTTATGATGCCACCGCTGAAGGAAGTGAAGACCCCTGTGTCGTCTCCAGCAGGAACATTGGCAAAATCATCTGGGGAGGCGTTGCTGGATTCCAAACTCGTCGGTGAAAGCTCCAAAAGTAGTCTGGGAGTCAAGCCAACTATCCAGCGCACTGCGTCGAGTTCATCTCTAGTGTTCGATGTTGTTCACATCGGTGAGTTGAGCTACATTGTTTGGCGTCAAGTAATTATTGATTCGATTCTTCTGACAGATCACACGAACGAGTCCCTGCCAAATGTCGATGTGGATGCTCTGTTGAAATCTGTTCCTCCAACGTTTAGCGCTGACCCGAATATTCACACCATCTCTGTTGAGACTTTATCCATCAATAACGGCACCGCGACTCCCGTCCTGTGCGATATTCATATTTTCTACGATACGGAGGCTTTGGTGATTGTACACCGCGGAAAGGCCCGTGACGGTGGGCTTGTTTCCACGAAGGTTTGGTGCTGGCATGGGAAACAATGCCGATTTGGCGAGAGAGAGCAGAAGAAGGCAGATGAGCTTGCAAGACGGTATGGATCAGCTCTGGTAAGGATATGTTTTTAAGGGAAGAATTAGACATAAAACATAGAAATGACTTCCAGGAAACAGTGTTCCAACGACATGAACCTCCAGAACTTGTTCATGTTCTGGGAGGAAAGATTGCAATCCGGCAGGTCGGTATCATAATACCTCACGACGTTGTTGTTATGCTGTTACGTTAATACCCATTCCCTAGGGCACTCGCACGCACTGGACTTCTGAAAATACAGCAATGCACGTGGTGCGCTCGAGCGAGGAATACATATATATTGACGAGTTGGATTTGGTATGCTGCTCGCATGAACAGACCTGGAACAACGTTGAACTCCTGATTACAGAGCATCCGAAACCTGTGTTCAGGCTATAGTTATTGTGTCTCTATCCTTGACCAGATTTATGTTTGGCATGGTTGTGGGTCAACTCCGAAGGAACGCAATGCTGCCCGAGATTACGCACAGGTCTCCGCCGCGAAAGGGACTTCTATCAAGGAACTTCGAGAAGGTGACAATGATGTAGATGACGAGATGTTCTGGATGGTCCTTGGTGACTCTGGGGATTACGCCAAGGCAGACTATTGGAGATTTAGAAATGCTTCTGCTCCCAGTGATCCTCGATGCTGGATCGTGGATGCCACAGTCGAAGGCGACCCGGTATGCTGTTTGATGACATGCGGTTGGCTTGCACCTGACATGGATGCAGATTCGTGCTGTTGCATTGATATCGGCAGAGACTATACTTCAGCAATCAGTGTACATTATCGACTGCTCTTTGGAATTCTTTGTCCTGGTTGGAAAACACGCACGTTCCAAACGTTCCGATATCTCTCTAGCAATTCAGACCGTCATGGTAAGTATCATGTCTCTGCTATGAAAATCACCCGCATGATTTCATATGTTAGGCCATGGCGAAGAAGGTGGCAATATCTAAACCTTTCTCTCCGACCATCCATGTGCTTGTAATACCTACGCAACTTCCTCTGGATATGCGGCATGCCTTCCGCGATCTTGATGAGTCTCAAGTGGTACTGTCTTCTCTCTTCGAGCATCCAGCCCACACTGATCTTGTGCACTAGAATGGGGGCTTCGTCCCCGATCACATGAATATCCTTTCGACTACTGAGGCGATTGAGCATGTTAGTGTCCTTTCATGACTTGCTAGTTCTTCTTCAATGTTGCTCACTGACTACCTTTCTGAAATAGCTGCGCACTTCATCTTGGGAGAAAGCAGCATTGCGAGATCAGAATATGCTTCCTTTGGGTCTTGATGCAGTTCCTGTACTGTCATCTTGATATATGCGCAAGTGACAATTTTTCTGACGCTAGATATGAATAATTGGAATGATTTATACTATAGAGTGATTTTTACTCATGCTTTCAGCCTGCTGCAATCAATCGGTGCCCATCCTCCAGCGATCACCTTCTTTTTGGATTTACAAGAAGTTGTTGACAATCACTTACGATAATTAGACGCACGAGATCATGATGCTCTTAGATTGACGACCATGCCGGTATCACTAAATGTAGGTTAGAGGCGGAAATGCATTCTGGCTGCAGGCGAATTGAGCGTGAATATTCTTAATAGAACCTAAGAACGAGCCGACTGTCTTTAATTGAGATGCCACGAGTTTCACCCAGGTCGGAATATGTTTTGGGAGATAAAGGGGAGATCAAGTCTTTGCATGTTGGCCAGACTCCGAATTCCGCACTGGTTCCGCGGAAGCAATTCATATTTCGTAATCTTAGCGCTCGTATTTAAGCGCTCGCCAAATTAGAACAAAGCATTTCTCGTGGAGCCTTTGTGGACCGTGGTAAGCTTTCCATTTCCTTATTCTTTTGTGTCCACAAGTATATAGCTGCACCAAGTACAATGATGATTAACTTGCACTTCCAGCCTGCAGTCCTTTATACTACTCTCGAGCTCTCAGCTCGCATCCAAGGCTCACCTTCAACCACACATTCTAACAACACACTCTTTACAACATGACACGTGCTCTTTCCGTCCTCGGGTTTCTGCTCCTTCTGTCTTTGGATCTCGTTTCTTCCCGCCACGTTTCTCGAAGCTGCCATCCTCATAGCAGCAGGTCTGGTAGTGACTCCAGTACCCATCCGTTGCCTGGGGTCATTTCTGTGGGTAGTGCACCTCCTGCACCCGCTACGAACACCAACGGCGGCTCCTCCCCCTGTTTCCCGTCTGCGGGTTTCATCATGCCGCCTAGTGTTCCTAGCTCGACCGATAATTGGTGGTGTTCTCCAAATACCGAATATGCATTCCTTGGATTCAGTTATGAAGTAACTGCTTGTGCGACCATCGTTTCTCCTGAGGTTCATGAGCTGATGTAACTCCAGGCCAGTCTATAAACAAGCTCAACAGTGACTTTGCTGACATCAAGAACACCTTCGGATCGAGATATGTCCGCCTTTACGGCGCTTGTGATAGAGACGGTTTCTAGTAATGCAATTATCAGTTCTAGTTGTTTCCGAGCTGACTAGTTTTCATCTCAGTGATGATATTGTCAGCGCTGCATGGGCCACAGGTCTAGGCGTTCACGCTCTGATTTGGGTGAGACTTTTTAAATGGGAATGGTAGTTATGATTGTGACAGTTTTTGTGGCACATAGTTTGGATTCGATGGAGGCGATCAGTGGATGACTCGCCGTGATTCGCTGGTTTCTTCCCTCATCAACAACCCCAAGGCCAAGTTCGTCACTCGAGGCGTCCAATTCGGTTCCGAGCCTCTGTTTGATAACGTACTGCCGCATTCGCAGCTAGCAGCTGAGGTCACGTCTTTGAAATCCAAGCTCTCTGGCGTCGGGATTCCTGTCACTGTCAGCGAACTCGCATACGGATACCAGGAGCGTGGCGGCGCTCAAGACGTCCTTGATGCTATCGACTTTATCAATATTCATATGCTCCCGTTTTTCTCGGCCCTTGCAACGTTTGGTGCTGCTGCATGGCCGCTCGTTAAGACTGACATGAACTGGTTTATTGAACATGGCAATGGCAAGAAGATGTACTTTGATGAGGTATGTTTATCCTGGTCGGGTGCAATGTTTTTCTTTTGCTAAGGCGTCCCACTTTCCAGAATGGTTGGCCCTCCGTCACATCGCCTGGCGTTCAGGCTAATACCATTCTTGCCCAGTCCTCGGTAGCTAACGAGGAGGTCAGTCGCATCATGAAATTTAACGTCTTTGGTGGTCTAATGAACTTGACACAGGGCTACTTTTCTATGCTCGATAGCCATTGCGAAGATCTCAAACTCGGCCCTCAGGGTGGTATCGGTTGGTTCGCTCATATCTACAGCGACGACCAGGAGCCTGGCTATGGCATATACGATGATGCTGGGAACAAGAAATTCCCCTTCAAGCCTCGCACATCTTGTTAGACGGGATGTCGCGTCTCAACCTACATATTTGGACATTCATTTACTCATTCATTCGTTTATTATATATGGCACAAGGCATTGTTTATTCAGTTAATAGGAAGGGAACGGCAGATCTACTTACTACACTCCACCTAAATTCTCATTACGGGATGAGATCGACATCCTGTAACATTATCTCAATTATACCTATTGCAATGGAACTTTTTCAAGAATCCACTTTACACTACGGTGGAAGAATACTCGGTGTAACAATATATCCAGCAGAATCTAGTTCAAATCTCTCAGCCATACCACTTGCCTCCCAATCTCGTCTTAGCTGCCGGTCTTTGGGGTATCATAGACTCTGTGATCTCGAAAACTTCTATAGCACGCTGTTTACCAGATAAAGTGAGTGTGAATCAACACAAAATGGGGGTGTCTTACCCTCCATGTAGCCATGTCAAACTCCATAACTATTTGGTGACACGTTACCCCGTCCGCGCGATCTTGTGCACTAGGTGCTTCGCATAAGACTGCAAATGTTGAGTTTACGGCCGATAGACTCAAAGAGACAATGCTCACATATGATTGGTTCTCCGTGATCGTCGATTTCGAGGGCACAAAGCCCGTCTCGGATGAGGAAAGAGAGGTAAAATATGTTTTCAACCGATTGTGCGAAGTCATTGGGGTTGATTACAAAGCGGAAGAGGTTCACAGCACCAGACTCCTCAAGGATTTCTCTGACCTATGAGGAGGTTTATTCAATGCACTAAGGGGCTCTTAAAAACCTACCTTGATTACGTTCTTCGTGGTTTCGTTCTCTGATCGCTGGATGTCTTCTTCTTTGATCTCCTGAGGTCTGCGTTCTTCTTCTCTGCTCTTCTCAAGCTTTGCACGTTTGACCTGGGCGCGTTTCTTTTGTTCTATTGAAAGAGGTCCAAGCCTGTAGTGGGCTGAGTGCGAAGTCTGAATGTTTTGGAAATAACCGACATGAATCCCATTACCGGGACCCTTCTGCTCTTTGCTAGTGCCCTCCGACCAATTTTCTCCCAGTCCATCACGGAGTCACCGATGTCATCTAGTTCCGAAGCATCGTCTGCAAGCTCGTGCCTGCCACCCATAAATATAGCAAGTTTGGAGACGAAGTCATCAACGTCGAAGGCGGCAGAGCCAAGTTTCATTGCGCGGGCCTTCTGCGCACTAATACTTGATACATTCCGAAGTACAGTGGAGTCAAGTGTAGCCTCGGTCGGATTTTTCACTGAAAGTGTCTTCCATTGCACAAACCGGGGAAACGAAAGGAAGACACACCTTTTTGGAACAGTTCATCAGCTTCTTCGACGTGTTCAACGAGTTCAGCAGCCATTATGTCTTGTGGGCGAAGTTGATCTTTCGCAGAAAGACCATGATAATAAGCTTCTAGCTCATGCGGAGTAGCGCCGGCCACGGACCTCCTGTCCTCTTTTCAAGAGCACGATATTTTTTCCGGATGTCACGTTTTTCAGCGGCATCCTGGTCTGGGTCATATGGGAGACTACTTGAACTGCCCATGCGCACGTTCGGGTCGAAATGAACCATTTCTTGAAGCTTCCGCTGCTGTATTCGGGTGTGGTAGAAAACAAGAGGCGCGTATCACGTAATCAGTGGCGCGTCGCGTCGCGGCGACAATTGCGCGGCGACCGCGCCAAAGCCGCGTAAACAGACTGTGACTTCAATTAATTGCAAGGCTTTGTGTTCTGCCACTACGACGCCACATAGAAGTTAGAAGCCAGTACAACGCGTTCATAAGATACCTACGCAGGTTACCGTCAATGGTACCGCCAAAGCATTCTATCGATGTGAGCATTATTATTGTCTATTGTGCTGAGAACACGGGGCTTATAGAAGCTTAGTATAGTAGAAGCACCCGGTCGGTGTGCAAGGGCCCCGCTCCATGTAATGGCTCCCCAATTCCAGTCGGAGGATTGAGATATGGGCAACTTGTTCCAGGAGAATATGGTGAAACAGTCGCCTGGCGTCACTGGTAAGTAGTACTTCTATTTACTGTGTATTACCGAATGTCTGTGCTGACCATAAAATTTCACAGGGGATGTGTCACTCCGGATGTCTTGAGAAGCCTTGCAGTAGTGGACCAAAGCACAATAATCGGCTTTGGCAACATTCGGTAAGATGTCCTCTACTACATGCACGTTGAGTTTGTATTAACTTTCTCAGTTCGGAGGATCAGACCAAAGTCCGGCGAGCGATTGCGAACCAACGAGTGGATCCAGCGGACGTTCCCCTGACTGCCAAAGTAGCTACCTCTGCTGCTGCTCATGTTACACCTTCCACCTCCCAGGTGCCTGCTCGGAGTCAGAAAAAGCGCAAAGCTACATTTGAGCAAGCAGCGCCGACAAACTCCCAGCTAAGCTCTGTAAAGCCGGTTATACGGGCCACTATTAGTCCCATCGTGTACGATGTTGACGAGGATGATGACGATGATGAGGTCATCTTGATTGAATCTGACCCTGTAGATGTCTTGTATTGCACCTTGAGTTCCAGTATTGTCGGTGTCCAATATTACAAAGGTGATTTTTTCTGCAGATTTTCTTCACATATGCATTCATTCACGTGGCGTTCCAAGGTCTAGTTGGCGCTGGGGAGGAAGTCACGCTAATTAGAGAGCCGCAAAATAAATACGACAGGTATTTATAGCAAATTATCGATATCGAGCTGAAGGTTAATACTGCTGCAGGAATGCTATTGAGGTCCGGAATATTGGGGGTACTAAGGTTGGGCATGTACCGAAGCAGACGGCTGCGAAGCTTGCCCCTCTTTTGGATCGTGGCGCGATTACTCTTGAAGGTGTGATGCACGAAGGAAATTGTAAGTCTTCTGCATATACCATATAGGCAAGATTCCAATGAAAAATCTAGTGTCTGGATTTAGCTACTCACTCTCAATGTGAGAATTTGTAACATTGCATGTATCGGAAGGATGCTCACGATTCACAGGACACTGAAGATTTATGGACCGTCTGACAAGAGGGACCAGCTAGAGCCCCAGTTAATTTGGGCTACTCCTCGTCAGCGCGGGTTTCCACCTCGCGGAGTAGGAGGCGCGACTAGACAAGTATCATCTACTGCATATGCAGTCGCAACTGGACCCCCGGCAGCAAGTTCGTCGTCCACATCTCAGCCGTCGTCAAGCCAAAGGTACGGAGCCAAAGCAACGCAATCAAAGTCCCAGCAGGAGGCTATTAAAAAGCAGCAAGAGGTCGTTAGAAAACATCAAGAAGCTCTGCAGAATGCAGCTGAGCTCAAACAGATGTTGGGCGGTCTAGAGAAAATAGACGATGAGGGAAGACGTGCCTCTCTCCTGGATGCGTTATGTTCTGTCGACGACATTCTCAATCTTCCGGTCCATCCCGCTCCCCCTGGCATCGCCAATGGTGATTTGGTTGTTGATCTACTCAGGCACCAGGTAGGTGGAAGTCGCTTGTGTATTTTTCATCTACTTGATTCTCGCATGCAGAACCAAGCGCTGCAGTGGTGTATTGATCATGAATACCCGTCTTTACCAACTAAGGAGTCCGACAAGCCAGTTCAGTTTTGGCAGTACAGAAAAATTGGCTCGAAGGTGAGTTAATCTTGCTTCTTCTAAACTTTCAGTCATTCATCCAGCCATATCAGCCCCACTACTTCAACAGTTGAGTATGTGACATTGTTTGCTGTACTTTGCTCATCAATGTGGGTAGTCGCAACGAAAACTCCTCAAGAGATATCATCACCTCCTCTGCTCGGCCGTGGCGCCATCCTAGCAGATAGCATGGGGCTGGTCAGTAGGACTCTCAAACACTTAGAGGTGATATTAAGCTTGCATGCAGGGGAAAACGCTTTCCATGCTAGCTCTCATTCTTGCAACTAAGAAGGACGTTCCCACTGATCATTCGAGGAGCACACTTATTGGTAACGTCTTTTGCTTTCTCATTTGAGGGTCTTTCTGCTGATGAAGGATACCAGTTGCTCCACTCTCGGTCATATCCAACTGGGAGAAACAGATTGAAGAGCATTGCGTCAGAGGTGCAATCTCATGTTGCACCTATTATGGCGCAACACGCGACATGACACCTCAACAACTCTCGCAGTATGATGTCGTCATCACTACATACCAGACGGTCACTGGAGAATCCGACGTTTCTGCAGCTGCCGTTGATCATGGACCATCTAAAAAGAAAAAGAAGGTTGAAAGGGCGCTGTTCGACGTGAAGTGGAAGGTGAGTGAATAATGACATGAACACAAGATATAACCTATCTACTCTCTGTCGTTCAATTAGCGAGTCATTCTTGACGAAGGACACACGATTCGTAATCCGAAGACGAAGATGGCTAAAGCTGTTTGTAGACTAACGTCCCAACGCAGATGGGTGTTGTCTGGCACTCCCATCGTGAGTGTATAATTTTTGGATGCCAAATAGTTCACCTACAATCCCGTATTTTTAGATTAATTCTCCAAGGGTGTGTTTTCCAAATATATGGTAGAAGAAAAATGACTAAACCACAAATGCCTGCAGGATCTTGGGTCTATCTTGACATTCCTTCAGATTTGTCGTCCACTCGACAAGGAGGACTTCTATAAGCGCTTGCTCCTACGTCCTTTGAAAGATGGAGATCCTTCCGGTGCAGAACTGCTGCGAGTGAGTAGTTACTACCCTATGTCGAATTTTACTGATTACTACGGCTATAGGCTCTGATGAGTCACGCCTGTATTCGTCGCACAAAGGAGGTAAGGTACTGCAGATTACAGACGGACAGTCCTGATCGAACCTGGATTTTGTAGATGCAAGACAGATTTGGGAAGCCACTTGTGCCTTTACCTCCGGTAGTGACGACTGTTGTTTGCTCCAAAATGTACGATGGTTCTAATTTCTCTGTTAGGTCGATATTACTGTCATTCCAGTTCCATTGGGAGATGAAGCACGAGTACGTTTTGTGTGCTGTTGCAATATTGGTCACACTCAATGTCATATAGGCTCTCTATGATACTATTGGTTCAATATCTCAGCAACGAGTGGAGAAGTTCATGAACCAACAAGGAGGGATGACCACTGCGGTACGTATTCCCCGATCGCAAGGCCAATTGTTGTTAACCTGGGTTCCCCTTATAGTTCACGACAAACGTCCTTAGTATGCTAACACGGCTACGACAAGTAGTTCTGCACCCAGGCCTTCTTCCTCCAAACTACTTGGAACAACTTCGTGCTACAGAGGATAATGAAGAAACTGCAGGTGTCGCTCTCCCGGTTACTCAGGATCAGAGGCGCCTGCTGCAGAGTCTCCTCGCCAAAGCTATTGAAGACAGTGAAGAGTGTCCTATTTGCTTCGACGTCCTAAACGATCCAAGGATCACGGCTTGTTCCCATTCTTTCTGTCTCGCATGGTCAGGATTCGTCATAGTGCTTGACAGCAACAGTATTCTGATTTAGTTTCCAAAGCATTTCTGAAGTGATAGCCAGAGACCCGAAATGTCCTATGGTACAGCTATGTCTATAGCAGTCTTCAGTTCGTTGACATATCTCTAGGATCGCCGTACCATTGGGATGGGCGATTTAATAGAACCACCACCTCCCACTGAACTCACTCAACTGCCGGTCCGTCATGACGAGAACGAAACTCATGATAGCACACTGCGATCCGGATCGTCTGCAAAGATTGATCAATTGATCCACCTCCTCCAACTCATCCCTAGCGACCAGAAGAGCCTTGTGTTTTCCCAGTTTACTTCATTCCTGGATAAGGTGCGCCTGAAGCCTTAAGGTATTGCAATCATGCTCATGTTACTGCATCCAGATCGGCGAGGCCTTCGAGGAGCATGGGTATGATCTTATTACTGATCGCTTCTCCCATTAATGTTAATTGCATCGTAGCATTCCATATGTGCGATTCGATGGCCAGCTGTCAGCTAAGCGACGGAAAGAAGTCCTTGAGCAGTTCTCTATTCCACTTGAAACTGAAGGGGATCTGGTTGACATCAAGACTTCCCTTCCGCCACGCAGAAGACGTACCTCGACACAAACAACTTTCGTGGAAGAGGATGTCCTTCTGGAGGACGATGATTCCAGCTTCATCGTAGACGATGCTGACGATGACACTGACGACTTTCAGGAGGACATCTCTACCATGGCAAAGAAAGGCAAGGGAAAGTTGAAGCCCAAGAATAAGGGTAAAGCGAAAGCAACATACGGCCCATCAACTAGCCAGAAAGCTAAATTCGATGGCTCCTCTTTTGGAAGCAAGATTCCCAGAGTGATGTTGATTTCTTTGAAAGCTGGATCACTGGGTCTGAACCTAACTGCTGCCAATAATGTCTTTTTGTAAGTGATATATTCTCATCGTTGCAACTTCAAATTTACCCGGTATCGTAGGATGGACCCGTGCGTTTCCCTATGATAGCTAATTTCAACGAACTGACCTTAACCCACCCGTATTAGCTGGTGGCAGGCAAGTTCTTCAGTCTCCCCTTCCGCAGCAACGACTTGACGTACACAACAGGAGGGTATTGAAAGTCAAGCAATCGACAGATGCAATCGGTGAGCTGCAGCACGTGTCTTCTCCCATTGACCGAACTAACTTGAAGAAGTATTGGACAAAAGCGACCAGTTCACGTTTACCAGCTGATTGCCGAGAATACTGTCGAGTCCAAAGTGCGTTCGCTGAATTAAAGGTTCTATCTTACTGAAATTTCCATCAGGTCATCGAGATACAAGAGAGAAAGAAGTTTCTGATTCAACAGGCAAGTGTTAATGACCGCTTTCTAGTTATGGCACACCTCACTAATCGCACGTTTAGGCGTTTGCTGGAACCAAGCGTACGGAGACTCCAAGACAAAAGAAAGAAGCTAGATTGCAAGGTACGTGTCTGGTCACTGACAACAAGACAGACTTTAGAGTAAGTTTTTCTAGACATCCTCGAATTGATGGGTGGCATCCGCCAGCAACTTGCTTGATGGGCTTGAGTTATTTCGCCTGTAAATCATTGTCTATATCCACGATGTCAATAATTTCGCCCTCGGAACGTTATTACGAACACCTAATAGTTGAAGCAGTACTTATCACCTATTATAGGACAATAGATCTAGCTATGTGGAAGATGTAAGTGGAAGAAAGGTGATGTAAGAGGCACCGATTGTTGTGTATTACGTAACCTTCGTAGTTGCTTCAAGGCCTCATCAAATTTCAATTCGCTCGCAGTTCCAATAAACCGAACAATCAATGTGGTTTATGAAGTCGCGGAGTGATAGATTTCTGTACAAACAGTTTTGTACACTAATGAACAACGGTAGGAAGCGGACTGCTACACAACTCGTTTGCTCCCTCGATGAGAACACGAGAGCTTTCCCCAGACCTAGGACTAGTTGGAGAAACTAACTCAATCTCTTGGGTAAGCCGATGTTGACCTTGCGGAGTCTCAAGATCATAGGTGCTAATCGCAGAATAAAGTGTTGACGGACCCTCTCTGACACCGAAAGAGTCTCTGAGTGGGAACGAGTCCAATAGACGCAAGCCGTCAGAATCAGACACCGCTGAATTAAGGTCCAGTACCATCCGACACCCAAGGATGATTTCGATGACAGCTGCGAATCCCTCTGGAGCTTCGAACCAGCTAAACTGTTGTTGTTAAAGTCAGTCATCAGTCAAAAGCAGTTTGCGGCAGGACCAGACCTACCCCTAACCCTTGCCAGATTCCCGTATTTACAACGTTCGCAACGAGTATGCTATCGGGTGCGGTCACGACAATGGATTGCAGATATAATTGGCTCTACTTACCAGAGGAAGTAATGGAGGTTGCCATACACGAGAGCATCGACAAGGTCTTTTCTTTCCATGCGGAAGATGTTGAAGCCAAATCTACCGCGTTTAAATCCGATCCTTCCTGCAAGCACGAATAGAAATGTTCCAAAAACAATATCGGGCAACCACACGTAAGCAAGCACAGGCGGCGCGTGCGTGACGGCACAGATTCTAATATTTGGCATCGGCTTATTTGTATCTAGAAAATGTCAAATTTGGAGTAATTGTGCGGATGAGTGGATACTCGCTGGTATTCTCTGCCATGCCTATTCCTAAAAAGATAGACATGACTATAACCTCAATCGTAAATCCGACCGCCATCGCAATCAGGACCGCTAGAGATCGGCGGTATAGAGCGTACACTCGGAGCTGCAGTATGACTGAACAAAGGTCAGCGATTTCATCTAAAGACATGAAACATGTCTCACGCTGAACTGCCCAAAGAATGCAGAAACTGGGCCACCCTTGAATGTTTAGGAATAATGAACCTGAATAGCCTTATAAGACTTGGCATCATAGCTGAAAATTCCTGCTCACAGCTAATGATATTGTTTCAGTGTTAAGGTAGGGTGAACAGCTGATGTGATAACGATGTTCGGAATACAACTTACAACTAAAAGGTGTTTAGTTTCCAGAAATGGAGTAATAAGAAACATACCTCTTTAGAAGTGTGTTTGCTCATAAATGCTGAAAAAAACGTCATTCTGCGATGATTCGAGGCTAAGATAAACGTTGACTACCTGAAGCAGAGAGACTACACGGGAAGTCAGCGATTATAGTATTCGTTTTGGACGAGCAAGAACTCACAATATGAGTGCGCCGCCACCAAATCTCACCTAACTGACATTCAAAGGCATTCTACAAGCATGAGCGAATCTTACAATGATATATAATATGTTGGAAAATCTCATCGGCCGTCTCTACGATAGTATTCTTGAGCAAGTCAAATCCTGCATATGTTTGACGAAGACGGACCCATATAAACTCAACCTGTAAGAAATGAGACAGTCGAACCCACACGATGACGGAGATCGCACCTCTCGATCGAGCGTGAGCACTAGCCCAAAGCATCAGTGCGGACTGGTCTTGACACACACTCTGAGACGTACAGTAATCATAACAGAAAATGATACAAGGACACACTATGATATATTAAAAAAAAGTAAGTCAGAATGTCGACCAAAGCACGTCTATAATACTCACATTGGCAGACACGAGTAACCCACACATTGTGAGCGGCAAGCGCAAAAGCTTGCGCGCCATAATTTGCGAGGTCTGGATTGTATGACATGATCGATATTTTTCTGAAGGGTCCAAGTCTTGTTGAAAGAACCTAACTCAATTCACGGGAAGGAAAGGACGAGGGACGTTGGTGGTCCTGGAGAAAGGTTGGAAACGAGTTCGATTGGACATATGAACGCCAGGGTAACTTTAATCAGGTCATCATGCTTCTCGAAGTTGACAATTAATAGAAAGCAAAGACAGAAGCTCTTGCGCTTTTTTCACACGAATGAGACGTAATCAATCCGTTTATCCTTATTAAAAGAAAGGGTCACCCTTAAGTACCCTTCACAACCATATATTCAATGTCCATGTCATTCATCGAGATCGTAAAGTAAACATACCAGCTGGGCAGAATTACATAGCCTGAGTGCTTTCTCTGTTCAGAAATACGAGCGAATCTTATCACTGTAGGTCAAAATTTCAACCATTTTGTCGTAAGATATCTATACCCGAAATCTTGGTAATGTGTGTACAACTTACTGATAGAGAACCCGGTCAGAAACAGAATGCCGAATGCCCATATAGCATATGCCATAGCCTGCAACAAGAGCCAAGATCAGACCTCAAGGCAATCACCCATGCTGCACCATCAAAATAAACATGAGGTTGTAAATGTACGCACGACAAGAGAGAATGATGTTTAGCGGAGCAAAGACCCGCAACGACGCTCCGACATTAAATGAGTATTCCTCGGGGCGCTGGACAGAGACGAAGGTTCACATCATGTGGCGCCGAACACTTATCATGGGAGATTAATGGGCTTTGTTGCAGAAAGTAGACTTGGAACATAACAGGAATAACTTTGCGAACCACAACAAAGACAAAATCCACGATCCACTCGGAGATGAGGCCATCGGCAAAACAGTTCGGTTGGAAGGATTTGAAGTCACGTCCATGATCGTGATCCCCGCACGAGGTTGACACGAGGCTGGAACTGTATAGTTCTCGGCCTTTGCCGGAGAACTGGCAAACCTTATTCTTATGTGGTGGCACAACAGGAGCAAACAGCCGCTCATCGTCGCGCAAAAGGTCCAAGGCCACCTTACATCAAGATCCCTCAAGTACCTCAAAATGGCCACCACCCTTCCAAAGGACGTTTCAAAAATCGGTCAGGAAATTAAATTGTTTGGAAAGTGGGACACCCAGGAGTATGTTTGGATTTGTCGATGCATAGTCTTTATATTGACGTGATTTCGGTCCAGTGTCGAAGTAAAGGACATTTCCCTCACGGACTACATCCAAGTCCGCCATGCTGTCTACTTGCCCCACACTGCTGGTCGTTATGCCAAGAAGCAGTTCAAGAAGGCACAAATGCCTATCGTCGAGCGATTGGTTGACAGGTGCGCCAAAGATCCTTCCACGAAGGTGTAGATGCTGAAAGTTTGGCCATAGCTTGATGATGAAGGGCCGCAACAACGGCAAGAAGCTCATGGCCGTCCGCATTGTTGCACATGCATTCGAGATCATCCACCTCCTCACCGACCAGAACCCCATCCAGGTCTGTCGGGCGAAAGTTACTGCATAACACAAGTGTTAATCCATACATAGGTTCTCGTTGACGCCATTGTCAACACCGGCCCTCGGGAAGACTCCACCCGTATTGGTTCTCAGGGTACCGTCCGCCGTCAAGCCGTCGATGTCTCACCCCTGCGGAGAGTCAACCAAGCTATCTCCCTCCTAACTATCGGCGTAAGCATACCCTGACCTTCATAATTATTTTCACACAATTAATTTGGTATCAGACGCGGGAGTCTGCCTTCCGCAACGTAAAATCCATTGCCGAGTGTCTTGCTGATGAGCTTATCAACGCTGCCAAGGGTTCCTCGAACTCTTACGCTATTAAGGTAAATAAATGTCTTTGACAATAATCATGACCTCATCACCGCTGTCAACAGAAAAAGGATGAGCTTGAGCGTGTTGCCAAGTCCAACCGGTGAAAACCGCTGCTCGCGTACTTTGGGGGACTTGTGCAATCCGAGTGCGACTGCTGTGGGCTTTCTGGATATTCATTTTTTCTGCTTCATTATCAACGCCGCGCTCATGCTGCACTCATGTTTCTCTATGTGTATGTTAACCACGCTGACATTATGCATGCACATGATCCCGCATCAACCATATGCTACATAGAATGGGTGGCTATGTTCTAGGAACGTTCCCACAACGACAGAGAAAGTTAACGTTTGAACACTGCCTTACATTTGGACTTGTCACCGCTGGTGGAGCTTATTTATCTCACATGGATCGGACCTGGGCCTGATCACGGAGCTATTCTGCGCGCGTTCCAACCAAAATCCAGGAAATTGAATTAGGTGTACAAAGAAGCAGAGTAATTCTCAACCCCAGGGATCAAATGAGATATACACCCCATGCAATCTGATGGGGCGCGGGGTCCAAGCCGTCTCAGCCTCGAGTGTCCTGTCTTCGACGGCACTCGTATAATAAGTAGAAGTACATATGTACGTTTTATCTCCTTCAACAAACAGGAAAAAAGGACCGCGTTGAGAGGACGAGAGCCGTATAGATCGGGATAAATACAAGGAATGAGAGGCCAGTGCTAGATGCGATGGGATGATGGCGGTGACGATGCAATTAGCACATCCTCTCAACCCAATGAACAAGAGTCGGCAGACCAGCAGGGCAGTGACGGTACGGAAACGGGCGGATCTCGGCAGGCCACGGCCAGGGCAGAGGTGATATCGATGACAAGTGATATGAGTAATAATACAAGTTTGATCTAAAGTTGGGAGCGCTAAATGCACTGGTCTGCAGCAGGGTGCTACGAAAGGTTGGACGAGGTCGCTAGAGCGCAGGCAACGTCTGTTGAGGAAAGCTGGCGCGATAGGGCGAGAGATCCGGAAGGCTTGAAAACCTTCGCCGTAATGAAATCCGAGAAAATGAATCCAAAATTTTCCGTGGATTGCAAGTAAAACCATGACTCCAGATGATAATGCCGACAAGAAATGAGAACCGCATGAAATGGTGTGACCTCTTATGGCCTGCTACCGGAGTACAGACGCGTGCCGGGATGAGTCGCCTGTTATCGGTCCAGGAGCAGGCTTGGGGACGACGCCGGCAAGTCCGAGATAGCCAATGTCTCGGCCGAATTCCTTGATCATGGCTTTACCCATCAGGCAAACCCAGCCGAGGCCCTCTCCAGTTACACACTGGCCAGGCCAGAACAGTTCCCCTTCCTCATCCTCGATGTCAGGTTCGTGTTCTTCGTGCGCAGTCAGGCTCGAACTCATCATCCGGGCAAATGTCGTGGGATAATGCCGTGCCAGTATGGGCAGGGTCAGAGTGCGTTGAGCATACTCCATACAGTACCCTGCAGCCATAACGCCACCGGATAGCTCCTTGACGTTAAACGCAAGTGCAGGATTAATGGGCGCTGTTGCCTTGGCGGCTGCTTCGACCATATTGTAGCTCGCAGTCTGTCCCTTGGCTGTCTGAGGCAAAAGACCATGCATATACTGTGGGAGTGCGGTAGAAATCGGAGGTGCTGAACGCGAGGGAGCGGGCGAGTTCACCAGATTGATACCGCTCGAGATGTTCACACTCGGAGTGCCGCTCGCACTGTTGTTTATGGGTGTAGAATTCGCACTATTGACAGGAGCTATGCTTGCGGGGGAAGGAAGCATTGGTGGTGTAGGCTGTCCGTCCGCTTTCTCCGCATTGCTGCTGAGGATCATCATCTCAGCCTTCATTTTCGCCCATATGCGGTCCATTTCAGGTTCTATGACGGTCTTTGCTGAAAAAAAGAACTTTCGCCCATGGATGAATCCTTCAATCATCCAGCTGTGTGCGTTAAATGCGTAAGCAGAACGAAAATCGTAATAAGGGAGTGCTTACATCAAGCCCAAGAGGGCTTTTTCACGATCGCCAATCGTATCAAGCTCAGCGATCCATTTATTTTTACACCACCCAAGGAATGCCTCGATAGTGGCCCAAGTCTCACGGAAGCACGATTTCCTGCTGAAATCCTTGCTCCACAATGAGTAAGTGAAGCATACAAGTGCGTCCACGAGCTCGAGCCGCGCTATGAGCCCTCCATGTTTATGATAAGGAGAATTTGGGGGCGGGGGGTTAGCCAGTGGACGGTACTCCTTGTGTGTGGCAGGATATGTGGACCAGAATCGAGCATCGCCAGAATACTTGAGCATTCTACCATATTTGTGATATATATCATGCATTTCGTCGAAGGAGGTGAGTGCTGGACGTCCGCGCCGCGGACGCCGCACAGGCACAGTGGTTGATAGAACTGCAGGCGCCGGACCCCGGGGCGTCACGGCAGTGGTATCTTCTCGTACTTCGCCATCCTCTGATGGCTCAGAACGCAAGTTGAATGAAGGAACTGCATTTGAAGACCTGAGCGGTTGCGAAGGAGGTGGTGGTGGTGGGTGGTAGTGATGATGGTGATGTGATGAGGGCTTCTCTGGTAGCCCGTTTGTTCTGGAACGTTTAACGACGTCATTTTCCTGTGATGATTCATGCTTTCTCTTGATGGGTGGTGCACTAGGGGAGTTTGACCGGGATGCGGGGGGTGACGGAGGGAGGTCTGGTGGCAGCGGTGCTGCGAGAGGACCCAAGATCTACAATGGGACGAAGAAAGAGTTTAATTATCTTGAATAAATTAGTGAATTGAGAAGTTGAATGACCTCAAGATTCTTTAAGAGTTGCTCTCTCGACCATCTACTGAAGAGATAGGATGAGGGAGGGTGAGAATTGGGGAGCATGAGGCAGGGAAGTTGACTTACCGTTTCTTCATCTTTTGGAGGGACGTAGAGGATGAAGAAGAGGAGGGAGACGACTGGGAGAGCATTGAGGAGTGATGGTGTTAGTGGGAAGAGAGAAAGCAGTGGCCAGCGCAACAATGGCTGGTGAGTTTGGGTGACCCGCTAAGACGGAAGCAGAATTTGGTAATGCCTTGCCAGGTCACAGCGCTTATAGCTTTACATTATTCTTTCAAAAATCCAAACCACCGGACTTTTTTTGTTTCATTTCTGGTTACTGTTTCACAGCTATAAAAGATGATTTTACTAGTACTTTTTACTTGTTTCATTCTGCATTTATGCACAGGAATCGACGTGTTTAACGGTTGTCATCCGTGGTGTTCATTGGCATGGGGCCTGGCCAGTTACGCCATGCATAGCCTTGTTGGTTTTATCGGGTGAAGCTTCTTGACTCCCTGTCCAATATCCACTCGGTGCCATCAACTATGTGCCTAATCCCCCCTCCCTTCGGCACATGGGAGTGACATTGACCGACTGCCCGAGGATAGCGTAGGGCATATATAACCTACCGCTGTTTACGGGAATAGGGTCATGTGGGTGCACATGGACGGTGAGAGACAAAGTAAGCGGCACGTTTATATATCCACAGCTAACACGTTGATTCAGATTCAGCCGGCTTCCATGACGGGTCTTGTCAAAAGTTCGAATTGGAACTTGCTATGTAGCCGCATTTTTCATATCTACTACTTTCGGAGAATGACCCCGCTCGGCTTAGGAAAGGCTGAGAACCACCAAATTTGCGAGGAGGTTCCATGCTTGCCACGCCTTTCGCGCCCCTCCAGTGCACTTGAGACCTTCAAGCCAACTGGGCCTACTTATAGCAGCTCAGGAACATGATACGGATTGCCACACTCTGAGAAATGTTAGCATCAACGTTATTTATACCCATTGTGCGTGCTGACATACAGTTTAATTCTCCAAGTCTTACGGGAGAACCTTTTCTGCCCTGGGAAGGTCTTATATGGGGAAAAACGTTACATAAATTCCCCATTTCTGAATTAAAGATATCAGGGGGGTTAGCACCGTGGTTGGCTTATGCCCGGCAGGACTTATCGTGCTAATCTCATCTAAGCGAAATTGACACTCCACTGACGCCAAATTCCAATTCCACCCTCATTCGCCATCCATTGGCATTTCTGGTCATCCCTGCAATGTCCAGTCAATGGTGATATGTCGTACCCTGCACACAGTTAACACCGCCAGGCGGCATTCTCGTTCAAATCGAAAGGTCATTTGATTCGCAATCAGGTAATTGGCTTGCTATTCATATCCAAACTTCGCTATTCTCCCGCGGCGGTAGGCTGATCGAAGACTCAGCGTGAATGATAAATGCTGCCGAAGTCTAACCTTGCGAACCCACTCCATAGAACGCTGTCGGGAAATACTTGAGACATCGTCGGGTAATCATTGATCACCCTGTAAGCTACTCACCAAGTGCGGGCCACCATAAATAACCGGACTATCGTCTGGCCCACCAGGAGGGGATAGTACTGTTACATTTCTCATCAAGGTTTCGTTCTCCGGACCGGGCATTGACAGAACGCACCGATCCTCCAAAGTCCACCACATGGTTTCGTCCTAGGAGTACTTCAATCCCTGGTAAACGGCGTATTCAAATACTGAGCCCTACTGAGGTCCCGATGGACTTTGATCGCCAAGCACAGCTGTTAGAACCACGGTGAACTTTCTGAGCGCTGGTTAGCGTACTTATGCAGTGTCGTGGGATGTTTGTCCGCGGTACCGGAAAGCCCACGCGGTTTGCCGGCGATGCAGTCAACCACCACCGATGACCATGAATGTCTGCGTGCAACATCCCTCTGAGCACTCGATGGGCCATACAACTTGATGATATGCGACGAGCGGAAATTGGAACTAATAAATGGTTTCATATCTGATGTCGGTGAATTGACATTCGATACTCTTAGGGGGTCCGCGGATAGCCTTGTACAAAAATGGCGATCGCGTTAATATGCCCGTCAAGTTAATTTGGTCCCCGGCGTTTGGCCCGGTGACAATGCCGTTCATAACGCCTAGCCAATTCGCTCGCGCTAAGCCGAGCAATGTTCATTTCTCCCTGAGCTTCGCGGGGGATTAAATTCTCGAGCGTCATACGTCGATGTTACATATAATTGCGCATGTAACTTTATGAAGTCAACGGGGACTGTCATATCTGTATATGTTCGCGTGATAAGTCCAACGGAGGTGTGACACGAATGGGGTAGAGACTTATCACTGTTATCACCCACAGTTCGGTCCTCGTTTCGCCGGATTGAATACAAAACTGTCGGACAGCGCATATTCTTATCTTCTAGCTTTATCAGCGTCGAGATAAAAAGGTATTCCATTTCTTCGCCTATGCGGACCAGTGAGAATAAGTAGCACTCGGACTTCCATTCCGCGAAGTGTGCTCAACCGAGACGAAGGGTCGCATGTCAATGGTGCATCCTAATGTATTGAGAGAAATCGACTTGAGGTGAATTTCAAACCAGCCCAATCGAGAAAGAGAATCGCATGTCTCGTGATCCAGGACCAGGAATTCGAAGTGAACGTAATGCGGTCTTCTTCGGGGCGCAACCGCAGCACGTCGTGTCAGCGCTGGCCCAACAACGTATGGAACGTCAGGCCTTCAGGTGGGACACATGACAGAATCGCATGTCAACGTGAATCCAGCTTGGAATAGGGAAAAGTTAGCCAACAATCCCAAACCCTGACTGTTAGGAATCTTGCCGTAAATCGATATGTCGCATGATAGAACGTTTGAACACTACTCTGTCGGACGATAGACAGGGCCCGGAGAAACGTTTCTTATAAAGTCCGGTGTTGCGATATGATTCCACTGTGAGAACCGACGTTTTGATGCAGGAAAGGACAAACGTTCATAAAGGTATTTAGGTTTGCGGTTTGCGGAGTGGCTGACGGAAAACTTGTGTCAACAGGAGTTGATAACGAGGAGAAGCCCACCAAGGCTCTTAGCATACCATAAAAACACCCCCAAGCTTGCGATAACGTTTGGGGACCCAGAAGTATTTCATGTTCGGCACAATATTGTGGCGGGCGGTGGCTCGGATGAGTAATAACACCCAATTCATAATTTTAGTATTCGGAAAATACAAATACCGTAAGCGACCGAGTCTGTTGGAATGGAAAGGATCTCTCACTCTAGCGTGTGGCACAGTCGTAGAACCAGATTGTCAGCAGTGAACAGAAGCTTCCTGTGCGAGCATCTTACGATCGGTCCTATGGTCTTCGCAGCCTAGTGAGAATGGCCCCATGTAGTTAGAATATGCGACTAGGCCATCCGAGGGTAAAAACAGGTACCGTGACATCATCGTGACGATGGGCAGCGGGATACTTACTGATAACCTGAGTATATGCGTGCTGTATGGCGTGTCGAGAGCGTGATTTCTTTTTCGAGGCATCTTGGCTAATAACACGAGGCACTTGACGGGGTGGCGATAGCACCGGCCACGGTCATATCCTTCAAGGCGATGCTAATATGAACTCGGAAAGATCCAAAATCGAGTAGGTCCAGAATGTAGAGGCATCCTGTGTGCTTGAAAAGGAGTCCTCCTTCAGGGTAATAAAGCGCCACGGCGTCACAAACAAGCTCAAGGAGGAAGAATCGAGCATGCAGTATTATACCCAAACACCACCTCGAAGCACAAATACCTCAGCAAAGCGTTCCGCGCCCTCGGTTATGGGGTAATCCAAGAAAGGTAGCTCTTTAAATCCATCAGACTCACAGTCCCAGTGTGGGATTCGGAGATATGTCGGTGACGGTGGAACTTCACCATCCTGGTAGGTATCTTGATATTTCGTGCGCGGCATGGACCGCCGCATTAATACATATCGATCATCTACCATCCCGGCGGATATCTTAAATGAACCGCTAGTGTGTCCCAGTTCTCAAGGATAGTCTAGGATGGTCGCCCAAAATAAACCCCTTCGCTGAAGAGACGTAACAACTTTAGAGTCAAAAGCCAGATTACATTCCAAACCTACTGTAAAATTTCAGACCGCGATCAAAGCGATAAACTGATACGTACATTCAAGTCCAAGTCCAAGTCCAAGTCCCGGATTAATCATAGTACTATCAATGATCAAACACCGACTCGGAGAATGCAACGTCCTATAGGAAGCAAATTTATGCAAACGCAGAATGAAATAAAGCAATGAAAAGATTGCCAATTGGACCTGAGGATCGTCAGGGGAGTTTCAGCCATGCAGCAAATCCGGGAGTGACTGTTGTGATCGGGATCATCGTCATCATGGCTATTTGTTTCCGTATGGCAGCCAAGTCGCAGCGTGATCGTACATAAATGTGCATTCATGTGTAGATCTCTGAAACATACATCTGATCGCAGCATGACAACGAAAGGCACACCAGCCTTGGGAGGTGCTTGGCCAAAACGTGACAACAAACTCACATGCACGTGACCTGTCACACCGCGTCTCTCATCGACGCGCCGGCACGACTCGCGAGCAGATCGTTGAAATCTTGGTACGATTCTAATGCACAATGTGAAAATCAAGAAAATATGATATACACCCTTCTCAGCTCTGCATGTGTGCAGCCTGGGTTCCAGCTATCTATAGGTAGCAGTCGTCGTAATAGTACATATACACCAGTATCCTCCCTGCCACTATAGGGGAGATCGAGTTACACACCTGCTGGTAACGTGATGATACAAGACAAGGCGAGAAAAAAGGAATCGAGAAAAATTGATGATAGTGATGGAGGTGACATCGGTGAAAATGGAAACGATAGCAGCGCGACAACAAGCGATGGGGTCTTGCCCTTGACAAATCCAGTAACTGTGTACCTGAACGAGAGAAAAGAAAATTGAGGAATAAAGAGGGAGAAGGGGAGAAAAAAGAAAAGAAACCTGGGAGATGATGGTGAGAAGACAGGGAAGATGAAAATGACGAGAATAGGAAGAGAACTGATGATGCAACAACTTCTCAGTCCTGAAAATCGATGATAGTACATTCTATGCATTCATTCCTTCAGATCCTTCCTTCCTTCATTTCGTTGATCTTGATCCGATGGGCCAGATTATCCTGACCAGTGACGAAGTGCGATACTTGTGCGATATAATGTGATGTGATGTGCGATGTGCTCCAGTACTCGTTGCAATTCGTGATATCATGATGATTGGGTCCCTCCAGTGCGTTAGAAATTCATTGACGTGTTGAAACAAAAAGAATCTGCGCAAGTCTAACGTCTGCGAGTCCTTGGGCGCGAGCGTGACTTTGGTTTAGGCACAGGTGGCGGGGGAGTAGCATCTGCGTGCTCGCCACCTTCCTCGGAATTGGTATTCGTCGAGTTGGTTCTCTTTGGTGGGGCCCTGGACCTTGGCTTTGCACGGGAAGCTGAGGGGCGAGATCTCTTGGCGGGAACAGGTTTCTCCTGCTCAGCTTCTTCCTCGTCTCCGTCCTCCTCGCCAGCATTGTCAAGACGCTTGACGACCTTTTCCGTGCGGCCCTTCTTTGTTTTTTCCTTGTCTGGCTCCTCCTCACAAACAGTGCTACTTCCAGCGCTTTCAGCGCCTTCCACGGATTCTGCCGACAACTCCCGCGAGTGGATGCGCGTGAGAGTAGTCGCCGAAGACGCCGGTGAATCACCTTTCTTCCGCTGGCTCCTACGCGGCTCTGGCGAGACAGATTTCACAGCATCTTGTACTGGCACAGGGATTTCGATGAGCTCGCGTTTAGCTGCGCGCGTCAACATAAGCACCGTTTCCGGTTCCGGTAGTTCGGTGGCTGCCTCGACCTCATCGGGCACATCCTCTGTCTCCGGGTTGTCAGGCGGGGAGAATTCTTCCGGTTTCCTCGGGCTCCTAGTAGTTGTGGCAGTTCTGCGCGTCCTTGCACGCTTCCTTGGTGGTTGAGGCACGAGGAGATCGTCGTCATCATCTTCGATGACTTGTTCTTGGATCATGGTGGGCTTGCGCTTGCGCAGACTCATGCGGGTTTCGCTTTCAGATGGGACGTATGCGGCGTACCAGGGTTGGGAAGATAAGGCACTGGAATAGGCGTGTTGTAGTGAACCAAGAATCCACAGGTTGTCTTGGGTGGCTATCCAGCCGATGGGTGAGATGATTGGAGTGGGGGTAGTATCTGAAGTAGATGTTAGTGTATGATTGGGAGAGTCACACCGAGTGTAATGGAAAGTAGAATCGATAGGCATCAAAGGCAACAACGCAGGAATTATGGTGCACGGAACCGCATAGGAGGGAACATGTCGACTAAACTCACCTAATACACTCTGCACAATGGCTGCGGTGTTCCTCTTTTGTTCCTTATTCCAAAAGATCCAATGTGCAGGGTGCATGGGACGATAGAAGACGGCAAGAGCAGCAAGCGCTAATACTCTACTGTCGCTTGGGAGTTCGGGTGCGGCAGGTGGTACAATGGTAGTGGCAGTGAGAAACTCGCGGACGGCGGGCAGCATGACAGTAATGACGCCGTTTGCGAGGACACCGGGTGCCACCTGTAGGGGATGTAGAGATGACTGCTTTGTGATTGGAAGTGGGGTGGAATCTGCAGAGAGGACATGGAGAGGGTCATACCGCGGGAATACAGGTTTTGGAGGAGTGCGGGGTGGCATAGATGGAGTATTCTGTGGGCCATCTGGACGGATTGAGGAGATTGGGAAGCGAGAGGGATGGATTGGGTAGTCGAAATATATGGGATTGGCCAGATTGTTCATTGTTATAGCCAATACCTCACGATGGCGGGGATAAGTTTGAGAGCGAGTGGACAATGATTGACATAAAGAATCTACTATGGCTGGCATAGTCATGCTGATGGATAGTATATAATCCCAGGAAGTGATGAGGTGATGGTAGACTAGATTTAAATGTTAAAGAGGACCAGTACACGCGATGAAAGGATGGTGTCAAGAGTCAAAAGGCTACAAAGCCAATTTAACGTCAGAGTGAGTAATTGTAAAAGTAAATGCAGGGCTATTGCTTGGCTCACCGCGCCGGCTGCACCCCACGCCTCGCACATCTTTCCCATTTAAGCTACATCTAAACAAACACGCGGCGGCTAATTCTCCCACAAAGAGACAGCATAATGAAAATATTATAGGACCTACCACTACGACCAAGCTCACTACTGTTAATCGTCAGTCCCCACCCTCAACGTTAACGGAACCACATCGGACCTAATGACATACATAGACTACTATTTTGGTTTCTCGCTAATCTTATCAAATCCTCATCATGATCAGGCATCAATCTGCTATTATATCCGACTAAAATTTTGAATCCCCCCAGTTGTATGAGACCTCAGATCATATCGATCAAGACTTGGTGCCGAACTGCCAACATGCTGCATAATTTTCTTACTGGACGTGGTGTTAAGAGGCTTCATCAATATTAAAACCGAGGGACGTCTAGGTCTGAGATCTCTGGGTCAAAGGGCAATTTATTCGGCCGTAAGTTACAACTAAATCGGTCACGGTGCGCATTACCCCTGCAAAAACCCACGAAGTGAAGTAACATTTGTGCACTTAGTTACTAGTACTCATTGTTCATGAACATACCAGAAAACAACTATCTTCATCACAATAATACAAGAGGGACATTGATCGTCTGTGTTACGTCTGCTAGCGGCCCTGCGCGAAAAACCATATCCTCGAGCCTCGAGGATACCGACAGGCATCGCTAAATACCCGATTACCAAAAAAAGACTATCAAGCACAGCCACACATAACTCATGCAGTGCTACTCACGGCACGCACTGGGTCACTGAAGTTGCTTCCATCTGGCCTCCATGGAGCAAGAACATGTGTCGCCTCCAAAATCAGAGCCGCCCCCTGGCATCGTTCCTCGCTTTGTCAGGAGTTTCAGCAAGGCCAGCGCTACAACAGAGCAATCTACATCAACCGCTCATGCAGACGCCGAACAAGTTTTACCATCTTCCACATCGAAACTTGCACAAGCGAAGATAAATACTATAGACACATTCTTGAAGTATGCACGAAAAGCGAAGAGGCCAGGATTTCCTCCATCCTCCTGGTTTGCGGAGGAAGGCAATCAAGGTCAACGACCGATCACTCCCACTGCTGCATCCCTTCCTGCTTCCCACATCATTGATGATGAGATTCAGGAGGCAGGCAGCAGTGCGACTACTGATGCGATTCAATTTGATGGTGGTGGAGAAGTCGGAGTTGAAAGCGAACCACCAGAACCGGACACTCTCGCTCGGAAAATTCAAGCAATGATCGCATCACTGCCCTCCATGCCATCTGGGCTACCCACTTCTTTCCCCCAATTCTATACTACACCGTCCGGAACGCCAGTCATAGATTCCAATGACAATCCTCCCATTCCTTCCCCAGGATTTTCTGACTCAAAGTTGATGGCATTTCTCACTTCATTCACCGTCATGAATGGGTCAATCGATCGTGGGAGAGAGTCCGTCTGGTCTGTGTTAGACCGATTGCGATCCCCTATAACAATGAGGAATGGCACCGCTGGGCCCAACGCAGAGGGACCGCGCACTGGCGCGGAGTATGAAGATGACAATGGATCGGTGATGATGTACGGGCCTTTAGAACCCACCGAGGACTCGGAGATAGAGATCGCGCGCTCTGAGATTGTCTCACTCAATGGAGATGGAGAAGAGATCCGCACACCCCAGCTGACTTTCGTCCCCCTTCCATCAGAGTCGATCGAACAAGTCCTCGCCCAGAGCGAGAGCTTCGATAAGCGCAAAGGGAAACAAAGGGCGGACCCTGAGCAGTTCTCTTCCAGCAGCAGAGTCGAACCAAGGGACACGACTGCTGTTGTTGTAAGTGAGCAAGTTGAATATCGTGTCTGGCTCCCATCGCCTACAAAAATATCCATTCAAGCTATGTGGTGGGGATTCCGAATGTAGGCGTTTACTGATATAATCGCACACCTTCAAAACTAATGTGGTTGGTTTAGTTACCTTCCGCCTCCTGTGCTCGATGCTCTCAATGATAAACAGCTTGAAGCTGCCAAACGCGCTGCCATGATCACTACCGCGCTGAAATGGCTACTGGATCATTTACCTATCTCGCTTATGCCACCGCAGCTGCGTACCTCGATGAATATTCTCCGCCGACTTGTACCATACCTCGGCTACATCGGAGGCTTCATTGCCTGGAGCTGGTCAGCAGTCAAAGTTTTTGATAAAGGTATATGCCGTTCATTTACGTCACTGAATCTTGACTGATCACTGTCACAACGTTCCATTAAATCTAGGGTATGGAGTAGTTCTCACTGCCACTTGGCTCCTCCCAATTGCTCTCATACCGGGAACGTGGGAGGCGACCGACTTTCCATCGTTGCAAGCGGAACCCCAGACCCCCGCTTGGTCGAAGTACTAGCGCTAGTTTTGTTGTTCGATCATGATGTTTTTGGACTTGTGATTTGCTACACACAGGAACTGTATTGTCATTCATGGTATCTGTAGAACTGTATATACGTGTCTTGTGATCTATGTTTTGAGTTGCCCATCAAGTATGGTAGTTGTACTGTCTGAGGGGGACTGCATCTACTATAATATTAATCACTAGAGCTCAAGTTCATCAGAAAATCTAGTCGAGTTGCACCGGTGATCTTTAATTGCTTCTGCATATTACATATTACTATGCTGTTACAATGCTGTTATAGCTAAAGCGCAGAATAATACCTTCCATATCGGGTATAAACAGACCTACCAGTCTAGCGTCCCCGTTTACGTTCGAAGATTATCGGTTCGCGAGCACGTTCAAACTGCGTGTACAGCCATTCAATGACCGCCGTCACTTCATAACAGCCGAACAACGCACGATCAATTTATTTTTTTGGACACACAGGATATGTAAGACTTGTTCATGCTCTACAGTTCGGGATATGCAATCGAGGCACACTCGCCACAAAATACCCTCCACATATTTCGATAAGCTCGGGACTCCCAGTCACAGATACTCACACCAGGCTCGCCGGATAGGTCAGCCAGGAGACTTGTTTCGAGACGCCATCATGTACTTGTCCGAGGGGGATGGGTGGACACAGGTCGGTACCATGACTCGACGATCCTCGAGTAGTAGCGGTACCTTGGGCAGCTACTGTGTATTAATTAGTTGTGGGCTGAATTATACTTGAACTAAGCTGCAACTCACAAGTGTGACGCTATGCGATAAGTCGAATACACGGTCGCGAGATTGCTGAGGTCACAGTACTTCATACCGACCAAGCCACGGAGTTGTCAAAAATTAGGCCAGGCCGAGACACATAGTACCGAGTGTTAGAAGTTCCCTGTAGGCAGAAGTAAAAAATGGAGTGTGATAGATGTCAGTGAGATCCGCTGTCGTGAAATACGCACTACTTAGCAAATTTCTTCCGTTCGAGATCAACTGAACACTTTCAGCACCTTGCATGGAGCCGTAGAGTAGTGTAGCATGAATGATACATTGCCCGACGCCGTGCGGAGCAATTTTTATCAAAATAGTTATATTGACACACCACACACGTAGTCTTCATATTTGTTGAATTTTAAAGGTCAACGGTCCTTCATAGGCGGCGGCGGCGGCGTCGAAGCGATGGTTGATGTCGGAGAGGTGAATGAGTAGAGGCCAGGGCGTAATGGCGACAGCGTGTTTATGATTCGAGCGGTGTGAACAGTGGACGCTTGAATAAGTTAGAATTTGGACTGAACGAAGGAAGACGAGTTTTTGTCGGACCAGGGCATTGGACTGGATCGAAACGTACAGGTTTAGCGGAGTGAGCAGCGGGTACAGTAATAGTCAGACGAGCAGGCTCCTCGGGGTCTTGCATAGGCTTGAAGGAGCAATGCTCCTAAGTGACGCAACATCTAGGATCCGAAGACGAATAACCAACGAATAACAGGCCTAGGGGGTCTCTGAGTTGGAGTCTAGGAGTCTAGTCTCAGAGGTCTGACGTCATCCTACTTAAGCATCACCTACATAAACCCCAATCCTTTCGGTTCCCAAACCACATCCCTAAACCATTGCATCCATTGTACAACCATGTCTGATTTGAGCCCAGAACAAGCCCGCCTCGATCCCTACTCCAGCATCGCAGAAAGTACGAATGTCACTCTTCAGGAGAAGATCACCGGTACGCCGCATTCCTCTTCACGAACACCTGATTCATCGCACTGACGGCTCGTCAGGTTTGCACACCGTCATCCAGAAAGCAAAGGTCGGAATGCTCGTCACGCGCGACGTAAACGGGAACTTGCATTCCCGAGCAATGACTCCTACTAAGCGTACGAATTCAATCCTCGCTGCACACTATTCTTCATTCTGATACACTCGTTGCGTTTTAAAGCACTCAGCGACACGCAGCTGAACCTTGTGTTCCTCGCGAACAACGCGTCTCACAAGTTTGGTGACATCGAGCATGATGCGCACGTCAATGTCAGCTTCTGTGACGCATCCTCCACAGACTGGGCATCCTACTCCGGCAGAGCTAGAGTGACTGAGGACCAGGAATTAATCAGTAAGCTCTGGTCCCCAATGTGCGTGTAACTGTGTTATGCATTGTCATATTTTGACTGGGCGCAGCCTTACCGGCTACTTCGGCGACTTAAAGGATGGTGTCCACAAGGGCGACAAGACTGATCCACGCGTCGCCGTGATCGAGGTCGTTCCGGATGAGATCAAGTACTGGATTACGAATCACTCATCTGCGGTGCGTACAACGGAAGTGGCTTATGCCGCTGCTACGGGCAAGGCTACGGCTCCTGGACAGTCGCGCATCATCAGCAAGGAAGAGGTCAGTGTTCACGTGAGTGAGGAGTTGACCGCGATTTAATTTTTGTTTGTAGGTCCAACTTTCGCAATCACTCTAATCCAAGTGGTTCTTTTTCGGCCGTCATAATTGTACTACTTGTCAGAATCTGCCCTGTGGTGATATCAGAAGTTTTGTTTCAATACATGGACCGCTCGAGGAAATTGATTCCTGTGTATTTCATATGTCCTGTGAATTCCAATCAATTTCTGTATTATAAGGGGCGACTTCCCCTTCTAGTCTGAGGAGATGACAAGCGATGAGACGACAAGGAATCCTGTTTCTCGTGCATGGCCTCGGCGTAACTGTCGCGCATATCAGGACCATAGGGTAAGGGAAAAGGAAAGTACTGTACAGTAGTTTATATTTAACCAATTCTTCCTCAAGCTCTTCGTTTCGCAGCCGAGCCATTACAAGCTGGTTCTGAACGACCGCTTAGTCAATGTATGAATTCAAAAGTTTAGGTTACAGCTTACAAGAATTTCGACATGCTCTGCATTTAATTGCGCCATATTTGTATCAAGTTCTTTCCTGTAATTCAAGTCCACGCATTCAAAGATGGTCAGATGTACCTGCTGACGAGTACTCACACCTGCGCGGACAGGCTGCGATTGGTGTTTCGCAACTTATCGATCTCAATGGCATGTGCATCTCGGGTCCGAACATGGTCCTCATACTCGTGTGAGTAAGCGTCCAACATGAATGGCGTGATCTTCACAGAGATAGCATCCAACACGAATGCGTCTACATCATACTTAACGCTCTTATCAGGACCAGTGATATGATCTTCAGATGATTCCAAAGGATCGATCTATTGATTTCACTGTGAAGTAGAGTGCAATGATAAGATGATGCGACCTACCTCATACCGATCAAAAATTTGGTTCTTCAGAAACGCAAGGATGTCATCAAACCTGAGGTTAAGTAGCTCGTCTTCATTCTTCTGGAGTAGCACGATGCTGAATGCAAAGATGGCTTCGATGCCACTGGCCAAACAATTGTCGTATATCCGGACTACAATTTCTAGGGGAAACCTGAGCTTCCACTAAGTTATGCTATACACCATGAAAATTGCAGGCGTACCGATAGCTGAAGAGCGTTAGAAACCATTGCGAGCAAAACATGCTAGATTTTATGCCTTGTCTAAGGAAATGAACGTGGAGCACGGGTAGTAATTCTTCTATCAATCGGTCGAACTATTGTCGCTTGAGACAGTGACCACAGATCAACTGAGAGGCATACCTGGTACTAATATCAGAGAGTAAGTGTGAGTGAAAATAAGTGTTGTATTGGATCTCTACATACGAGCCGGAGCTGCAGTTTAGGCATCTCTGGGAGGAAATGACCCCGGAGATCATAAGAGTGCATTAACCTCACGAGGAGCGAGAAGGCCTCTTCGTCTGGCATCTAGGTCGTCAAAAGTAAAGTTAAATTGAACTGGAACAATAAAAAGCTTACATTGAGAAGGAGCACTGCTACAACGAAAGGAAGACCTTGACAATAACCGACCTGAGGGTCATACAATGAGTATGCTTTTAGAACGTTGAAAAGATGTTCTTGGCCGATGCCCTGTCCATCGGTAAAGAAATTGTGGTGAGGAAAGGTTCTGTGAGCTGGAGGTCAAGTCATGACTATGGACATCTAAAAAAATCGAACCTTCCGAGATCTCTTGTGATTGCCTTTTCATGAGGACTGGACTCCTTGAGGAGCGAAAGGTATGTATTCTCTAGCTCAGCGTCCTTTGATGCTGCCCTGCCTCAAGCGCCTTGTCAGCGGTGGAGCTGAGTATCAGGAAGCATCGTACATTAATTGCCACATCATTCCACGAAGCGCATCCGGAATCCCCTTCTCGATCGCTTTGGCTAGCTTTTGGGGATTCGAGGCTGCGAAACCCTGATAATCTAAGATACGAGATAAATACCGGATACAAGATCGCTTAGAAAGTTGTCACATCACCTGAAATAACGGCTCCCCAGAAACCTTGCGCTGGAGTCAGAGCTGAAAATTGGTGCATAGTCGCTCTTACCCCAGTCTATGCCTCCCTGTTCAGATTCTGTTACCTCAGCACGTCGCTCGTTATGGAGGCGCAAGAATTCTTCGTGAAGCTTCTGCTGCCCTTCTCCGGCACTCCGCAATGCTTCTATACTGCCTTCATCGCGGGTACCCTGTGACCCGATACGCGCAAGAATATTACTTCCAGGGGCAGATGGTATCGTTATTGTCGAAGCAGACTTCCTATGTGAGAAATGTCGTAAAGAAGAGAAGGCTTTTGAGGGTGCCGATGAAATAGTCGTCCTGCGGTTCAGCTTCGGAAGCGTATCGTCCGCGTCTGCCTCGGTGACAAGGCTGGTGTCTCCTGAGAGCGGAACGGTTGAGAAGCTTGGATCGTCATCAAGGATCACATCGTTATAGTCGGACTCCGCGACAGATCCTCTTGGGGAAAGCTCCTCATATGTTGAGCCCTTCGGAGAAAGCAAGGTATCGAGAGGTGAAGGTGGATCCGGTTTTGATGCTACTATAACAGAAACATCGTTTGCGGTACTTCCGTCTGACATTTGAACAGATTATGCTGGAAGATGGTACATGGGTATCAAACTAAATGGGCACACGCGGCTTGTAAACCAAGGTAACTTGGTTCCAGATCGTCTTGAGTCTCGATCATGCATTGTCACGTGGCTTTCGCCAACATCAAATTTTCAAAAGTCAGTTTGCGCATCACTACCATGTGCACTCTTTCAAAATTCAACGCGACGAGGCCTTGCAACACTCATAAGTTTAAAGCGCTCGCAATGCTTTGTTTACGAGTATCTCCGATTCCCGTCGGACATAAGCCCGTACTTCGTCGCGCAGTCACTTCCCAAGCTGAACGGTCTATTAATGTAATCTTTAAGAACACGACTGCATCTGTGGCCCATTAACTGGACAGGTTATCATGCTTCTCACTGTGACCAGTCGCAACGTACTACTTCCCGATTATGATCTGCCACGACCTGCGACGATCAATGTTGACCTCAGGACTGGTAAAATAATCGAAGTCCGCTTGCGGTACATTGGCGATGGGGCGTGTAGGGAAAGCTGGGCCCCGGGGGAACTACACTTCGTTGATGCTGGAGATAAAATTGTTCTTCCTGGGCTGGTCGAGTAGGGGTCTTTCCTTGTTGCAAAGCACGACTGCTAATTGTCATAATGACAGTGCCCATGTCCATCTAGAGGAACCCGGAAACCAGGACTGGGAAGGCTTTTGGACCGGGACACAAGCTGCAGCTGCCGGAGGCGTCACCACTCTAATTGATATGCCCGTCGATTCAAGTCCGCCCACCACCACACCAAGGAACCTTGATATTAAACGTCACTCTGCTCGTGGACAGTGTTGGGTAGATGTTGGATTTTGGGGAGGAGCGATTCCTCAGAATCAAGTAAGTGCATCAGCAGGTTCCAGCGTATCAGATGTTCATCATCTACAAGGCCGAATTGGGATCCCTCTTATCCGCTGGCGTCAGAGGTTTCAAGTGCTTTTTGATCGATACAGGCATCGAGGTAATTCAAAGTCAAAATTCCATGCATAAAGATGTTTATATGCCAGCTTCACATAGGAATTCCCTTGCGTTTCTGAGAGTGACCTTCATGCGCACATGTCCTATCTTCAAGTAGGGGTTTGTTGAGCATACAAGCGATGGCTATAATCTAACTATCAGCATTTTGCAAAGAATTCTGTCATGATTTTCCACGCCGAAATGCAGACCGCTTCTTCACCAGCCCAGCACCGGCTTAATCCAAGGTCATATCAAGAATTCCTCTCTTCGCGTCCTAAGGAGCTTGAGATAGATGCTATCACTCTCATTACTCGCCTCCAAGTGATATACCCCTCAGTTTCCTGTCACATCGCCCATCTATCGGCCGCAGCCGCCTTACCCATCATCCGTGCTGCCAAGAAATGTGGATCAAAACTTTCCGTTGAAACCTGTTTTCACTATCTATGTTTATCAGCAGAGGACATCTCAGATGGCGCAACCGAGTACAAATGCACCCCTCCGATTCGCGAGGACTCTAACAGAAATCTCCTCTGGGACGCTCTCGTGGATGGTACCATTGATTGTGTAACTTCCGATCACAGTCCTTGTCTCATTGAAATGAAGGGGCTTGAACGCGGCGATTTCATGGAAGCTTGGGGTGGTGTCAGTTCTCTAGGCCTTGGATTAAGCCTTCTATGGACGGAAGGAAGGAAGAGAGGCATCTCACTTGGACAGATCATCCGTTGGATGAGCATTAGAAATGCAGAGTTAGCGGGACTGTCTGGTACTAAGGGCCAGCTGAAAGTGGGACATGACGGAGATTTAGTGATCTGGGATCCGGAACCAGAATTCAAGGTGAATTCTAGTTCTGCTACTGCTCCCGTGATGATATCGATGATAACCGATCGAGTGATAGGTCTCGAAAAAACATTTGTATTTCAAGAACAAGTTAACCCCATATGAAGGCATGACTTTGAAGGGCCTCGTACACAAAACATTTGTTCGTGGTAGATTGGCTTACGATTCGGCACTTCAAGATGGTTTCACGGGTCTTCAACCTTCCGGAGAGCTACTATAGGTACTTGCGCGACAATTCTTGCTTGTGTGCAGTGTGTTGTAAACTGGGCAGAACGTTGCAGTCTCGAATTTGCGGCGACCTGTATTAGTTTGGTGATTGGCGAAAGTCTTTGAAATCACTAGATCTGAGTGCAAGCAGCGACAGTGAACTTTCGGTCGAATAGACCAATCAAGGGAAGTTTACAAGCTACGATTGGCTGATTGGGCCGGGGCCTAGCAAGATGTTCATATATATCTAACACTACCAGCCAGCCGGGCTGGGCACCTAGTAGTACGAAGCAACATTGACCTTGAATTATTGGGCAGATCCGAGTCGTAGTACATACGATGTGAGTGTTCATTTATCATTTGTTTGGTATAGCTCGAAGCTTAATCGTATCTGCAGTTGATCACATTGCGCTGTCAGTTGAGACTTTCGATAAGACCATGAACAACCAGTCCCTAGTTGTGACTGGCCGGAATGTCCTGCTGCCCGGTTCGGATCAGCCGCAGCCAGCAACGATCACGGTGAACATCGACACAGGTAAGATCACGGACATCCAAACAGTGTATGCAGAACGAAGTCCGGGCGGAGATGCAACGTTCATTGATGCAGGAGAAAAGTTTGTTCTTCCTGGACTAGTCGAGTGAGTGTTTGCCCCGTATCCCCATGAGAACCTGTCATTTGAATGCCTTTGCAGTGCCCACGTTCATCTAAATGAGCCTGGTCGAACGGACTGGGAAGGCTTTTGGACTGGTACGCGGGCAGCTGTGGCAGGAGGAATCACCACGGTCGTGGATATGCCCTTAAACTCTATACCACCCACGACCACTTTACAGAACCTCGAGATCAAGCGACAAACTGCACAAGGCCAGTGCTGGGCCGACGTTGGCTTTTGGGGTGGAGTTATTCCAGGGAACCAGGCAAGCTGCGCGTTTGAGACTGTCTGAAGAAATCACCTCATACTGGAATAAAGGCGGACCTGAAACCATTGGTGGCTGCCGGAGTAAAAGGATTCAAGTGCTTTTTGATTGAAAGCGGTGTCGAGGTGAGTGAGATATTGCGTCCTATCATCCAATGGCTCACAACATTTGTCCAGGAATTCCCTTGCGTCTCAGAACACGATCTCCATGCGCATATGCAAGAGCTCCAGGTCAAACTGCATATGAGGACCCAGTGAGCTACTAGCTAACTTTTTCTCTCTCGCAGGATCAATCGACTGTCCTGTTGTTCCACGCAGAGCTTGAAGATGATTCCTGCTCAGTGACAAACCACGAGGAGCACGATCCAACAGCATATCAAACCTTCCTCTCCTCTCGCCCTCAGGAGCTTGAGGCTAACGCTATCTCTCTGATTACCGTCTTGCAAGAGAAATACAACTCCCTTCGTTGCCACATCGTTCACCTATCTGCATCTTCTGCTCTTCCTATTATTCGTGCTGCACGTTCTCGTGGGTTGAATCTGACGGTGGAAACATGTTTCCATTATTTGTGCCTCTCAGCGGACGACATACCAGATGGCCGACCTGAATTCAAGTGCTGCCCGCCTATTCGTTCTGAATCAAACAGAGATGCACTGTGGGAGGCATTAAGAGATGGTACCATCGATTGTGTGGTATCCGATCATAGTCCATGTGTAGCAGAGTTGAAGAAGTTCGAGGAGGGCAATATCATGACTGCCTGGGGAGGCATAAACAGTCTCGGCTTTGGCCTTAGCCTTCTATGGACAGAAGGCCAAAGGAGGGGCATTAGCCTCCGTCAGATTATTCGTTGGACGAGCGAAGAAACCGCGAAACACGCTGGGCTTTCATCATCCAAAGGGCAATTATCAGTAGGGTATGATGGCGACCTCATCATCTGGGACCCTGCAGCCGAGTTCAAGGTATATTATAAACACTTTCGATTTTGCCAAGTCATTCTTTAACGTTAACATCGACAGGTGTCAAAGGAACTTTTCCACTTCAAGAACAAATTCTCCGCATACGAAGGGATGGTGCTAAATGGAGTTGTGCAGCAAACGATTTTGCGCGGCCGCGTGGCCTACGATAGGGCGCAGAACGGCTTTGATGGCATTACCCCCATCGGCAAGCTCCTGTGATTCCCAATGATTAACGAGACGCTACAGTCTTGTTAAATCCTTCTCAGCCCACGTATTGGAGTTGTACGATCTGTTATACCAGTCATAATATTTCGGAACGCCGTCTTTTCTGATTCCGTTAGCGCTGAGCTACTATTATACATGGAGCACGCGTACTATAATTAGAACCCCTGAGCGTGTTGTTGTACGTATATCGCTTACTATTCGGCATACTTCATGGTCAACTTGGCCTGATTAGCCACACCACCAATTCACTACGGGCAACAAACATGCCTGTTCTTAACAGAGTATTTACATGCACAAGGGCCATCCGTTCAACGGGCAGCTCTGGCGTCGCCAAATGTTCTGTATCTCCAGTGATTAGGTAGACATTCACGCCTCCATAGTTACTTCGGGTCACTAATCTGCGCTGCGGCCATCTCAGAAACGATCATGCCCGACCCTGCGAGCCCGTCGTTTCTGCAGGTGGTAAGCTTATATCACAGTCGCGGGCAATGACCACCTCTGCCGATTCCCTCGTTGCCTTTGGACAACAACATGTCACCAGAGGCCTCGGCCGCCTCACAGAAGCTGTCATGACAAAGGGTGAGGGTTCGTACGTGACCTTTGAGGATGGACGTAGGATGTTAGATTTCAGCTGTGGTATCGGTGTGACAAACCTTGGTGAGTTTCTATACTCTCCACAGTGAATGATTCACTAGAAGTCTCATGATGATACCCAACTCCAGGTCATTGCCACCCGAAGGTTTCCAAAGCTGCAGCAGATCAATGTGTGAACATTGTTCATGCTCAGGTATGGTCTAACTTCGGAATGCAGTTTGAGATAAACTCACTCTTGGTACTCTTCTAGTGCAGCATCTCATTCCATGGCCCTTACTTGCGCCTTATCGAGAAACTCCTTCCAATCATGCCTGATCCCTCGCTTGATTCGTTCTTCTTTTGGAACTCAGGCTCTGAAGCCATTGAAGCATCCCTCAAGATGGCACGACAAGTTACTGGTCGGCAGAACATTATCGCCATGCAGGGTAAGTTGGTGGTAAGTATTCACAAAGAGCTTAAGCAGAATTTCTGGCCTTGCAGGCGGTTATCATGGTCGAACGTTTGGTGCCATGGCTGTTACAAAGAGCAAGACGGTCTATAGTGAAGGATTCTTTCCATTGATGGTAATTTTGGTGTTTAGGATATATGCGACTGGACTAACATCATTGTAGCCTGGGGCATTTGCCATACCGTTCCCGTACTGGCACCAACTGGGATTATCGATCAATACGAGTGAAGAAGAGCTCGTCCGACTCTCATTGTATCAACTAGATCTTGTTCTCAAACAACAAACAGCTCCCAGAGACACAGCTGCCATCATCGTCGAGCCTGTACTTGGAGAGGGTGGTTATGTACCAGCCCCTGCATCTTTCCTCAAAGGATTGCGTGCCGTCTGCGACAAACATGGCATCCTCCTTATTGTGGATGAAGTACAGAGTGGATTCGGTAGGACGGGCAAGTACTTCAACGTTGAATATAGTGGTGTCCGACCCGATATCCTGATAATCGCAAAGGTACAGTGGATTGCTGTGTTAGTCATGGCTAATTGAATCGCTGATTAACCCTAGGGCCTTGCAAATGGATTCCCGTTGAGTGGTGTAGTCAGCAGGAAGGAGCTTACGGATAAGTTAGTGCCGGGTTCCATGGTTAGTCCATTACCACTAGCCCGTGTTTTCTCGTCCCGTTGATAGCACATTTTAAGGGAGGTACATATGCAGGCAACGCCGTATCATGCGCCGCTGCGGTGGCTGTCGCTAACGCCTTCCGTGAAGAGAAGGTGCTCGATAATGTTTCGGCTCGGTAAGATCACTGCACAAGCGGTCCAGAATTCTGTAGTCTCACAGTTTCTAGTTCGAGCGAACTTTTAACATCGTTAAAGTCCCTCCGTAATGACCCAGAAGTAGGAAGCATGGTCGTCGATATCCGGGGCCAGGGCCTGATGGTTGCTGTCGAGTTTGCATCCCCGTCGTACTCTCCAACTGATCCCGCACTGGTTCCATCCGCACCGAAGAACCTCGCAAGTCGTGTGGCGAAGCGCTGCATGGAGAAGGGGCTTTTAATTCTCACGACTTCATTATATGAAGTCATCAGGTTCATACCTCCTCTGAATATCTCGCAGGGCGATTTGCAAAAAGGTTGTCAGATATTTGCGGAATCAGTCAAAGAAGTCGTCCGAGAAGGTTGAATAGTCGTTCTTTTGTACCGAGTACCCGACATGTTTTGTCATGTTCGTCGAGCGTAAAAATCTATGCATTTGTATCCCGAATTTATGTACAATATTCATGTAGATCCACCTGCGACTCCCACGTAAGTACTGTCATTGTTAGTGGCAGATGGGGCCTTCGCACCTCCAAGTAGTAACCGATATAGCAGGCCAGCTGATTGAAATACTTCAAAAAAAAGATCAGGTGAGCCTGGTAACCACTATTGTACATATACACTATTACTTTTCCACCTTCGTACTATGCTAATGATACACATTTGAAATGACAATGGGTTGGGATAAGCAGATCCACCGCGTTACGCGATCGCAATTCACTGGGGTTGCTGGTCCGGTCCAGCCTTCGGGAAGGACACAGTAAGCACACCATTCTCCATCTCCGCGTGGACGTCCTCAGCCTGGAGGTGTAACATGGTCAGACCGCCGCCACGCATAACCGTTACACCAAAAGGTGAAATACTGAAAGCTTAGCTTTCAGTATCAGCGACGCTATATGTACTGATTATGAGAACTCAGGTAAGCCAGCGTGCTTACAGGAGGGTACAATAACTGTCAACACCAAATCGCTACACGGAATTCACACTGTTAGTGTGCTCACCTTGATTCCCTGAGGAATTTGAAGGGTCCTGGAAAATTTGCCATAAGAACGCTCCTGCACCACATAGCTGTCCTTGTTGTAATTATCCGAGCATTTCGACTCTCCGGATATTGTCAGACGATTTCCATGGACCTCGACATTGACATCCTGTTGTTTGATGCCGGAAGTTCAAGTGTCGCCGTGACCGTCTTGGTCTCAGAGTTCTCGTGTAGATCCATCCTGTGTTGATACGAGTCAACGACATAACTACATTGAAATTTATATTATGCTCACCTAGGAAACGCCCAACCACGACGATGAGTCAAGGCAGTATTACCCTCGATGGTAGTAGGGGAGGAATGGAAACGAGCATTGAAAGCATCGTCAAATAGCTTGTCGAACTCGGTGAATGGATCGTAAAATGTGCGCACCAAAGACATGATTAAGTGCAGAATAATAGATGTCGGGAGAGGTGTTTTGGTGGTTGTTATTGATTGACGTTGGAGGAGTTTGCTGCAGTCTGAGCGACTCTAACCAGCATTTATATACATGTCCGTGACAATATATAACGAATGTCTATAATGTTCACGATGATACGAGTGTCTTCTAGAAGTTACCCGGTATTTGGTTGAATAGCGATCGACGACATTCTGTAATATTCCCGAGTTGACTCGGAGAAGCCGCTAGTAAGGCGTTCCATATTGAGCCGAGCAAATTCGACTGCGTTGAGCTGGGAACGCTGCAACCAGACGACAGCGTAATGTTTGAGTATAATATAGGGAAGCTTGAGATGACATATGGCTTGAGTGAGCTCGCTCTCAGAGGACAACGCAAAAATGTAGGAGACAGTTGATAAAAGAGTCGCATTCTGTGCGGACTACGAGTCCATTTCTCGGACCAAGTCTTTGTACATTTTGAGGGAGGGATGATGATGACTTTCTGAACGAGGTGGTCGCATTGAACCCCCAAGAATAGGATCTCCGGTTACTGTGGATCGATTAATGTACATCGATAATCGGCTTAAATCGATTCTGCATATATAGCGATACCTCAGGCTACTGATACTTACGGTCATCGAATTCTGACCTTTCTATTACTTCCTGCCCCTCAGTATTCAATCAGGGTCGGTTGGACGTGTGATCGTCTAAACCTTACTTGGCATCCAGTGTCTGCTTCTCCCGCTCCACACTGGCTTCTCTCCACTTCCTGCCTTTGTACAACACCAGCAGGATCATGCACTCGACGGCAACCATCAGACCTGCCCAGAGAGTATACAGACCACCGTCACCAATAGTATCCTAAACTAACGTCAGATTTGGCCTTCTGCAAACTGTCATGACCCTGACTCACTTGTAAAGGAACCGCAATCTCGACAGCGACAAAAGCAACCAGACCACGGAAAGAACTATTTGCTGCTACTGCCATTGATGAGCGACCAGTGTTTGCATCAACAAGGTATGCCAGTGTGCTTGCGTAGATCCATCTATCGTGGATGAGAAGTAAAATACAATGTAAAAACTCAGTGAGCGTACACGGATAAAAATCCAGTGAGGAACAGCATCACACACACAGCGGCAACATGGACTCGTTCTTGGCACACCCAGGCGTATCCAATAACAGACAGAGGTGACCACAACATGGCGATTTTCGTGCTCTCGAGGCGCATCTGAATGAATTTGCATCAGCCATCTGCTGAGTCAGTGCTAGTGGTTCGACGTTCACCTCTGGAAAGCTGACCCCTCCATTTTTGGCCTTTAGCCGAGCAAGTGTCCTATCAGACCAATAACCACCCGATATGCTGCCAGCTACTGAGCCTGCGACAAGGAGATGCGTCAGGCAGGTGTTCCCAATGCTTGTAATTCACTTACCGACACCATAGACAAGCAAAACAAGGCCGGTCTTCAATGCATCATAATCATAATACACTGACAATGTTCTTGCGCATGTATACGCAATACTAGGGCTAAACGCAAATGTTAAGGCTGGCGCGAGAGGGCATAAAAATAGGGTTTCAGCAAGAAATGAGGGCACGCACCTGATGCTATCAAGATAAGCAGGTTGTTCTTGCGGCTGACAATCGAGAAGTATGGAGGGAAAGGGTTGACATCAGCCATGGACAGTCTCATGTCTTTAATGGCTGATGGTATAACCGGCCGCTGTGCTTCGATATCTTTCGAAGTCGTCTTATTTTCTCCACCCGCTTTTGATCTTGAAATATTTTGCGACTCGTCCTTCGCTTCCGATGACTGCTGCTTTCGGAGTCTCGAATTCAATACGTTCTGGTAAACCACACTCCTTTCCTTCCTGAAGGTATCCTTGAACAAGACAAGAAATGCCGAAAAGATTATACCTCCCAAGATGACCAAGAGCCAGAAAACTGCCCGCCAGCTAAGGCCCTGTGTGAGTGCACCACCAAAGATTGGTCCTAACGAGGGACCGAGGAGAGGTGCAGAGTAGTAGATACCCATCATTGTACCTCGTTGATGTGGCTCGTATATATCGGCCAGAGTGGCAGTTCCCATACCGAAAACTGCGCTTAACCTACTCAAAGTGAGCACGGACACGAATGATTGAGGAACTGTCCCACCCTGCGGCTTGCACGATTCGCATGCCAATCATCAAACCAATAGTCCTTGACGCGGCCACGATTGCAGATCCAATTATGAAAAGCCCAACGGATAGAAGGTACACGAGCTAGGTTCGCTCATTAATAAACAACGCTCTAAGGGCAGCTATAGATACAAACCTTGCGGCCCTTTATCTCGCCAATCGCACTCCAAATGATAGGAAAATTGCCTTGAACCAGAATGAACAGAGATATACTCAGGCTGATATCTCCGCTGCTGGCGTGTAGCTGCTGCTCAATTTGAGCATTGGCGGCTGTTCCCTGACCGTTCAACCGATATTTGACACAACAGGATCACAGACGCAACCTACGGTTTTGTATGTTACACCCCAAACCCGAAACAACCGAGGCACCAGATATAATGAATAATATAGCAGTCTGTAGTTGTGTTCAATCAATTTCTACTTAAATATCGTGTAGGATGGAAGGACTCACCTTCTTCGTATTTGACCATATTCGAGGATCATCCTCAACCACGGCATGCTCTATATCAAGCTTAATAGGTTCATTTGGCAATATGGAACTGGGGGAATGCGGTTGGGTATCAGTATGAAACTCCACATCCTGGACCTCTATAGGTGACAGGTTCGTACTCCGTGTTTCTGCCATGGGGGTAAAATGTCAGATGCACGAGTTGACAATTGTATGGCAAGTCACGTATGATCTTATAGATGGTTCATGGATAACAGGAATGTCAGAAAGAGGACTAGTAGTGCCGGTACGATAAGAGCATGCTGGCACCACTGAAACGCAAGCTTTACGACAAACCCTTGTACTCACCTTATAGTGTGTCCAATTCCTAGCGGCCAATTAGTAAAATCATTACTTACTATGTCGAGAAATTTACGGTGGCGCTCAGCCAAAATGCCACGCGAGGGCACGGGACACCGATCGACTACCTTTTCGAGCCGGGATTCGCTGACCTCACCAGATTCGTGTGACGGCGTAAGTTATGACGAGTAGTGCTGCCGTGGTCCGGTTCCGAACCGTGGTTCGGTCCACGGTTCTCCATTTTGGCCGGACCGAACCGAAATGAGGTTCACGGTTCGTTGGTCCTGGGGAGGTTCGGTCATGGGTTCGGACCTTCCCGAACCGTTCCGAACCGCGAACCGAAACTTCGTCGACGAGGCTGGTGACTTCCCTTCCGCACTCATGGGTACTTCGACTTCTACATAGGATCATCGACATCTGCACTAACTTCCAATTCTGTCCGGACACTCGCATTTCATGCTCCCGGTTGTTGTCATATCCCGCGTTCCGGACCCGGACCTATCACACTCATCATTTCCGGATTTCCGGATCCGGCCGACTTCTATGTATCGTCCGGATCCGACCCACCTGTGGTTCCCACGTACCTGATCTAATAAGATATGACAGCTGCGTGTGCTGGCGGGTCTAAAACGACGTGTTTCTAATTATCCCCAGCCAAATGAATAAAGGCTGGATACTGAGGGGCCTTCAGTGGTGCAAAGAGAGTACTGGTGGTGTTCCAGCAGTGTCGGCACCTATCTCCGTACCCCGCGTGCTAATATTAGCTCATTTAGAATGCCGCCGGCTGTCGGATGTAATGGGCGAGGCCACGTCAGCACCAATCATTCGTGCTCGCTGTTGCCGACAGCGAGCTCGTGTATTTCGCGTGGATGTGCACAGATTGGAGGCGGACTTTCACTGATATATAGATATACGTAGAGTACTGTAATTGCAATGCTTCGTAGGTAGAATAACAGGGTTCTTGAGGTCCAAACCTTACAAAGTCAACACCCTACTACTAAGTCAAGCTTCGTCCTCGCTGCTCTCCTCCTCGGATGTGCAAACAAACTCAGCACTCTTTGGAGCCTGCATTGATGACCCTGGTGCTCGTGCCCTCTTTCTCTGGTGCGAATTTTCCTTGCCCTTTCGTTTGCGAGGTACCCCTGCATCAGAGCGCTTCTTGCGTGGCTTGGTAACCACCTCTCCTTTCTTGCGGCGTGCGTCAAGCAGAGCATTATACTCCTCGCGTTGCCGGGGACTCATGCGGAACCAGTGGCATGAGCCATCCTTCAGTGCACAACGGACCTTGAGGAGGGAGTTGAGATCGTTCAAGCTGGTGGGGGATTGGAATGGAATGCCTTCAGGCCAGCCCCTCAGGTCTATGCCGAGCTTCTCTTTGATAGCAGTATCGAAGCTTGCATAGTTGATGCGGATGTCACGTCTCTTAGCTACAGTCTCTGACAAAAAATTAGTTAGTATCGAGTGAGTGCGAGAAACGAAACACGTACTTAGGCCTGAATTGAGGAGCCGTGTGCATACACGTTGCATGTTTTGCACCGTTTCACGTTCGTCGAGGCCTAGGATAATGTAAGAGTCAGCAGATATGCAAGTGAAAATGTGAAGTGAAACACACTTCGACCTGCCATGCACGCCCACTGTTCCAGTTTTCTTGCGATCTCGTCTGCCTCCATTTGCAGGACGTCCTCCCAGAAATCCATCACATTGTCTGTCCCGAACCACGTTGCCTGAGCTGTATCGTATACATGTCCACGTGAGGCAAACACGCAGGCATAGATTCCGGTCCGGACTGCTAGACTATCAAGCTACGAGTTCATTAGTTGTGAGGACTTGGTGAAATCAAGCAACTTACCATCTTAAAAACATTATCAAGGGTTGACTGGACATCACGTGCAGCGGAGGCGTTCGTCGCACGAACACTCATGTTCTGCATAGCGCGGTGTTCGATTAAGTTGTCGATATATTGTTGCTTCTCTCCTTCTGTCAAGTTCTGCATGGCGGTATCCTCCTTCACCAACATCCGGAGATCCTTAGCTCCAAATTTCGCACCACGCGGGAGATCTGTAGACACAATAGATAAATCAGTTGAGAATGACGCACAGAAATTCACCTTTGTTGACTTGCTCTGCCTTCACGTGCATGAGGGCATTTTCAAGTTGTGCGCTGCGGCTGCTCTTGTAATTTTTGATCCCTCCCATCAACTTCTTGACCTTCTCGACAGTCACGCCATGCTCAAGTGCGATGTCGTTCACCTTCTGCGCTTCTTCGGCAAGCATTTGTTGAATTGCGCTGTTCAACATATCTTCAGCCTCTTTGCGTTGCTGGGAGGTAATCTTGCGTGATGCTCGTTGTGCCTTGGCACGAGCTTTTTGCGCTGTGGTAAGGGGTTCCCGCGATGCGAGAACAGGCCTGTCGGGATTCCGTGCTGCCCAGGAAGAGTTGTTGGCTTCAGCCAAATCTACGCGTGGAGCAGCTGAGCTGTGTTGAGCAATCATCGTACGCGAGCCTTCAATGGGCTGCTGGCCATCTACTTGTGTATCGTCGATTGTCGAATGCGCGTCAGTATTGTGAGTCAGACTACCGACCAGTTCTGTTGAGTTTTCGAGCGTGTTGTCCTCAACTGGGGCCGTGTTGCTTGAAGTGAGTGTGGCCCGGACATCACTCGATACAGGAGGAATTGACACGCCGTGAGATTCATTGAGCAGAGCGCTGAGAGGTGGGAGTCCGAAGTACAGTGAGGGATCATCCCAGTTCAGTGACGCAGTGAAACTGAGATCAGGGCGACCAGGGTCAAATTGTCGAAAAGGTTCGGAATATTGGAACGGAGGCTGAGAGGAGTGGTGAATGTCGTGTGCAGGAGGGACTGGGCCTGTCGTTCCAAGATCCTTGCTGATATTGAGATCTAGCGATGACTTTATTACACAGCGCACATTTTACCATTGTAAGAGACTCACCTAAAAAGCCAAAGCCAGTGTCACCACACAATGGATCAGGGAAGATGAAGCCATCCATGGATGTGAGCATTTGTACCAGCCACGCTGGCCAAAAAACTGCACCGTGCAAAAAATCACGACGCGCTGTTTGTCAACCAAAGAACACGTCAAGATATTTGCCAAATCATGGAAAAAAAAATTCACTGTAGTAATGTCTTGCATCTGCCAGCATCACGTGCAAGTTCAAATCCCCTGAGGAGGCGGCTTCCAGTGAGGCAATGAGAAGGGTCGCATGACCATAAGATAATTGTGTTCTAGTTGCGGCGCACATTAGTATATTGCAAGGACGAACAAGGAGAGCTCCGTTGCTTCAAGTGAGACTCACTGATTTGTACAAATGGTGAAACTAAACTGATGCACGAGGCGTGAGCGCATGCGATCATCATCGAGTGGGCTGAATATGTATATTTCTTCAAGAAGCCACTCTATGTCGGTGCTGGCCGCAACAAAATAAACCATGGACCATTACGATGATGAACGCGATCCATTTACCTGAATTCTTCCTCGGTGGTCTTGATTACCTGTCTCACGCGTTCGTACACATCAGGTATCTGAATCCCATACATTTCATCAGCCTGGGGCTGATTGAGGATGGACACGATAGCGAGTTGTGTTGCTGTCAATTGAGCTAGCCGGCTGTAATATTGTGGAGTATAATGAGAACTGATTTGGAGCGATGAGCCGAACAATGGAAGAATGAGGTGGTTCACGCTTAAGTGCGAGAGGTAGTGCAGGAAGTTGGGATGCAGTTTGCTTTGAGGTTGAGCTAGCTGGCTATAATATTGTGGAGTATAATGAGAACTGATTTGGAGCGATGAGCCAAAGGAAGAAAGGGGGCTCGGTGTTCGCGTGACTGTGCAAGGATGGGCCAGACGAACAATGGAAGAATGAGGTGGTTCACGCTTAAGTGCGAGAGGTAGTGCAGGAAGTTGGGATGCAGGAAGTTGGGATGCAGTTTGCTTTGAGGTTGACGCGGAACGAAGTTCAGGCTCTTCGGCGACGTCTACAACGACACACAATGATCGTTATTTTTAGCTCAACTTGGGTCCATTTTGCTTCCGCAGTCCATTTTGCTTCCGCAATGTGCATGGCTTCTGCAGGGCCTGGACCCACGTGACTTACATACTACACAAGACCAAATGTCCAGGTCATCCACCATCCATGTCGTCCAGGTGTCAGCTCAAAGTCTTCATCATCCTTCTTCCCCGGATCATCCGGCAGTGGTTACCTTAATTTTGGCTTGTCTGGAAATTCGAACAGCAGTCACCAACCTATCCCTTCAACGAGCTACATCACTCAATACCATGCACTTGGCCTTCTGTACTTGATTCGCCAGCAGGATCGTATGGCCGTGACTAAACCGATACCGCAGCTTGGTGGGGGCAAGTCTGGTGCAGGAAGTGAGGGAGGAAGATCCAAAGTATGTCTTTAGCTTCTGACTGATATGGTGAGCGGGAGCGGTTTGCATGTGGGTAGGAGAGGGAGCGGCTTGCATGTGGGTAGGAGAGGCTGATATGTCATTGCTCGCGGTCGAAAATTTAGTGTTCTTTACTTGAAAACAATGATATTGCATACTGAACGCGCATTATGCGGTACTTTGCCAGACCAATGAACCATAGCGAAGCGCATCAAAGTATGTATCGACTCCGTGTTCCATCATTGACAACAACTCCTCCCATGCACGAACGTGCACGTCTACCGCATCTACAACAGATGCTATTCCATCCCGCAATTGATCTGTGAGAGGCCCATCAATATCACGGGCCTCAGTGTGCAAATCATATGCCTGCTTCACCACGTCCTTTACCTCTGCGAGCCCTGCCTCACATCCTGGCTTGACTGAATCCCAACCCTCTCGGTCTACCTCGGATACGATCGACATCCCATGTGACTCCAGGAATTTGTGTTGGAGAGTCCGATCGCGGTAACCTAACGTTAACCATAAGCTATCGAGACGCTGAAGCAGTTCTTGAGTACCCTAAGTGCAGATATTATTGGCAACATGCACATAAGTCAAATTCAGATGAGTACTCACCGCAGCTGCCCCTCGACGACGTCGCCATCGTGTGCGGGACTTCACTTGTTCTTGAAGTCGGTGACTACTAAAGGTGCGTTACATGCTGAAGTGATAAGAAAGGCTGATACCTACCGCGCATAGCTATCCTTCTTTGATTTTAGTCGAGCCTCATGACGCTCCTCTGCAGTTTTATACATGGTGGGACGCATGGTTTTATGGTGGTTGCAGTTGTTGCAGAGAGATGAGCTGAAGCCGAGTCAATTTCTCGTAGAGCAAGATTTGAAAATACACCAATAAACTGAAGCAACATTCAGCCACACTTCGGGACACAAACTCTGTTCTATGTAGCCTTAGAATTATTGGTATTCAATACATCAAATTATCGTGCAAATGTCAGACATGGTTCTGCAGCGCTCAAGAGTCAATCACACTGATAATGCGAAGTTAGGGTGTTATCATTATTTCGTAGCATCCATAGATAATGTTCTACATCCTCAAAAGTCCCGCAGGCGACACTCGATCTCAACCTAAACTAACAGCATTCATATATTCTGATAAATCCTCAAGCTGATCCCATAGCACATCACTCGATCGCGCTGATGAAATCGATGAACTTGATGAACTTGGAGTGGTAGGAGGTGTTTGTGTGAATGTCGAGTCGGTTGGGGAGGGAGAGTTATCCCGCGGAAAATCTTGGGTGAGACTCGGTATTGTAATGTCAGTGTTCAAGACAGCGGGAATGTTCGACTAACGTGGCATGTCAGATAAAACTGCGCGCACTACTGGCTGGGACACTTACTGGGCCAGTTATTGCCTGCGTGATGTCAGAGTCGACTTTGCGGGTCTTCTCACTGACAGTTTTGGTCTCTGTGGCATCGACCGTCGTCTTTGTGCGGGTGACGGTTCGGTGGGAACGAGTCTGCACAGTACGTCTTGTCCATGTGCGAGTGACGGTCCCCGCGGCGTGCCTGCGATTCTGAGATGAAGGTTCAGAAGCTACATTGATCAGTTACCAGAATGTGAGTGGAGGAATAATGTAACGTACCTGGTGGTGTAGCAATACTCTGATTCATGATCCTCACAGAATCACGCTGATGGTATATGTCGTAGATCACTGGCAGTGGGCAACAGCGCTGAAAGATAAGTTAGTCACGTGCATCTGACGTGCGCCGTGCAGGTGAGTGGTCGTTGATCGCGCAAAGGTAAATCTATATCATATTTGTCAATGGCATTAGGACGCCCCAACAAACGACCACGCAACAAGACGGGACTTACCAGCTCAAGGATCCGCCACGTTGTGTCTCATCGGGACCGTGTGCTGCATCCAACACGAGAGGTCCTAGGGCCAAGTAAGATTGCTGAGCGGGCAGCTGGTACGAATGTCCGCAAACGAGCTCGCGCAGAAGGTGAGCTTATAATTTCCAAGTGATAGTATGAAACCTGACCAAATAAAATTACCTAGCACTGACAGCAGATGAGAAACGCGCACTTGAGGCGCTTCGAGAACAGGACAACTTCGATTTCGAGGCTCACGATGACCCCGGTATGAACGTCCTCGATGGATCTGAGCCAGTGGACATCAGTCATGCGGGAGGAGAGTTCCACGAGCTTACCAGAGAGCTACTAGGGGATTTCTACAACATGTGAGTACCATAATATATCACACAACTCGTAGTACTTACTGAGATGATCCCCAGAAATGCCAATACAAAGTCTCGCAGGCCAGACTACAGGACGAGGCGTGATAGGACACGGCGGCGCACCGAGGCATTCGATAGACAGATGCCAGCCTTGACAAAGGCCTACCTCGATTGGCATCTCTCAATTAGCAATGCTGCCAGCGGCGACTGCGGGTTTTTTGCGCACCATAAGAACACTTCTCAGGCCCGGGAGAACACAGCGGAGGGTTCCATCCAGATCAAGGTGGTGGATGTATTTTGTACGATGTACGTCATAAACATGCACTGTGCTGACATACTATATGATAGGCGCTGAGAAAGTTCCTCTCACCATACTATCGACGGACTCGTTTATTGCATCAGCCCTTGTACGACAAGGCATCATTCCCTCCTCACCCATAAGTCCAACTACTGGCTTAACAGTACAGGCCCTCGAACTCTATCACACCGCACATCAACGAAATCCTCATTTCTCTATTCAAGCTTACGTAAAGACATTGTGTGACTTGCAAGGGGTGCGTACCTAATGTCTATGTCAACACCCAAACACGCAATGATTTAAAACATTGAACAGGTTCAATTTTACGCTTATCTATCTCGCCAATTCTCGATTGCGCTGGACGTTTACCTACAGATTCTCACCAGTGTCAATATGCTAGTCGACGAGGCACTTCGCCGTGGAGACCCTCACTGGCGCTTAAAGCATGCTTGTCCAGCATGTACATACAAACTGCAAGGTGAAGTCCCCATGAAATTCAGCTTACTCTATGCAATGGACGGCAATGACTCACTTAAGCGAGTCTTGAAAAAGTCGACGCAGGATGATTTGGACTCTGACGACAATTCTCCCTTGGCCCAACGCTCATCAGAGTTACCCACCACGCAAGTTGTCGGTGGCGACCGTTATTTGTTAAACGAGTACATCGAACAGTTTGCAAGAGACTCGCCTGCCGATATGTTATCCCTTGATGACGACAAGGTTTATTTTCTTCATTCTTAGCTTCACACTGTGCTAATTTGACTGCAGGACAATCCTTGCGCAGGACGCTGGAAAAATATGCGAGATGAAAAGACGAAGAAGATGTGGGGTGTTTTCGACGAGTCAGGTATATTTATGTCTATCTGCAGGCATGGTTTCTCGCTCGTGATAGCCGACATGGTCCAAAGTGGAGAACAGTAAGTCATTAATCCCCTGTTTGCTTGCTTGCTGACCCATTTTTCAGAGCAAAGTACCCTCTAGCCGTCGTCTCAAAACTTCTCGATACATTCGGCAGCAACCTTGGAGGAGGTTACGACATCGGCTGTCGCTTTAAGACTACACTCAGCCGTAGTTCACTAGGTCAGCGCGCACGGGAACTCAATCATACCTCACTTGTTGGGGCATTCCATGGACACGCCCACCAACGTCTCTGTCAGCTTGACCATCTCGCCACATATGTGGATGGCCTTGGGCTGGAAGACCTCGAGGGCTGCGAACGGACATTTTCGAAGTCGAATGCACTTGCCTCCTCTGTGCGATACGCGAGCGTGTTTCACCGGCGTCAAGCTATCGCCCATTACTTTGAACATAACGATGATTATGAGATCTATGCAAATCTTAGTAAGTCTTTTAATCGATCACCAGCGTGCTCAGAATAACATGTGATTTTTTCGTATCCAGGTACATTCTTATATAACAACTACAAGCAGGCGCTCCGCATCATCTCTGACGGCACCAACTCCCTGCCCAAGCTCATGCATGAGCTTGGCCTCGAGGACAAGAGTGTCTTTGACACCTGGTTGGCCGAGGAACGAGCCTATCTCACATCGTTGAGTCATGAACCGAACCACGAGACCATCCAGATGGAATACTGGCAAAAACTCTTGAATCTATCAGGTAGCAAGTGAGTAAGGGTCTTTTGTCTGCTCGCTGACTACTAACGAATTTTTAGGAAGGACCTCGATGCTGCTACTGCAGCTTGGACCGTCACTACGCCAAGCACTGTAGAGTTCGGACCCCATGATATCGCGTCAACGAACAGGATCGAGACGACACGTAGGCATGCCATGGAAAACTACGAGAAGGACCTCAAGGCTGTCCAGGAACTTGAAACGAAGCTCGGCGTGACTCGTAGATGGGAACAGGAAGACCAGGAGTGGAAAGATGTGGGTCGTCTAGTGGCAAACCGAAAGTTTCAGCGTGCGCTGGACCATCTGGAGGGTCTGGTTGTTGCTCGAATTTTTGAACTTTCGAAGATGAATCAAGCGGGGACGGGTGAGTTTTGATGCTTGTGTCTTACTCAATATTGATGGCATTGTCAGGCTACAAACTGCGCAAACACATTGGCAAGGCGCTGCAAGTACGGTCAGCGGCCATTCGGACGGCACTAGACAGGTACAACACTGCTGCTCGAGCACTACGCCCCCCGCGTGCCTCCCTTTCATGGGAGGAAGTCGTTGAATACGCCTTTCTTTCCGACTTCGATCTCCTCCGTGACGCACGTCAAGACATATCACAACGTCCTTGGGCAACACCCACCGGACGCCTGACCATGGATACATATTTCAAGACGCGCCGTGCCCGTGAGGAAATACAGCGTCTCGACATCGAAATCAGACGTCTAGCCACTTACCTACACGACGAGAGCCGGTACCTGACAGAGTGCGAGAAGCAGCTGCAAACTTTGCACCCCGGGCTTGCTCATCAAGTTTCCTTGCACCGCAAGATTCGCGCGCGGTTCGCTGGACACCACTATCAGCGCCTGCATGATATCAGTATGCTGGAGGGCTTTACAGGATCCATCACGCCGGGTGAGAGTGTTGAACGAGGACCGGGAGCCAGCGCAAGCTCCCCTATAGTCTGTATTCCTGCGCAGCTGGTTGCTGATGGGCTTAGCATGGTGCCTGAAGGCGAGGATGATGCACTGGAGGACCTTGAGGACGATGAGAATGCTGACGTGGATGGTGAGGAGCATGCTCGCGTTCTCGAGAGTATTCTACAGGTGACCTTAGATGTTTGAATGTTTGAGCTCATCATAGGGATTGCATTTTGGCTGTAGAACGACGTAGTACATCATTATATACATGTAATACTACCTATGCAAAAAAGTCCGCCTCCAATCTGTGCACATCCACGCGAAATACACGAGCTCGCTGTCGGCAACAGCGAGCACGAATGATTGGTGCTGACGTGGCCTCGCCCATTACATCCGACAGCCGGCAGCATTCTAAATGAGCTAATATTAGCACGCGGGGTACGGAGATAGGTGCCGACACTGCTGGAACACCACCAGTACTCTCTTTGCACCACTGAAGGCCCCTCAGTATCCAGCCTTTATTCATTTGGCTGGGGATAATTAGAAACACGTCGTTTTAGACCCGCCAGCACACGCAGCTGTCATATCTTATTAGATCAGGTACGTGGGAACCACAGGTGATCCGACCCGCGTCTAACTTCCGCGCCTTATCCCTTTGGTATTTCCCTTATCAGTTAGTACGCTTTATTTTCCGTTCCTCATTCATCTCCGTCTTCATTTTACTAAGTTCCGATAGACTAGTGATAGTCGTACCATATGTTTTCTTCATAGCTTTACATAGCTTCGCACTGCACTTACTATTCTCCGTTATGTCCTCAGTAGTATATAAACCCCTGTACAATCTCTGTAGTTTCCTCAGTTCGAATATCATATTAGACTCTGCTCATTCTCTCCTCCGTCCGACTTGAGTTTCTCTCTCGTCGACCTCCGCTCGTCTTAGGATCGACTCCTATAGACTTGACACCTCCGCCTCTACCTCTGGTAGTCCTCCGCTGTTTCCTTTCTAGTTCGGACTTCGTCCGGATTAGTCTTATCTCTTGTTTCCGAACGTCCGCCGGAATTCCCGCGCATCGGACATCGGACTCCGGACATCGCCCGACGCCCTCCGGACATCGTCCGGTAACCTTCGGACATCGTTCAACAACCCTCGGAAGTTAGGGGCACGTACTCGGGTAAGGGGCGCAGCGCACGAGCTGAAGCCAAGCCCTTCGGATCCGACCCTTGAGCACGTTCTTAACAGTATATTCGAACTCACACCTTACCGAGTATACTTACATCTGACTTCATGGCACCTACACGGGCGCAGACCGCTCTCAATGCAGCGGGTGTAGTAACCGCCCGACGCGACTCTACTCCCATAGTCGATGCCTTCCTCAGTTTCTCACAGCGTCGCGCTAGTGCGCAAGGCGCTGCCTCCAGTATCTCACAACTCATGAATCGCCCACATCCGTCTACCCCCACCCCCACACCTGCCGGAAATCTTCCGCACAATGATTCCGACGATGAACTTGCCCTAGGCGGTAACCCGCCAGGAGGAGGTGGCGGAGATCCGGATGATGAACCTCCGGAAGACCCGACTGACGATGAAAACGAAGGTCTAGGTCCACAAGACTTGGTCTTCCTCCGGCTATCCCAAGCCATCAATAACCTGGCGCGTAACAACCGCCAATCCTCCGGATCCGGTGATCCCAAAGTCAAAGTCCGAGAACCGGATACCTTCGATGGCACTGAGCCCCGGAAACTCCGGGCGTTCTTTGTCCAATGTGAGCTTAACTTTCAAGCTAAGCCGAAATCT